>NC_060149.1:398209189-398528344 GCF_021461385.2 Schistocerca piceifrons
CGAGTAAGTGGATGAAGGACAGAAAAAAACGATAAAACTCTGGCCGTATGTAAAATCACTAAGTGGATCGAAAGCTTCTCTCCAGCCAGTCGTCGACCAGTCTGATATGGCAATAGAAGATGCCAAAGCGAAAGCTGAAGTTTTAAATTTCGTGTTTAATAAATCAATCACACAAGAGGATCGCACAGACTTTCGTAGGAGGACATAAAAACAGGCATTCCTGGCGTTGAAAAACAGGTGACAGATTGAAAACAAGTAGCCTGATCCGAACAGAATCCTGATTCGGGTTTACAGAGAGTACTCTACGGCACTGACCCCTTACTTAGCTTGCGCCTATAGCGAATCTCTCGCACAGCGCTATGTCCCAAAAGACTGGAAAATAGTGCAGGTAACTCCTGTATATAAGAAGGATAAAATAACTGACCTGAAAATTACAGATCCGAGGTCGACATGGAAATATCTGGAAGGAGTTTATGTCCAGGAGCAGATATATAGAGACTGAATAAACAAAAGACTAAGAAGAAGAAGAAGATGATGATGATCTTTAACGTAGGTATGTTGCAGAAAAAATGGTTCAAATGGCTCTGAGCACTATGGGACTTAACTTCTAAGGTCATCAGTCCCCTAGAACTTAGAACTACTTAAACCTAACTAACCTAAGGACATTACACATATCCATGCCCGAGGCAGGATTCGAACCTGCGACCGTAGCGGTCACGTGGTTCCAGACTGTAACGCCTAGAACCGCTCGGCCACCCCGACCGGCTATGTTGCAGAATAATTGAACGTATTCTAAGTTCGAATATAATAAATTTCCTTAAAACAGAAAAGCTTCCGTCCACAAAGCAACATGGAATTAAAAAGCATCGCTCGTGCGAAATTAATATTGCCCTTTTCTCGAACGGTATCGTGCGAAACATGGATCAAGGACAACAGGCTGTTTCCACATTCCTAGATTTCAGATAAGATAAGCGTTTGACATGGGGCCCCAAAGTAGACTGTCAACGAATGTACGAGGGTACCGAATAGGTACCCAGATATGTGAGCGGCTTGAAGAGTTCTTCAGCGGTAACATTTAGTACGTGACGGCGAGTGTTCGTCAGAACAAGGGTATCGTCAGGAGTGCTCCAGTAAAGTGTGGCAAGACCGCTTGTGTGTTACAGGGAAGGTTGTCCTGAGAAATACCTGTTAAGAAAAAAATTCGATATGTTGCGCCTTTCCTATGTACTTGGCATTGAATGTAGCCCATCAGATCGTTGCGAGCGCAAATCCAAGCAGCCTGCTAGAGACAGTGTCGCCAAACGTGTTCTTCGTCTGATTTCCTCACACAGAACAAACGTGGCTTTTGCTCACCTAGCTTAAATCCAGCACTTTGGAAAAACGCACATTTTAACTGGCAATGAGCATTTGAACAAGTGGTAACTCTTGCACCCATAGATGTCTGTTCATTACCGCATTTTAGCGCGTGCAAGTGCTTGAATTTGCATCCGTAACGAACTGATTGGCTAACGTCTGTGTTAATTAACGCGGAAACGGCACAACGTGTCGAATTTTTTTCTTAAAAATTATTTCTTAGCGCAACCAACGTTGTAGTACCCTTACAAGCTTTTCAGACTGTTTCTGACCACGCTGTATTCATAAATGATATAACGCATAGGGTGAGCAACAATCTGCGACTGTTTGCTGAAGATACTGTAGTATACGCGAAAGTATCGTCGTTGAGTGAACGTAGAAGGATGTAGGATGACTTAGAGTTTCTGTTTGGCATGATGAATGGCAGCTTGCCCTAAATGTATAAAAATATAAGTTAAGGTACATGAGTAGGAAAAACAATGCTGTAAGGCTCGAATGCAGTATTAGTGGAGTGCTGCTTAACACAGTTACGTCGATTAAATATCCAAGAGTAACGACGCAAAGCGATATAAAAAGTAACGAGCGCGTCGAGCAATTCAGACGCGTGCTACTAGATTTGTTACCGGTAGGTTCGATCAACACGCGACTGTTATGGAGATTCTTCGTGAACTGAAGTGGGAATCCGAGGAGGGAAGACGTCGTTGTTTTCGCGAAACGCTATTGAGAAGATTTAGAGAACAAGCGTTTGCAGCTGACTGCGCAACGATTCTACAGTTGACAGCGTAGATTTCGCGCAAAGATCGCGAGAACAAGAGAAATTAGTACTCATGTGGAGGCGTGTAGATAGCCATTTTCCCCTCGCTCCATATGCGACTGGAACAGGAAGGGAAATTACTGGTGTTGGTACATGGTACCCTCTGCCATATACCATATTGTGGCTGGTGGAGTATGTATGTAGATGCAAATGTAGATGTTTGTAGATGTAGTTGTTGTGTTACATGTCGATGGCATTCCGACCCGCTCAGAATCGCGCAAGTCTGTGCGGCCTTGGTCAAATTCACCATGGCTGGACGCGATACTGAGTTTGGTCCTTCCACCACCAAAATTTCACGGTTGATCTGTGTGCAGTTTACACGTTTTTCCCAAAAGAACTGTACTATTCTGTGCGCTTCAACTTTGGAGTACATTTCCAGTCACTGTCCTGCTTCACTCGTACTGTCATTCACTTGTTTTTTGTACCACAGTAAAACCTCATCTGCAGGAAACTTGGATGATATATTCTCTTCTCATAATGCACTACTCTTGTTGCGCAGTGGATTTAGGGTGCGCCCACATGTGAAGCTTAGTTTTTGAAGTTCCTTAATGTATCCAGAATGAGATTTTTTATCTGCAGTGGAGTGTGCGCTGATATGAAACTTCCTGGCAGATTAAAACTGTGTGCCGGACCGAGACTCGAACTCGGGACGTTTGCCTTTCGCGGGCAAGTGCTCTACGACTGTGCTATCCTAGCACGACTCACTACCCGTCCTCACAGCTTCAATTCTGCCAGTACCTCGTCTCCTACCTTCCAAACTTCACAGAAGCTCTACTGCGAAGCTCTTCGCAGAAGAGCTTCTGTGAAGTTTGGAAGGTAGGAGACGGAGTACTGGCAGAATTGAAGCTGTGAGGACGGGTAGTGAGTCGTGCTAGGCTGGCTCAGTCAGAGAGCACTTGCCCGCGAAAGGCAAAGGTCCTGAGTTCGTCCCTTCATGTGTGTTTACATCGCTCGTACCTTTTCGAGTGGGTCACTGTTACAATGTTGACATAACTGCATTCACGAAAATGTTTTAGAACAGTGTGTATTATTCTCTCTAGAGCATGTGCAGGGCACACCCGATTCACTGCCTCTTTCCAGTTGCACACACTCTTCTCAGCTGTGGACGGTAGTGGGTATGGAGGTCCCAAACGACAGCAGCCAGCCTAATATGTGTCTCGTATTACCAGGTGACACACAAACCTCAGTCTGAAGGAGAAACGCAGGCCACTGCTCCATCCACGGAGAAACCTCCAAGCTGGTTGGATGTCATCAGGCCCACAACCGTGAAGCCGACGGCGCCTCCGACCACCCAGAAGCCACCTCACTGGTTGGTTGCCGTCAAGCCTACCACTCCAAAGCCGACGACGCAGAAACCTCCACCTCAAACGCAGCAACCTCCACCACAAATGCAGCAACCTCCACCTCAAACGGAGCAGCCTCCACCTCAAACACAGCAACCTCCACCTCAAACTCAGCAGCCTCCACCTCAAACACAGCAACCTCCACCTCAAACGCAGCAGCCTCCACCTCAAACGCAGCGTCCTCCCAGCCAGTGGGTCTTTGGAGTTAAGCAACCAACTACGCAGAAACCTGTGAAGCCTCACCGGCCGCCGACAGCGAGTAAACCTAAGCTGAAAGAGCCAGACAGGTACTGTGCTATGCAATACTATTCTTTGTAATTACTGGAAAACCTTCCTCCTGGGAGTTTCATGTAGGATGGGTGCACAGCCTTACTGTAGATAGCTGGATAACAAACGGGACAGATGGGCTCTGTGGAAACAACTCCAAAGACAGTATGATCCTAGTGGTGCGAAGATGGTAAGTAAAGTTGATACAGTCTCGTACATAATTTATCGTGCACATAACAAGATGTAGCAGCATTATAAACATATTATAACTTTAAGGTTAAAAACTTTATGTGGATACTTAAAAGGAACTTACATAACTTGATGTCTTAGGCGTAACTTATAGTAATAAGTAAGTGGTATAAAAACTCATCTCTTATAGCAACTTTAAGACATAGGTTTGTTAATATACAAAAACTTCAAAGAAACATAGAGAATTACTATGGAGGTTGTAGCACGATATTGTACCAGTAGCCTCATAAGACGAAGTTCACAAGTCATTTAAGAAACATGTAACAATTAACTCCTATCTTATGTAAAAATAATATGAACCTAATACCAGGAACATGTGTAGTGTTGGGTGGGTGTGGCGCATGTATGAAATAGTAAGAGAAACAGATAAAATTGTCAAAGCAAAATAGGTAAAAACAGAGGCTCTGCAAACCCTATGTTTGGAATATGTCATGTAAGTAAGGTGATGTGTATGCATAAAATATTAAGGTTAAAAAAAAGCAGCAAGATTGCTTAAAAATAAGGTAACTGACAAAGTTTAACACTGTCAAGATATAATGACAAGGTACACTCATATCAGAATTGTACTGAGGAGGCTACACAATGACGGGGTTATACGACATTCCTGAAACAAAATATGGTATTTCCTTCTTTTAGAAATATCTGTTCCTTTAAAATATGGATAGGTATTTGCATTTATTTTCTAGAAAGGGCGATCAAGAAGTTGCTGTTTGAAGGTTGTGCAGTCCAGAATCGGTATGCCAATCAGGCAAAATCGCCGTCAGTACTAAGACAATCATCCCTCCGACACACCAGGTTGAAAATATCCATTTGGTAAAGCACCATGTCTTGCTGCGTAAAGAAGTCCGTAACTGTTTGGTGCACATCCTCGTCTGACAGGAATCGTCGGCCATTCAAGGCCTTTTGTAAGGGACCAAAGTTGTAGTAATCGCGTAGGAAGAGATCAGGGCTATAGGGTATGCGCACTAGTGTCTCCCACTTGAGTAGGCGTAACTTCTGCATTACGACATTTGCGATTGGGGAAGTTCTTTATCATGAAGCAGCAGCACCCTCTGCCACAATTTTCTCCGACGTTATGGACGCTGTAATTTCTCGAGGGTTGCCCAGTACCGTTCACAATGATGAAGATACCAGATTCCTTTAAATCAATGAGCAATGGTAATCGCTAATCAAAGAACAGGGTAAGCATCATCTTTCCAGCAGATGGCTGGCTCTTGAACTTCTTGGAACGAGGGAACGATGGATGACACCACTGCATTATCGACGTTTTCGACTCCAGTTCCCAGTGGCAGCACCAGATTTTGTTGCCTGCAACAATGCACTCAAGGAACGTGTTTCCATCTACACTGAAACGCATCAGGTGCTTCAGGCAAACAGCCATTCAGTTTGCTTTTTGTTCAGCATTCAACGTCCGGGGTATCCACTGTCTGCTGACCTCATGGTAGCCTAACTCCTGCGGGATAATGTGTTGCACAGGACTGAAAAAAACTTTTGATAGCACACAGATGGTTATGCGCTGGTCCGCATTAATCGCATCGTCAACCGCCCATTTGCTTTTGTCTGTAATGGATGAGGCTGGCCTCAAGTATCGACCAGCGTCTTGTGTCGAATCGAAACCAGCACAGAATTTGGTGCACCATTCCAAACAGTGGTTCTCGACAGACATGCTGCCCCATAGATGTTCTTCTTTCTTCAATGGATGTCTTCCGGTGTTTGTCTTTTGGCAGCCAAAAAAGAATAACAGCACGTTGGTCCTGTTTGGATGCATTTGGTAATAACGTCGCCATAGTTCACGTTTCCGAATTTACCGCAAGCGCATTGGAAAGACTCGAATGCAACACTAATCTCTTGCCTACAAGTTGGTGCTTATATACTCACAACGGAGTTGCTCTACGTTGCTTACACACTGCAACAAAGCCCTCAGACGGGAATTTTTTAGTGCTCTTTATAGTAAACTTACATCTTAAGGCGCCTAGCTTCTCTGTAACACTTACTTATTACTGTAACATGCGCTTATCACGGTTTTATTATTTTTATTGTCTGTCAGTTCCTTCTAAATCACTATATATATATAAGCTTTAAGTAACAGTGCATTTAAACAGTTTTGTTTTTGAAGTTGTCTTTATAGGTTCCATCTGTCACATGTGTTATCCAACTATGAAAGGGACCACACGAACTTGAGTAAATGTTGCTTTCATGGTTTTCGTTTGTTTTTTATTTTATTCGAATACTTTACGAGTTGGACACCTTTTATACTTGCTGATGTTGAGAGAAACGACTGTGTTGATGCCTACGTGCATACTTGCATCTGAGATTTGTAAATACCGCTCACCCAAAGTTTCTGGAACTTTGTATTCAACATATGCTTCTTTTTGACAGCTGCTGTATATATTGGTATATAGTATTATTCCAGATGCTCGAAGATCAGTAATACTCGAAAATGAAAGCGTAGTAAATACAAAACAAAGTAATTTTTGAGAGTCGCAAGTGGAAACGACTATGTATAAAGCTTCCCAGAAATAACACTCCATAAAATTTTCTCTGGTTGTGGCCACTCACACCTAGCTTCCAGGAGTATCGTTGGTTAAAAGTCCGTATTCTAAATACAGCATATCCTTGTGTCAATAAAGTCAGTGATTGCAGACACAACGTAAGTCCGTTTCTCAACATTTTACTGGAGATCGAAAAAACTATACATTTCTACAAAGCTGAGATAAAATTCTACCCCATTTTTGTATACACAGCTAATACACAAAAACACTCTGATGAGATCAACTCCGAAATTTGCTTTCAACTGGAGTTTCGAAGAATAAAAATAGGAAAAATTGTATGTTTTTGTTGATCTAAATGAATAACAGTTGTGTGAAAAAAAATTGTAATTCTTAGAGAAGAAGAATTTCTAAACAAGTGACGTTTTTTCGACATCTTTTAGGAAAAACTTGACACAAATTAAACATCGTACAAAGTAACATATAAAAATTTTCTACTAAAAACTAAGTACCACCCGAAAAGTTCATGAAGGCCCAACGGGACCGACCGGCCGCCGTGTCATCCTCAAACCACAGGCGTCACTGGGTGCGGATTGGAGGGGCATGTGGTCAGCACACCGCTCTCCCGGCTGTATGTCAGTTTACGAGACAGGAGCCGCTACTTTTCAGTCAAGTAGCTCTTCAGTTTGCCTTACAAGGGCTGACAAGTGAGTGCACCCCGCTTGCCAACAGCGCTCGGCAGACCGGATGGTCACCCATCCAGGTGCTAGCCCGGCCCGACAGCGCTTAACTTCAGTGACCTCACGGGAGCCGGTGTTACCACTGCGGCAAAGCCGTTGGCAAAAATTTTCTAGTGTGAGATAAATAATACAAAATGATTTTCTAATTGTTAATTCAGTTGATTCTTCATTGGCGGTCCGCATCGAAGCTAGAATGATTCCCCTATTCGTGTTTGCTCTGCTTAAGGGTGGGTCAGAAACAATATGGAAAGCTTGTAATTACGTTACAGGGTAGGTTGTGCTGAGAAATACCTGTTGCGAAAAAAATTCGATACTTTTCGACGTTTCCGAGTTATTTAGAATTTAAGTTAGCCAATCAGGTCTTAGCGCGCTCAAAGTCAAACAGCCTGTCACAGAGAGTGTTTGCAATGTGTTCATCGTTTCGTTTCACATGTTCAGACGTGTGTGAAACCCTAAGGGACCAAACTGCTGAGGTCATCGATCCCTAGTACAAAATGGTTCAAATGGCTCTGAGCACTATGGGACTTAACATCTGTGGTCATCAGTCCCCTAGAACTTAGAACTACTTAAACCTAACTAACCTAAGGACATCACACACATCCATGCCCGAGGCAGGATTCGAACCTGCGACCGGAGCGGTCACGCGGTTCCAGACTGAAGCGCCTAGACCGCACTGCCAAACCGGCCGGCTCGATCCCTAGTGTTACACAATACTTCAACTAACTTAAAATAAATTATGCTACGAACAACACAGCCACCCATGCCCGAGGGAGGTCTCGAACCTCCGGCGGGAGGGGCTGCGCAGTCCGTGACATAGCGCCTTAAACCGCAAGGCCACTCCGCGCGGCGTCGTTTCGTTGCCTTAATCCAAACAAACGCAGCTTTGTTCACCTAGCTTAAATTTATTACTTTTGAAAAATGCACATTTTAACTGATAATGAATATTTGAACAAGTGGTAACTCCTGCACCCACAGATGTCTGTGCAGTACCGCATTTTAGCGCTTGCAAGTACTTGAAATTGGCACGCGGAGCGACCAGATCGGCTAAAATCAGTGCTCATTAAATCGGAAACGGCGCAACGTAACGATTTTTTTTTTTTTTTGCTAACAATTGTTTCTCAGCACGACCTCTCATGCAACATTCTTATAAGCTTTTCAGACTGTTTCTGATAGCTCTATACACCTCTCTTGCCATGTCACATGGTCAATGCCACCAGGCGGTAATAACTTTCGGGGAGGGCAGTGGTTATAATGTTTTGGTTGATACCTTACGTCTGACCCTTCTAATTGCACGCTATCCCACACTGAGGCGACAAAAGTCGTGGGATACCTCCTAATATCGTGTCGGACTTCCTTGTGCCAGGCGTACTGCACCAACTCGACGTGGAATAGACTCAACAAGTCGTTGAAGTCCCCTGCAGAAATAGCCATGCTGCCTCTACAGCCGTCCATAACTGTGAAAGTGTTACTGATGCAGGATTCTGTGGACGAACTTGACTCTCGAGTATGTCCCATTGATGTTCAGTAGGTGGCCAAATCATTCGCTCAGACTCTACAGAATGCTTTTCAAGCCAGTCGCGAACAACTGAGGCCCAGCGACATGTCGCTTTGTCATCTATAAAAATTACATCGTTGTTTGGGAACATGAAGTCGATGAATGGTTGTAAATGGTCTCCAAGTAGCCGAAAGTAAACATTTTGAATCAATGATCGGTTCAGCTTGACCAGAGGTCCCAGTCTGTTCCATGTAAACACAACCCCCACCATTATGGAACCACCATCAGCTTGGACAGGGTCTTGTTGAGAAGTTGAATCCATGGCTTCGTGGGGTCTTCGCCACACTCGAATCCTAAAATCAGCTCTTACCAAATGAAATCGGGACTATTTGACCAGGTCATGGTTCTCCGGTCATCTAGAGTCCAACTGATATGGTCACGAGCCAAGAAGAGGCACTGCAGGCGATGACGTGCCGTTAGAAAAAGCTCTCGCGTCGGTCGTCTGCTGCTATAGCCCATTAAGGCGCGATTTTGCCACGCGGTCTTAACTGATACGTTGGTCGTACGTCCCACATTGATTTCTGAGTTTATTTCACGCATTCTGCTTATCCATTAGCACTAACAACTCTACGCAAACGCCGCTGCTCCCGGTAGTTAAGTGAAGGCCGCGTTATCCGTGATGGGAGATAAAGCCTGAAATTTGGGATTCTCGGCACAATCTTGACACTGTGGATTTCGGAATATTGAATTCCCTAACGATTTTCGAAATGGAATGTCTCATGCGTCTAGCTACAACTACCATTCTGCGTTCAAAGTCTGTGAATTCCCATCATGCGACCATAATCACGTCGCCAGTCCACTGCTCTTTTATACATTGCATAAAGTAGACAGGATTAATGCCATCTACACTCTGTATGAAAGGAAAAATTACACATCTAATTTCTCATTTTGAAACTGACTTAAATTTCGCTTGTTTGGGAGAAGATCATGTTTCGCTTTATGTAAGGAGGAGAAATGTTTTTGAATATTTGTTGAAATTCGAGAGGGGCAGGATCGTGGCCAGTGGAGAATGCGGTTTATCGTTCCACGATATTGTCATTCGCATTAGTCGGGGTCCCATGACTCTAATGTGAATACGTATTTGAAACGACTAGAAGGGCCATACTTAACTCCATGTAGGATCTCAGAGTACCCATGCGACAAGCGCTTGAGAGTACAGACATACTAATCTATCGGCCAAGCAGGAGTTTGCGGCCCTGAACAGGAAAGTGGATTTGTTTGCAGCGAGACAACTATCCACACGGACAATGTGACGACATCTGGAGCACCAATTACTGTCTGTAATGCGAATGTTGCTATGCCTTACCTTGACAAGGCCGCACAGAGAGGCGCGCCAGGAGCGGTGCGACCAACAACAATGGACGTGTGAGTGGCACTACGTCGCCTCTTTTGACAAGACCAGATTCTAGGTACAGCATCACTATAGACAAATCTGTGTCAGGAGGGTTCAAGGCTAATTGCCAGACTGCATACATCATTCTCATACGGATTCAGCACCTGGCGTATGGTGTGACATACCATTTGTTATGCAACACAATGACCGCTGGTTCACAGAGCCGAGGACTGGGACAATACGCTTTACATTTGTGTCGTGTTAAGGCCTGTGGTTGTGCCTTGTACTCGAGGTCTCCGGGACGTTATCTTTCAGCAAGGCAACTCCAGACTGTATGTCACCCACGCTGACCTGACGAATCACGTAAAGAGAATGCTGGTTGCTCTAGTCAGCACTTTACCTACTCCCATCATCCACTGGACATTCAAGATCAAGGCTTCCCGAGAGAGGCACCGCTCGCCCCCCCCCCCCCCCCCCCCTCAATCATCACCACTAATGTTGATGAACTACGGGGCAGAGTTGAGGCAGCATGAAAGGATGAACTCGTATCTGTGATCCAAACTCAGTGCGGTTTGATGCCCAGCTGAGTTAGAGCCACTGTTGCTGCCAGAGGTGACAGCTATGTGTACTAAATTTCAGGCTATATCCTCAGATCACCTGCAGATTTAATTACGTAATCTTCCTGATATACTGTATACGCACAATACATCAAATTTCGGTATCTATTTCCCTTCCTGGTGTTGTATATCTAATATCAGCAGTGTAGTTAACAGTCAACCCGCGTCTTGCGTCTCTTGTAACGCTCACACTCTCATTGTTATCGACTACAAAACTTACATAGATTTTAATTGTACTTGTAGTGAACTCCATAATAACGAGCTTATTGTAATGTATTTATAATTCTTCCAGAGCACGAGGTGAAACGTAATTTTACTTACCTTTTTGTATCGATGATTGTTGATCATGCATGGATTCAACGGGTTTTGCATACAACATGTCGAACTGGTGACATTTGAATCAATTTCAACATACGACTTTGAATAACACTTCCATTTATTCTTAACTTCTTGGTTAAATAACATCGGAAATAGTGGTTCAAATGGTTCAAATGGCTCTGAGCACTATGGGACTCAACTGCTGTGGTCATCAGTCCCCTAGAACTTAGAACTACTTAAACCTAACTAACCTAAGGACATCACACATTCATGCCCGAGGCAGGATTCGAACCTGCGACCGCAGCAGTCGCGCGGTTCCGGACTGAGCGCCTAGAACCGCTAGACCACCGCGGCCGGCTCGGAAATAGTGGAACTGCTTTCTAGCAACACTTGCTCTCTGCTTGCTCAGCCACCACAACTTACATACTGTTCGTCTTGATACAACTGAGTTATAGTAAATTCCGCCAATACTTTCGATATCAAACTAATCAAAGGTATAACTTACATACAAAGATAGTGGAATACGATGCATGTGAGTTGATAAATAGTGACAACAATGATTTTCAAGTTCTTTCTATATACTTGTTACAACTTCGTTCTAGAGAAATTAATTTCATAAAAAGAATGGTTATTTTGAAACGTTTTAATTTTATATTTTTGTCAGCAAAATTAAATAAATAACATTTCTGACAGCTAATTTTGGACATTAGAGGATCACAAATACACACACAATAGTTATTAGTGCAATCTTGACTACAAAAATAAATCTGCGTAACAGCTATTAATGAAATCTTTACTTCTAAAATAAATCCATATTGATTTATCTGGATTTTCGCGTACAAAAATGACAAACTGCACTTATCGATACTACGTTGAGACATATATATTGCGTAATACTTGTTAATGTACTATTTACTTCAAAAATAGATACATAATGATTTATCTGGGTTTTCGCGAACGAAAATGAAAATCGAACTTATTGATATCGTACCGAGACATAAAATGAATATCCTTTGACCCGAATTCCCGTCCCTTAAATATATTACAGTTTACCCAGCAACAAATGTGGTGACCCTCCTACATCGCTATGCAGTAGTGTTTAAGACTCAGATGAGGATGCAAGTACTGCCTCATTCGACTCCAGATCGTTCCGAGTTAGTTCTGCTGGTCACCTTCATTGTGGAAGTTACCTGCACTCATCTAGGCACCGGTGGGCTGCATGAACATTTCTGGTTAATTTTCGCTTTACACAAACAAGATGAATAAGAAAAAACGCTTCTGCATTAGAACTCTTACATGAAGATACTTTCCAACACGCATAGAACCACCAGTAGGTTTAAGTATTAGTAATCCAGCTTATGCAAATATGCACAGAAGGACATTTATACTCCCCCGTCTGCTCCACGCTACTGTTACTGCGCACACAGGTTGAATGCTAGCCGCATATTCTGCTGGATACACTCTTATAAACGGTGCTTGTACTCCTTCGAGTCCATCCTGGTTAAGAATTCAACACATTCTTCCAATCTAACTGTGGTCATCCAACCACAAACAGCCAAACTTGTCCTTCCACATTGTGCCGTGGCAGGTGAGACGTCAGTATAGTGATAGTAAATTTTGCACCTTCAGAGATTTAAAGCTGCTCTTGAACTGAAATAAAATCTTGTGTAACCCCAAGAGTTTCCGTATTGGAGTAGTCACTTAGTAGTGACTTGTTCTGCCCAGTCGTACAAAGACTGATTACGAAATGAAGTACAGGTTTAAATGGCTCTGAGCGCTATAGGACTTAACATCTGAGGTCATCAGTCCCCTAGAACTTAGAACTACTTATAACTAACTAACCCAAGGACATCACACACATCCATGCCCGAGGCGGGATTCGAACCTGCGACCGTAGCGGTCGCGCGGTTCCAGACTGAAGCGCCTAGAACCACTCGGCCATTAAGTACAGGAAAAGTTATATTTGGAACACATGTTTCACAGAATTCCCAGATACCTCTGTGTTACTTGCAACTTAACTCGATATCGCAAATATGTGCCTAGCAACTGTATAGAGCTCAAAAGGAATTAAAAATTATTTCTAATAATTCAAGAATGATTTACCAACGACAGTTCGCCCCTGCCGATAACAGTTTCATTAGGATGTTTCACTCCGTCAAACGGTTCCTTCCTCTTCTTTTTCTTCTTCCTCTTTCTTCAGTTATTGGGCACTTGCTTGTTACATCCATTTGTTCAGCGCCACTGTTGTTTCTGCGTTTAGTTTCCATTTGATCTCTTATTATTATTTTAGGCATTCCATTTACGTTCATTCTCGTAACATGAGCAATTCGTTTATTTCTGTACTCCTTGATATGTTTATTTACGCTTTTTATGTCTTAGCTCTTATTGTTGCACTGCTCATCAATCAGATTCCTCATTTCCGTAGTTTGTAGTCTCCCTTCATTTTCAGCCTTTATTGTCCTAGTATCACTGCCACAAAGAATAGACGGCACTGCCATTGTTTTGTAGAACTTAATTTGGGTTTCTTTGCACAAATTTTTATTCGGTACTCTATATTTAATTCCATTAATATCCACTGTCCAGTCACGGTAAAGTGACCACCGCCCTTGTTGGACATCAACGGGCAATAACCACTCAGTGGCGGCAGGTGGCAGCATTAGCAGTGGAAGATAGATTAAGCGTGTCCAAGGGACGGAGCGATTTATCTCACGTCGAAAAGGGCATTGTCATTGGCTGTCAGGCCAAGGATGGAAGTATTTCCGAAATGACTAAGTTGATAACCGATTCACATGCCGCTGTGGTTAAAGTATACCGAGCATGGCAAGATGGCACTATCCAAAAACCGGCTCCGATGCAATTATAGCTCACCACGGGCCGTAAATGGCAGTGGTGAACGACGGCTGCGGGGATGTGTACAGGCGAATGGACATGCAACTGTTGAGCAACTGACCGCCCACATGAACCAAGGCGCTACCAACATAGTCTTCTCAACGACCGTTCAGGTAACGTTGCTGCATTCCGGCCTCCGCTGCAGGCGACTTGTTAATGCACCCACGGTGACCGCTGTTCATCGGCGACGAAGGCTCGAAATCTGCACGCAAATACCGCAACTGGACGACCACTGAGTGGCGACAGGTGGCCTTTTCAGACGAATCACGTTTTATGCCCCATCAGCGTGAAACGTTTGAAAGCAAACAACTTGCAACAAACGTCGTAAGGATCCAGGCCAGGGGAGGGAGAGTTATGGTCTGGGGTATGTTTTCGTGGCATTTCCTGGGTGATCTCGTCATTCTGGAAGGTACAGTGGATCAACACAAGTACGCATCTATCCTCGACGGCATGTTCGCCTTTATATGCAGTTTGTTTTTCCTCGGCACGATAGAATCTACCAGAAGGGCAATGTAACGTGTCACACAGCTCACAGTGTACGTGCGTGGTTCGAAGATCACCAGGATGAGTTTACCATTCCCTCTGACCACCAAACTTCTCGGATTTAAACCCAATCGAGATTGTGTGGCACCACCACGATCGGGTTTTTTGCCCCGGGGACCCTCAACCGAGAAACCTAGCTCAGCGCCGGCCGGTGTGGCCGTGCGGTTCTAGGCGCTTCAGTCTGGAACCGCGAGACCGCTACGGTCGCAGGTTCGAATCCTGCCTCGGGCATGGATGTGTGTGATGTCCTTAGGTTAGTTAGGTTTAAGTAGTTATAAGTTCTAGGGGACTGATGACCTCAGATATTAAGTCCCATACTGCTCAGAGCCATTTTGAACCTAGTCAGCTGGTCACGGCACTGGGGTCGGCATGGCTCCATATCCCTGTCGGTAGCTTCCAGAACCTCACTAATTTTCTTCCTGTAGGTCTCGCAGCAGTTCGCGCTGCAAAAGGTGGTTATTCAGGCTTTTAATAGGCGGTCATATTGATGTGACTGGGCAGAGTAAGTGAGGATTTTATTTATTTTTTTACTTATTTTTCGGTACATCTTTTTCTTTTGTGAATGATATGGTATTGTCCATGAAGCTGAATTCATTCACTCTCTCTATTTTCTGACTGTTTATTACAATTTTGCTTGGGACCACATCTTGACCTTTAAAAGATATGTTTTGCATCTAAATTGTCTCGGCAGTTATATTTCATTTATAAATAGCTTTTTGAAGAGTGTCCTGTCCATCAGCTGTAAGAAGTTGGTCATCAGCAAAGAGTGTTATCATTGCACAGTTTCATCATCATTGTGGATAAAAACTTGTAACTCTTTTAGTAGAAAGTAAAGTCGTACGGCATGAATGGCTAGGATACACCGAAGAGCAGGTTCAACTGCCTCCTTGGGAAGGTTTTTCAATCCTCCGCGCCCGCAGGCACCTTTTCTTCACGAGTTATGAGAGTTATGTGTGGAAGTTTATCTGTTGATTGTAGATAACAATAATAATATGTGTGTAGTGTAGTAGTGTGTTTCAGATGATGAGAGAAGAGAGAAGGTAAAATCTGGTGCCAGCACATCGCTTATTCCTGTCGAAGAGCACCAAGAGCCAAGGCCCCCCTCCCCCCCCCCCACCCCCCCCCCCCACCCCTCTCAAACTTAATGTTCCCTTTCGACGGACGGATCACCATCAAGTGTCGCTTGCCCTCACTTCACGAGACACTGAGGAGAAGTCTGGAACTTCGTCGAGAACATTAGCGCAAACGCTGACGACCAGGGACTTCACGCCACCTCCCTCTTCTGTAAAGGCAAAGAAAACATTGTTAACAGCATGCGGTGTACTCACATAGTCAGCCATCCACGTACTGGTCACGCCCTCACGGTGCTTCACTTCCATGATCTAACGAGAATTAGTGTATTCACCTTGGCACGGCCGTTGCCGTTGACTACTTCTCGTAGTCATTCTCACAACACATCTTTGCTGTTGTAGTCTTCAGTCGGAAGACTGGATCGATGCAGCTCTCCACACGTCTATTCTTTGCCTGCCTCTTCATCTCTGAATATCATTTGTAACCAACATCCAGTTGAACCTGCATGCTATATTCTTGCCTAGGTCCCCCTCTAGAATTCTTACCCCACGCGGTTGCCTCCATTACCAAATTGATTATTCCTTGACTTCCCAGGATTTGTCCTATCAATCGATTCCCAGTCGATTCCTTCCTTTAGTCAAGTTGCTCCATAATTTTTTGTCCCAGTTCGATTTAATATCTCCAGTTCGATTTAATATCTCTTCGTCAGTTATTTGGTCTACCAATTTGATCTTCAGCATTCTTCTTTAGCACCGCATTTCAAAAGCTTCCATTGTCTTCTTGCTGAACTGCTTATTGTCCACGTTTCACATTCATACCGGATTACACTCCAGACAGATAACCTTTAGAAAGGACTTCCTAACATATTATTTTATCAAAGATGTTAACAAATTCCTCTTTCTCGAAATTTCTTTTCTTGCTCTTGTCAGTCTGCATTTTACTTGCAGCTTCTCTACTTCTGCCATCGCCAGTTATTTTGCCCGAGTAGCTAAACACGTGTACTACTTTCAGTGTCCCATTTCCTGAATTAATTCCGTCAGCATCGCCTGATTTAATTCGACTACATTCAATTACCATTGTTTTACTTTTATTGATGTTCATCCTGTAATCCATGTTCAAGACACTATCCATTCCGCTCAGATGCTGTTCCAAGTAACTTGCTGTTCCTGAAAAAATTACAGTCTCATCGTTAAACTGCAAAGTTTTTATTTCTTCTCCCTAAACTTTAACTCCATTTCCAAATTTCTCCTTGTTTTCCTTTCCGACTTGATCACTTTACAGACTGAATGACATCGGGGATAGGCTACAATCCTGTCTCATTCCATTCTTAAACTACTGCTTTTCTTTCGTGTCCGCCGACTCTTATAACTGTAGTATGGTTTCTGCACAAGTTGTAAGTAGCCCTCCGCTACCTGTATTTTATACCTGCTACCTTCAAAATTTCGGAGAGTATAGTTTGGTAAACATTTTCAAAAGATTTCAATAAATCTGCAAATGCTATAAATCAAGGTTTCCCTTCCTTTAACCTAATCTTCTAAGATGAAATGTAGGTTAGTATTGCCAAGCGTGTTTCTACATTTCTCCAGAACTCAAAGTGATCTTCGTCGAGGTCAGCTTCTTCCAATTTTTTCATTCTTTTATAGATAGTGTCAATATTTTGCAACCATGATCTATTAAATTGATGGTTCGGTAGTATTCACACCTGTCATCGCCTGCCTCTTCGGAATTGCAATTATTAAATTGTTCTGAAGTATGAGGCCATTCCTCCTGTCTCATGTATTCTGCACAACACGTGCAAAAATTTTGTCATTGCTTGCTCTTCCAACGTATTATCAACAGAAATACCAAAAACTATCGGAGACAAACTGCATCATTGTCGTAAGTCTAAATTTGTTGTTACTTTGAGATTCTTTTTCCACCAATGGTTATTTTTGAGATTTGGTACATTTTTTGTATTAATTCCAGTAAGTGATGTAGTATGTCATTCTTGTCTAGTATTTCCCCGCAACATTCTCCTATTTACTCTGTCAAAGGCTTTCACGTAGTCAGTAAATATTACATATGTTTCTCTATTTTATCCTATGTTTTTCAGTTGTTTCAAGGGCAGAGCAAAATGCTCATTTCCTAACTTGTTGTTTCAGTGTAGTCTTTAAGATATTGGGCTGTTGATGTAGATGTCCCTTGACCTTGGTTTGAATTCCAGCGTCTGCTCAGTTTACTGTTATTTCCAAATGTAGTGCTGTTTGTTGCTTGTCGTTTCGTAGACAGTCCATTAAGCCTTCGGTAACTGGAAAAAAATCTTGTTTCTCTCTGGATTCTGTAAATGTGTATGTCTTACAATTTATTTAACATTATTTATTATTTTTTGACGGTATACACTTTGTTTGCAGTCCGATCGGGTACAGTGTATCCTGTGGCGTCAACCAGTACTACGAGAGTCGTATTGTTGGTGGAGCGAGTGCAGAACCAGGTAAATTATTTAGCTTAGCTGCGTCCGCTTTTGACTGCATTCTCATTTTCGTATTAGCATAATGCCTTCCTTAGAGTTACAAATATTGTGACAACTAACGACAGTTAAATATACAATAATAAAACAAAAAAAGATCTTGTAGACACATTTTTCTTGTTTGTTTCGCTAACAGAAACCATTAAACAGGTAACACAAAACAAGTACTGAAGACAACGCATGTTAAGACATTTAATCCGCATACAGAAGAACTGCGAACATCTGTTAAGAAAAGATACTTCTCAGGTGTCAGCAGACGGATGAATACATAAAAAGCTAATGGATTCATTAGCTTGTGGGACATGGGGTCCTCGTTTTTAGTAGGGAACGGATAGAGGGGGAGAGAGAGGGGGAGAGAGAGAGAGAGAGAGAGAGAGAGAAGGAAGGGAGGAACGAAGATTAGGATTTAACTTTCAGTCGACAGCCAGGTCATTAGAAACGGAGTACAAGATTGGAATGTTTCAAGGATGTGGAAGGGAATCGGCCATATGTTGTTTTGTTAATGCCAACCGGTATGTGATTGTAGGTTTATATTGTTATAGGACATTTGCACATTTAACTCTATATATCTGTTCATGTATACGTTATTTATGTTTTTACAACTTTTTATCGACTTTACTTTGTCGTTATATCATCGACAGTTGTATACCGGACTAACATTGTGTCGGATATTTGTTGATTTCTGATGTGATTTCTTCAGGGTTGGGGGAAAGGTCTTTCCGAAAATATTCCTCTTCCATAGTCGTTGAAGGCTTTATGCATTGTCCATTTGACAATCAGATGCGTTTTATTCAGCATCTCAGTATCGTTACTCGTATGCTTTGTTTCGCGCCTGTTGTGCAATAGTTCCTGTTTCCTTAGAAGTTTCTTTACAGAGGCCATACACCACGCACGTTCCCTCTCATTATGAACTATTCTGATGGGTGCGTATTTATTCAGTGCTTGGTCAACTGTGCTTCCAGCCTTCAGATTCTGCCAAAGCTAAGTGTTTCATATGGTTCATATGGTTCTGAGCACTATGGGACTTAACATCTGTGGTCATCAGTCCCCTAGAACTTAGAACTACTTAAACCTAACTAACCTAAGGACATCACACACATCCATGCTCGAGGCAGGATTCGAACCTGCGACCGTAGCAGTCGCGCGGTTCCGGACTGCGCGCCTAGAACCGCTAGACCACCGCGGCCGGCTAAGTGTTTCAATTTTTCCCTTGGTATATGGCATTACTGCGTCATTATCTACCTTACTGCTACTGCTAGGTACTGGTAGACCCTCAGGAAACAGAAAGCACGATTTCGAAGAGTTCGTCCACACGTGGAGCACCCTGTCCTTCACATGACAATGTCAGACCACACATGAACGCTGCGACACATGTAACAATTTGAAACCTTGATCTGATACCTTCCTTAGTTCTGTGACAAAAAAATGAAGCAAGATTCACGAGACGATTAGGAGAAACTGGTAGGCTAACTGAATACTCTAGAAAATACTAGCTGCCTGGCTTTCTTGCCTAACTTCGGAGGTCCATAACTCGATTAATATCAGCCACCACAACATGCCACTTGCAACTTTCATAAGAGCCAATTTAATGAGCAAATTAAGAGAAACCTGTGAAAGAAAGGGCCGAGGCCACAAAGCATGTATTTTCTGTGATATTCAATTCCCTGTTTGGCAGTTTCCCCTAATCAATTCGTGAATCTGCCATTATTTTTTGTCACAAAACTAAAGAAGCTGTCTACTACAGATGTACAGATGTTTCAAGTGTAAATGGTTCAAATGGCTCGGAGCACTATGGGACTTAACACCTGAGGTCATCAGTCCCCTACAATTTAGAACTACTTAAACCTAACTAAACTAAGGACATGACGCACATCCATGCCCGAAGCAGGATTCGAACCTGCGACCGTAGCGGTCACGCGGTTCCAGACTGAAGCGCCTAGAATCGCTCGGCCACACCGGCTGGCATGTTGCAAGTGGCGTGTTGCGACGGGTGAGAATTATTGAGATTCGGACCTCCAAAGTTAGAGGCCGAGAACATACAGAACCTTTTTCCTGTGTTATTTCATAGACGGTTTCACCTAATAAGCTCGTTAATCTGGCTTCATTTTATGTCACAAATCTAAGGAACGAGTCTACTGGATGCTACAATTGGCATGTTGTCTTGCGTGATATTCATGGAGTGACTGACCTCCGAATTTAACGTCGAGGATGCGGACACTGTAAATAGTGGAGTTCTTTTGTAGATCAACTGCTTTTGTGTTCTATTTTTTTGGTATAACTTACTGTTCGCGCAAACAAAGTTGACACTCGGCGCGGTGGGTGATGGGAGTGACTGTAAATGGGAAATGCCTTTACAGTCGCTTCCACCAGCCATCGCGATGAGTGTCAAGTTTGTATGCACGTGTAGTAATCATAATGCTTATTGTCGTTGTTCCTGAGTGATTCATTTACTAATAGCAGTTAATGAACACTTTATTTTTGTGTATTATATGTGCAGTTTTGCAGATGTTGCATCACTTATGGATCAGTTTTGTGTGTGATTCACATTCCTTGTATAACGTTAACTGCTTGTATAATGTTAACTGTTTGGATCTACAGGTTTCTTTGTTGGCCGAGTGTGTTTGATTCTGAGTATTTTATTAATTGTGTTACTGCCCAAATCACTCTTGAAAATAACCTGTGCAGAGCGTCTATGTGAGTAAGTTGGCACCACTACCACCAGAAAAAATCTGAAAACAAAGCTAACTTAAAGCCAGTGAGTTTTATATTACCTTGATATTCAGCTCCCATGACTATTGCAGAAGGAGTACTGGAAGATTAGTACAGTCAGATGTGTAATAAGACCAAAAGGTCTTATTACCTATCTGACTGTACTAATCTTATCTTTCACTTCCTTGTCTTGCCAGAGTGTTTTCTACAGTCTTCAGAGCAGTGAAGCTGCTCGAGACACCTAGATCAAAGAAAGCAGACGTACAGTACCGTTTGAACCTCCTGCCTGATCTGGCAGGTTTGACCACAGTGCACTTATCTATTGTATTTATAATTTCGCTGCTGACAGTTGCAACTCTCAACTGTTCTAGTTCTACCTGCTCTACTCCTAGGTCAGCTTAAGAGTTTCGAGACCAACTGCTCTTTTTCCAGGACTGATTTGAGAACACTCCCCTACACAAGCGACATACATTTGATAAGCCCACCCTCCTTCAGATGGTTCCACCTGTGTTAGTTTTTGCTACTAATCATGATAACACCTAGTATACAAATTTTGCACTTTGCCACCTCAGATACTCTCTCAACTTGGTGCCCCAAGCAGCTGGTTGTATGGCTTGAACCTTAAACCAACTGCGTCTTTCTCCATAATTGTCAAGCAATAGGCACAACAACTACTGCAGTGCCAAAGGCTAGTTACATCTCTGTCCTAGTTGGGTACTTTACAGTATGCAGCAAGAAATAAGCTTAGGCAGTCTTCACACTGTTGACCATACCTCACTACTCTGTGGCAGTTAACACACTTGTCCATTATGATGATTTTTTTTCTAGCAATTTAGTGGTGGTTACTGAACGAAAAATTGTGTCTTCATGACCTTATGCAATTTTACTTAACAAAAAACCAATGACTAATGATACCAATATGCAATTTATCAAAGAAACCCATGTAAGTGATGTGCAAACGTTACTGAATTAGCTAAATGTTATGTTGTGATACTAAATATTTTCCACAAAAGATGATGTTCCCTGTACATGATTAAAATGCCAATACAACAGAATGAGATGAGGTTAAGTTCGTTTACTACAAAAGTATAAAGTGAAGAAACATTTTAATAAAATATAGTAACACAGTTTGTTACTATCTACATCCATACTCCGCAAGCCACCTGACGGTGTGTGGCAGAGAGTACCTTGAGTACCTCTATCGGTTCTCCCTTCTATTCCATGTCTCATATTGTTCGTGGAAAGGACTGTCGGTATGCTTCTGTGTGGGCTCTAATCTCTCTGATTTTATCCTCATGGTCTCTTCGCAAGATATACGTAGGAGGGAGCGATATACTGCTTGACTCTTCGATGATGGTATGTTCTCGAAACTTTAACAAAAGCCCGTACCGAGCTACTGACGGATCCCATACTGCTGAGCAGTATTCAAGCAGTGGGCGAACAAGCGTACTGTAACCTACTTCCTTTGTTTTCGGATTGCATTTCCTTAGGATTCTTCCAATGAATCTCAGTCTGGCATCTGCTTTACCGACGATCAACTTTATATGATCATTCCATTTTAAATCACTCCTAATGCGTACTCCCAGATAATTTATGGAGTTAACTGCTTCCAGTTGCTGACCTGCTAATTTGTAGCTAAATGATAAAGGATCTTTCTTTCTATGTATTCGCAGCACATTACACTTGTCTAAATTGAGATTGAATTGCCATTCCGTGCACCAAGCGTCAATTCACTGCAGATCCTCCTGCATTTCAGTACAATTTTCCATTGTTACAACCTCTCGATACACCACTGCATCATCTGCAAAAAGCCTCAGTGAACTTCGGATGTCATCCACAAGGTCATTTATGTATATTGTCAATAGCTACGGTCCTATGACACACCCCTGCGGCACACCTGAAATCACTCTTACTTCGGAAGACTTCTCTTCATTGAGAATGACATGCTGCGTTCTGTTATCAAACAATTGGTCTGATAGTCCATACGCTCTTACTTTGTTCATTAAACGACTGTGGGGAACTGTATCGAACACCTTGCGGAAGTCAAGAAACACGGCATCTACCTGTGAACTGGTGTCTATGGCCCTCTGACAATGAGTCTCGTGGACGAATAGTGCGAACTGGGTTTCACACGACCGTCGTTTTCGAAACCCATGCTGATTCCTACAGAGTAGATTTCTAGTCTCCAGAAAAGTCATTATACTCGAACATAATACGTGTTCCAAAATGCTACAACTGATCGATGTTAGAGATATAGGTCTATAGTTCTGCACATCTGTTCGACGTCCCTTCTTGAAAACGGGGATGACCTGTGCCCTTTTCCAATCCTTTTTGGAACGCTACGCTCTTCTAGACACCTACGGTACACCGCTGCAAGAAGGGGGGCAAGTTCCTTCGCGTACTCTGTATAAAATCGAACTGGTATCCCATCAGGTCCAGCGGCCTTTCCTCTTTTGAGCGATTTTAATTGTTTCTCTATGCCTCTGTAGTCTATTTCGATATCTACCATTTTGTCATCTGTGCGACAATCTAGAGAAGGAACTACTGTGCAGTCTTCCTCTGTGAAACAGCTTTGGAAAAAGACATATAGTATTTCGGCCTTTAGTCTGTCATCCTCTGTTTCAGTACCATTTTGGTCACAGAGTGTCTGGACATTTTGTTTTGATCCACCTACCGCTTTGACATAAGACCAAAATTTCTTAGGATCTTCTGCCAAGTCAGTACACAGAACTTTACTTTCGAATTCATTGAACGCCTCTCGCATAGCCCTCCTTGCACTACATTTCGCTTCGCGTAATTTTTGTTTGTCTGGAAGGGTTTGGCTATGTTTATGTTTGCTGTGAAGTTCCCTTTGCTTTCGCAGCAGTTTTCTAACTCGGTTGTTGTACTACGGTGGCTCTTTTCCATCTCTTACGATCTTGCTTGGCACATACTTATCTAACGCATATTGTACGATGGTTTTGAACTTTGTCCACTGATCCTCAACACTATCTGTACTTGAGACAAAACATTTGTGTTGAGCCATCAGGTACTCTGTAATCTGCTTTTTGTCACTTTTGCTAAACAGAAAAATCTTCCTACCTGTTTTGATATTTCCATTTACTGCTGAAATCATTGTTAAACTTGATGGAAATCTCTCAACTGCTGTATATAAATAGCATACTAGAATGATTGAATGTTTCTTAGGACAGTTACAGTAATGTAATCTCCTTCCCTACCAAAAGCGTCAGCAAACATATAGAAACAACATTTGATAATTCATGATAAAAAGCTTTAAATTTTCTCATGTTTTATACAAACTGTGCATCTTATGTGGTAGCAATAGCAGTTCCACACCAGAGAAAAAAATCATTTGAAAAGATGAAGCACTGAAATTCACTAAAAACTGTAAATTTCATTTAAGTCATGATAAAATAAGAGTTTTGGTGGCGTTTTTTATGACAATGAAGGCACAAAAATAATAGAAGAATTTTAGGTATTGTTATACTGTGTTTGCAGCACATCAGTACTGGTTCTAGTAATTATATTACACATGTTGTAGACTGAAGTTACATACATTGATGTGATCCAAATGTCTTCCTGACTGGACTACACCTTTAATTTACATTGGAAAAGTGTAGTAAAGTTCTGTTTTGTTTTGCTTTACAGAACAACTTAAACTGTTTCTCAAATTCGCATATTCATGCATTTTGCACTTTGCCTCTCTTTTTACAGCCACAACTTAATGATCTGTTTTCCTTTTACTGCAACAAAAAAGGGCTGTATTTTCCCTGTGTAATGCTTGTTTTAGGACAGTTTCCATGGCAGGTGTCCATTCAGCTGGTTACTGGCTGGACTGCGAGGCATGTTTGTGGAGGAGCTGTGTTAGCAGAATACTGGGTCATTACAGCAGCACACTGTGTTCACAAGTTAGGCACTAAGACCCTGTCAGTGGTTGCAGGAGATCATAATTTATATGAAGAAGAGGGTAAGTCAGTTAACAATAAGGTTCTTTACTAAACTTCACCACATATTTGACTATTTTTGCATAAAAATAATAATGATTTTAAACTCAACAAAGTAAACAATGCAAAGCATTGACATGAATGAAACTTTCTCAGAAATGCCACAGTGTTATATCAGTAGAGATACACACTTTATAATACAATTTTGATGAGTATTTGAAAAGTAATAAGCATTTAATCATGTAAATAGCTCCGTGTAGCTTTAGCTACGAGTGCTTTCAAAAAACTGCAAAAGTCCTAAAACTGTATTGGCTGTATGTGATGTTATTGTCAAATGATATAAATAATGAGAGGAGGGAGCTGCCGCATTTAAAGTCACTTGAACACATCACTTTGCATACAGTAACTGGCCCAGTAACAGCATTAAACTTACCAATTGCATGAATATGTACTTTGAGCTTGCAAGATGTTATATTTAGGCAGATACTAAAAATAGCTTTCAAAAGTGTTGTTTTCTATTTCTAGCACAAATTTTGTAGCAAAGCATTATTTCCTACCACACATATACACTCTAGGATGAAAAAAAGGACACACCACAAAGGAATTATCCAAAATGGATAGAAATCAGTAGATGTGATGTATATGTACAGTTAAACAAATGATTACAATCTCAGAAAAATTTTCATGATTTATTCAACAGAAAGGGCTTCTCAAATTGAGCTAATCAATAATACATTGCTCCACCTCTGGCCATTACTCAAGCGGTAATTTGGGTTGTCATTGTTAATACAGTTGCTGAATGTCCTCCTGAGGGACATTGTGCCAAATTCTGTCCAATTGGTATGCTAGATCAGCAAAATCCTGAGCTGTGTGGAGAGTCCTGCCCATAAAGCTCCAAATTTTCTCAATTGGGGAGAGATCCATCTCCTTGCTGGGCAAGGTGGGGTTTGGCAAGCACAAAGACAAGTAGTAGAAACTCTCGCCATGTACAGGCAGGCATTATCTTGCTGAAATGTAAGTCCAGGATGGCTTGCCATGAAGGGCAACAAAATAGGGTGTAGAATATCATTGTCATACTGCTGTGCTGTGAAGGTGCTACAGATGATAACCAAAGGGGTCTTGCTATGAAAAGAAATTTCACTCCAGACCATCTCTTCTAGTTTATGGTATGCATGGTGGGTGACAGTTAGGTTGGTATACCACACTGTCCGGTGCACCTCCGGACACATCTTTGTCCTAATATCCCATTGACTGGAGTAGAATTGTCTTCAGTGATGCATCCGACTTCCAATGGGACCCAAATAATCAGGGAAGACATTAATGGAGACACCTCAGACACCAGTGAGTCATCAAACAGACTGTTGCCCACCATACAGCCTGACAACCAGGCGTTCATTCCAAGACCCTTCAGTTGTCATTTGTGGCAGCCTTACAGTACAGCAGTACATCAGTGATATTCTACACCCTGTTTTGCTGTCCTTCATGGCAAGACGTACTGGGCTTACATCTCAGCAATATAATGCGTACCCTTACACAAGAAGAGCTTCTGCTGCTTGTATTTGTGCTTGCAAAACCTGACCTTAGCCAGCAAGGTCACCAAATCTCTCCCCAATTTAGAGCATTTTGAGCTTTGTGGGCTGGGCTCTCCAACCAGCTAAGGATTCTGATGATCTAACAAGCCAGTTTGGCAGAATTTGACATTATTATTATTATTATTATTTCTTTACTTTCTCAGACGTTAAGTCTGTTTAAAAATGGAAAGTGACGCGGACCTTGATCAAGCGTCACTTCCTTTTAACTGTACGGCAAATGTTATATTGCATTTGGGAACTTTCAGGTAATTGAACATTTATCAATAATTACGGATTTCTGTAATTGTATATATAAGTTTGGATGTAGCTGTATTGCATTGATGTACTGGTGAATATTGTGTGGTATGACTCCTGTAGTTGATAGTATAATTGGTATAATGTCAACTTTATCCTGATGCAACATGTCCTTGACTTCCTCAGCCAGTTGGATGTATTTTTCAATTTTTTCTCCTGTTTTCTTTTGTATATTTGTTGTATTGGGTATGGTTATTTCGATTAGTTGTGTTAATTTCTTCTTTTTATTGGTAAGTATGATGTCAGGTTTGCTATGTGGTGTTGTTTTATCTGATATAATGGTTCTGTTCCAGTATAATTTGTATTCATCATTCTCCAGTACATTTTGTGGTGCATACTTGTATGTGGGAACGTGTTGTTTTATTAGTTTATATTGTATGGCAAGTTGTTGGTGAATTATTTTTGCTACATTGTTATGTCTTCTGGGGTATTCTGTATTTGCTAATATTGTACATCTGCTTGTGATGTGATCTACTGTTTCTATTTGTTGTTTGAAAAGTCTGCATTTATCTGTTGTGGTATTGGGATCTTTAATAATATGCTTCCTGTAATATCTGGTGTTTATTGTTTGATCCTGTATTATTATTATTATTATTATTATTATTATTATTATTAACAGTAGTAATACAGTGATGTCATTTAGAACTCTGACTGATCTAAGATTGTGACTGTACCTCTTCCACTTATACTTTATTAATATGCCACTAACAGTAATAATGATAGTAAAAATAATCAAAATGGGCAGCCAGAAGTCATGGTTAGAATTGTTACATTTGAAGACGTGCTCCATGTGATGCTCAGGTGTTTGGTGAGATGTTGTTTATGGCACAAGTTTAGATACAATATCTGAGAAATCTGTTACAGACTTGTGTGTAATGAATGTGGCAGCATGTTGGTAGTTAACTGTCTTTGAATGTGGGATGACAGTTGGTGCAAGATGTGTGGATCATAGCATATTGGAGATTACACATGTATTTGGGTTTCTGAGATAAACAGTGTCTAGTCTGGGTCTTGAATATTACAGGGAGAATGTTTCCACATACAAACTGCTGCACAGGATGTCAGAGGGTGTTTGATGAACAGCGGTCGCTTCACTTCCACAGATCTGTATGGGGTAACTGGCAGTCAATTGTGTCAGATTGCTGCTGATTTGAATATAGGTGTCAGGAGCCCATAATTTGATCACCGTATGGGAACAAATGCATCATACAGGCTTTGGCAGCTGATGACTGATAGATGTCACAAGATTTGTTTTGGAACAGAAGTTTCACAGTTAGGTTTTTCATTTTATTTATTTATACTTGTTTGTATTTGTGTATAGTTTAGAGGTCATAGCCCTATTCTTAGGTGCTCAGTCATGCATACAGCTTAGCTGTTCAGATGGAATTTGGCATTGTATCACAATGTCTTCCTATAAATTTGACCATTCACTGTATAACAACATTTTATTTAGTAACATTTGTTTTTGTATATACCAAAAGGTAGCAAATATTGCAGTTTTTTAATACATTGCAATTTCATTTTTCTGAATATTTTTTAAACTAAAGATTAGTTTTCAGTTTACATAAATTTTATCTTTGTTCTTTCCTTCTCTGAAAGCACATGATATTTTTTAAAGACAGAGTAAGAGAAAGACATACCTGGTGTACATAAAGTCCAGGAACACTTTCAGTTATATATTGCACAACAACTAAACATTGTATGGATGTCATACATAATGCATTTTTAAGAGAAACTCTGAAAGTTCTTTTTTACAAAAATTCGATATGTGAACCATGAGCGACCCGGCAAACATCAATACGGTAATCAAATTCTTGCAATACCTGTCCCGGCACGTCATCATCGACTGTGGCAGTCGCTTTCCGTATTCCCTCCCAGAGCTCTGCTACATTACATGGTAGAGGTAGTAAATGCACCCACAGAAAAAAATTACACGGAGTGAGATCTGGTGATCAGGAAGGCGATTTCATGAAGCAGCTGTCCCATTCTGTAGCACAGCCAATCCATCGATGCGGCAGCTCCGTGTTAAAGTACCCATGAAGTTCACGATGAAAATGGAGTGTAGCTGCATCCTGCTGGAAGATGAACAGAGAGGCATCAGCCATTGCTGCAACATGTCCAAGTAGGAATATCTAGTGACAGTGTTCTCAGCAAAGAAGAATGGCCCATATAGTTTTCGATGTGACAAAATACAAAAAACATTTATATTTGGAGAATCATGCTCAAATTCAATGCATTTGTGTGGATGCTTTGTACCCCAGATTCAACAATTATGCCTGTTCACTTTCCCCATAAGTTGAAAAGTGGTTTCATCACTAAAAATTAAGCGATCAACAATGCCATCCCCATCCTCATTCAATTGTTGCAACTGTGAACAAAACCAAAATGCTTGTCTTTGTCATCATCATTGGGCTTCTACACTATCTCCAATCTCAATGGTTTCATAGACAGCTTCTGTCGCTGCACTTTCCACACTGTCATTGGAGCCATTTCGAGTTCACAGGATACATGACACACTGATTTCTTTTGACTTCTTATGAATGTCTCTCATATGAGCTCCACATTCACTTCACTCACATTGGGATGTCCACTTCTCTTTGCTGGGCACAAGCAACCCGTCATAATGTATTTGTTTTGCCAGTGGTAAATGGCCTTCTTGCTGATGGCTTCTTACCATACTTGGTTCTAAACATCTGTTGAACAGCTGTAGCACACTTGTTTTTGTCGAACTCCAGCACATAGAAAGCTCGCTCCACACCTAAAAGCCATGTTTGCGACTAGTGCTGACTATCAGCAAATTACCAAACCACACTGGCGGTATACATGGAATAAAAATAAAAAAAAATAAAAAAAAATAAAAAGAAACTGTCATGGTTTCTCCTCAAAATGACATATGTATGATGTCTGTACAATGTTTGGTTCTTGTGCAATATATAATTGAATGTGTTCCCAGACTTTACGTACTCCCTGTATTACTAAAATTCACCAATTACTTGCATGATTTTTTTGTACTATATGACATAATAATTCTATTCAAGGGTGTGAAAAGGATTACTGATAATTAGTTGTTCTAAGATAAATTTACAGCTTCAGTTGTGAATGATTTAAAACATCACTGGACTATATGTCTGCCGCCCCAACTGAGTGACCTCTTCCTGTACAGTGATGTACTGTAACTATTAATATGACGTTTCTCTTTGGTTGTTATTGTGTTGTATTGGTGTAGATTAGAGTGTATATTTGGCTTCAATGTTTGGGACAAAAAAATTGCTCTTAATAAAATCTTCTCAGACTTCTAGTTGGATCAAATGGTTATACAGCCATAAGCTTTTAGCAGAGCACTCCTACACCATTGTTAAGTACAAATTGACTGCTGTGTGGTTGGTGCAACGTTTCTGTCTTGCGTTTGCTGCACCAAATTTATTCATTTATTCCACTTATCAAGATCAGAGCCTTAAGCTACCTCTTATGTCTAACTATACATTCTTTGTGAGTCAGCAGGCAAATATGTATAGTAGATTACTATCATCACCATGATAGTAATACTATAAGTGGTGGAAAATACCTCTAATTTTTAATGTGGCATTGGTTAATCATCTTCAACAATGCCATCCAGAGAAATTGATGGTAGCTGAACATGCAGTGGAAAATGAACACCAAAGTGCATTCAAAGACACTGTCAGCACAAAGGTAACAGATTCTGGGACAATGTAGTTAAAAGAAATAGTGGTCAATATACCTGATAACATCCTTGATAAAAATGAGTGAGTGGTTTCTCACCTGGCCATTGTGAGATTAAAGTGCGTATGGCAGATTTGGGATGGAAACATTGTCTTATATAACAGTATACTTGACAGCAGTGATGTCATGTCCAGCACCACAGCCATAAAAGAGTGAGAGCAGAAACCACATGACAGTTAGTTACTACTTGATAATGGCAAAGGAGCACTCAACTGACAGTTCAGTGGCATATAACCCTTTGATGCAGTTGGGATCCTGATAAGATTTACTCTTATTAGACACATGTAAGTAACAGTAAATATATTAACTTTTGGGAATACTCTTGAGCAAGATACTGTAGATTCAGCCCCATAGGTTATTCCCACAGACTGTTTATGCAGGACTACTAGCATATTTAGTTTAGCTGAGTTACTGCACCCCATATTTCTATTCTATAATTAACATTTCAATGCTATAGGTATATAGTAACCTTTTAGATGTTAACTATAAAGAAAGGTAAAAGCAGTTATATTGTCTACTTTATGTTATTATTGTCATGTAGAGTTTATAAGAATATTTTATAGACATCATAGTGAAGTGTGCAGGCTCCAGTGTGTATTTGCTGCTGTGAAAGGAGGAGACTATTGTGTGCTCTAATTGCTTTACAGCAAATATTATCCATTTTGTTATTGGCATATGTTGGGTAGTATGAAAAGCCACTACAGCATACTACAGATGGACAAAAATATGGAAACATCAAAAATACAATGTATTACCATGCTTAATATGGTGTAGGAAAACTCATTGGCATTCAAAACAGCTTCCAGTCATTTCAGAATGGATAAATACAGTTCGTGAATGGTTTTCAAGAGAATATTATATTATTGTTCCTGCAAAATAATGACAAGTTCAGGTAGTGATGAGGGAGGTGGATAATGATAATGCACCCTTATCTCAAACTAGACCACAAAGGCTCAATAATATTGAGATCTGGGGACTGTGGCAGCAATAGGAGATGCAACACTTCATCCTTGTGCTCACAAAAACCAGTCCTGAATTATGTAAGCTGTGTGAACAGGTGCTCTGTCATCCTGGAACACAGCATCACCATTGGGATGGACCTGATTAGCCAAAATGGTCACATAATTCATGGCAGTAATGCAACCTTGTGTAGTAACCATGGGGCTCATAGAATACCATGATATGGTGCCCAAATCATCACTGAACCCCAACCAAGTTTCATTCTTGGGTTGTAAACTGGACCAGAAGTTAGACACATTATGCAAAAAGACTCATCTGACTAAATGACATTCTTCCTTTGTTTTTTTTTTTATGGACATTTGCATCACTGATGAGAGGCTTAGAAATTCCATCTTGTCCTGAAATTCCGTGCTTGTGGAGCTCACTTCATGTTGTTTTGGTACTGACAGGGTTTATAAGTGTGACGTTCAGTTCTGCAGTGACTTTTTCATGTGCTATCCTCTTATTTTTCATCACAGTCCTCTTCAATGACCACCTGTCACTATCACTCAAGCCACTCTCGTCTGTGTTGTGACTTTTGCATGATGTTTCTCTGCTTTCCTGTAGGTGATGTAAATCATCAATGTGGTGTCTCTTGAAACAGAAAACTCTCTGGCTACCTTGGTTATGGAAGCACCCTGTATATTAGCACTAATTTGTCCACATTCAAATTCACTTAGTTTCGACATAATGCACTTACAGCTATGTAGAACACTGTTCTGACTGTGAGTGACACTTGCAATGTATTGAACACATTCACATTCATGGTCAAATACAACAATACAACCTTCAGGCTTGCTTAGAACCTGAATTTATGTTCAGTTATGCATTCTTTGCAGTGTTTCTATATTTGTGTCCAACCCCTGTATGTGGTTAAACACAGGTATTGTGCATGACTGTAATGTCACTTATTATCTGATGAAACTTATATTGGGTAAACGAAAAAGAAATACTGTCAACATTCAAGACACTACAACAAATAAAAAGTGTTGTGGTGAAATGCCATATCAATTCAAGTTAGGTAATTATTCTAGAAATTATGATATCTAAATATGGAGATGACTTTTCATCAATAAGTGCAGTTCTAAGTGAGGGGCTCTTTCCCTGATGATCCTGCAATTCACAAAACATTAGCTATGTATTTATTCAAATGTGAAGCAAATTTTTTCCACTTTCTTTTCCTTCATGTCAGTATAGGCTGTTGGTCTGTACTATATGGATCATGCTGGTGGTGTCTTGGTTTTTTTAACTACATAAGGCATTGTAAATTGTTTTGAGAAAGGTGTATAATAAATTTTAATGCTGTTACAGCTTTTCACTTCAAGTGTGCATATTGTCACTTCTGATGAGAGGTGGCCATGGAGGCTACATTCACAAGTTCTGTATTTGGATCAGTTACTTTGATGTGAAACTACGAGGTGCTATCCAAAATTTTCAGGACTGGTGCTGCCATCTGTTGAAAACCTTACCTTTGGACTAATGTTCACCATCACCCTCGAAGTACTTCCTATCTGCATGTACACACCGGCCCCAGTGCTTCTGCCAATGGTCAAATGTTCTCTGGAAGTCCTGTTCTTTGAGGGTGTTTATCACCACCAGCGATGCTTCTTGATTCCTCTCTAGATTGTTGAACCGATGGCCTTTCAACTTGAGTTTCAGTTTTGGGAATAGGGCAAAGTTGCAAGGTGCCAAATCTAGTGAGTATAGTGGGTGGGGCACAACCGCGATGTTGTTTTTTGCCAAAAAGATCCTGGTAAGCAAGGAAGTGTGATGGGGAACATTGTTGTAATGAAGCAGCCAGTTCACTTGACGCCAAATTTCAGGCTGTCATCGCTGCATGTTTTCACAGAGCCACTGCAAAACATTACAGTAGTACGTGAAATTCACTGTTTGGTTGGATGGGATGAATTCTTTGTGCACAACTCCCTTGGTATCAAAGAAAATGATGATCATGCTGTTCACTTTGCTCTTCACCTGTCTCACCTTTTCGGGTCTTGGAGAGCCCCGGCTCTTCCACTGGGATGATTGTTGCTTTGCCTCTGGCTCATAACTGTAAATCCAGCTCTCGTTGCCAGTAATAACCCGTGACAAGAAGGTTGGATCATCAGATGCAGTCTGACGAAGGTCCATGCACACTTCAACACGCTGTACCTTCTGATCGGCGGTCAAGAACCTTGGCACAAATTTTGTGGTGACACAATGCATGCCGAATTCATCAGTCAACATTTGTTGACATGTCCCATAGCCAATACCCACTTCATCTGCAAGATCTTGAATGGTTCGACGTTGATCTGCATGAACCAATTGTTGAAGTTTGGCAACACTGTCTGGCATTGTGTGGCTAACAGGCCTTCCAGTGTGAGCATCATCTTCGACGTCTGTACGGCCGGCCCTGAACTGAGCATGCCACTCAAACACAAGTATACGGCTCATGCTCTGCCCCCCAAACACTTGTTGAATCATTGCAAGGTTCTCTGTAGCACTTTTCCCGAGATTCACACAGAATTTGATACACACATGCTGTTCTGTTCATGGATCCATCATAAAATAGCCACACACCAAACACAGAGTATTACGGAAATCACTGTGGACACACAACACATCCTCTCAGCTGACTGCCACTCCGCACACTGACTCATCAGATATGCAGCTCTCGCCACCTAGCGATGCAAAGATCTACCACTCCTACTTTCCAGATGGCAGCACCAGTCCCAAAAGTTTTGGATTCCACCTCATAAGAGAAACAGTGTTATACATACTGACAGCCCAAGAGAACGCCATCACGACAAAAATTTTGATAGGATGTCTTATTTTCAAGAGTAGAAAACTAAGAGTTTATTTGTGTAACCATGTGACTGGGTCAACCACATACTGTGTGTTGATCACTCTTATTTCCTGATGTAATCACAACTTCTGAATACTAGCAATGAGAAAGTGAATATATTATGTTGTCAAGGAATAACACATCATTTTCTAGGGAAAATTGACAGTAGAACATAGGAAAATGATTCATACAATATATGAATGGTCCATAATAAACTTCAGCCAGCACAACTCTAACGTTTGAAAAATCACAAAAAAGGACCCAATGTTTGTTGATTGTGGTTAAACTTAGTTGAGTGTACAATACCTGTCATGGCATAAATGAAATTGGAAAAGACTGTGTACACAGAAGTATTTATTTTCACTCTTAAGCCTCTTTGAAACCAACAACTTTAATCTTACCTTTATGATGAAACATAACTGAAGTTAATATGTTAGTCTGGTATACTGCAAGAAGTAACAATGGATATCCAATCAAATTTTGATTTGATTTAGCAGCTAGCTGTCACTTAATTCATCGCATGATGTTTCAACAGTCATCTTCAGGTGAGCCTTTGAAGACTGATGAAGACTTACTCCATTCTGCCATATATTGTTCACTGCGAGTATTCCGTGCATGTGTAAAAATTCAAGTTGACAGATGGACCACACTTCCCAGCAACGGTGTCCTCACCGGTGGAACCATTACCACTCACCATGGCCATTCCCTGCACTGTCTATTTGGTAGCCACTTACACAGTTCATAAGTTTTTTTGCCAGGTATATTTCCATGGACTCTTTAGTAAAGGAGGCCCAAAAAGATGTTTCCATGATCAGGATCATAATTCCATCCTACTCCATAGAATTCTTGGTGGAAATACAGTGTTTGGTGATTGTGGATATGCTTGGTTTCAGAAGGCGAGTGGAACATTGATGTTCAGTGCACCATTTTTTCACGGTACATATGGTCTGTCCTATGTAAGCCATACCACACTGACAAGGTGTTTTGTAAACTCTGACCTTCCACAATAACAAGTCATCCTTCACTGATCCCAAAAGGTCTGCAACCTTAGATAGTGGATGGAATATCACTTTCACCTAAAATTTACAGAGGATTCACTCTATTTTAAACAAAATGCTGCCCACAAAAGGAAAAAGTTAAAGGTTTTGCTATTGTGTTCTCTTCTATATCCAATTCGTGATTCTTGATTTTAACTGATAGTGCCCTTTTAATCTGCTGGATGGAATATCCTCTTTTTCTGAACATTGTCTTTAGGCAAACTATTTAGATCTAAGACAGTGTGAGCTCTTTGTATGAGTGTTTTAAGCATGCTCATAGTTTGCAAAGGGTGATGACAACTTGACATTTGCAAATACAAATCAGTATGAGTGGGCTTACAATGAACTGAATGCACCAGAGAGCCATAATTCTTTTGTCTAATCAAGACATCCAAGGAAGGCTGTCAAACATCTTTCTCTGTTTCCATAGTGAACTGAATGTTATTATGAATGGAGTTGAGGTGACGAAGAAACTCCATCAGTTTATCTTCTTCATGAGGCTACACTATAGAAGTCTCGTCCATATACCACCAAAATACAGTTGGTTTAAGAACAACTGATTCGAGCACTCTCTCTCTCTCTCAAAATCCTCCTTAAAAAAGTTGGCCACCAAGGGAGACAGATGGCTGCCCATTGTGATGCTGTCAGTCTGTTCAAAATATTCTTGGGTGAACATAAAACAGGTTGAGGATACAGCATGCCGAAACAAAGCAGTGATGTCTACCTGAAACTTTTCACCTATTAGTGTCAAAGAATCTGTGAGAAATAAAAAGTGATATTACATGAAAGCTAACTAAACAGTCATAACTGCTTGGACAGAGAGTCCCCAGTCTACTGTTAAAGACAGCTGAGTGACAGACGTGATGGGGGCATTTCCCCACTGACTGTCTCAGCAAAGAAGCAGGATTTTTGGCTAAATCATATGTAGGTGCTTTAGTGTTGTTTACTTTGGACATTATAGAACACTTTCCTTATGAATTTTTGGATGGTCATACAGTCTTGTTGTGCACAACCCTGTGGTCTTAGCCTCTTGATGATTTCTTGAGGTAAGGAGGAGGAAGTCAGTAGTGCAGAAGTTTTCTGTTGCACACATCCGGTAGGGTCGTAATCAGTCTTCCTACAAGTAGTCACTTAGCAGACCACGCATCTTATCATCATATGCACTACAAGGTAACAAAATTGTTGCATTATCTTTGTCAGCTTTCAGTACAAATACATCAGTATCCTCTCATAGATTTCGTAGTGCAGCCCTTTATGCAGAGGTTAAGTTAGAATGATTTGGAGGAGTTTTCACAAGAGCATGGCAAGTTACCCCTCTTATTTCTTGTGAAACATCTGAAGGAGCTGTACAGTGCCTTCTTTTGGACATTGCAGAAGAAATAAGAAGGAAAACCAGCCATTCTCTTTTGAAAACTCCTACTCAATGTGCTACTGTAACGTCTGCAGAAAGGGCTCCTCTATGAAACCTATGAGAGGACATTGATGTGGTGTTACTAAATAATGCAACTGTTTTGCTGCCTTGCAGTGTGTATGATGATAAGATGCATGGTCTGCTAAGTTACTTTACCTATAGGAGGACTGAATTCCTCCTCCTTACTTCAAGGGATCATCAAGAGGTTAAGACTATGTGGTTGTGTACCACAAGACTGCATGGGCTTCCAAAATTTGATAAGGAAAGTGTTCCATTACATTCAATAGTGAGCAACATTGGAGCACTCACATTTAATTTAGCCAAGCATGTCACTTCTTTGCTGAGACCGTTAGCAGGGAAATGTCCGCATGACATCTGTAACTCAGCTGACTTTATCAATAGACAGTCTAAGCAGTTCTGACCATTTAGTTAGCTTTGATATGATATCACTTTTTAGAAAGGTCCCCCTCACAGATTGTTTGGCACTATTGCCAGTAAGTTTCATGCATGCTCTATCTTCAACCTACTTTATTTTCAACCAAGAAAATTTTGAACAGATTAATGGTGTTGCCATGGGCAGTTCTCTGTCTCCCTTGACGGCCAACCTTTTTATGGAGGATTTTGAGGAGAGAGTGCTTCATTCATCTGCCCTTAAACCAACTGCATAATGGAGGTATGCAGACAATACTTCTATTGTGTGGCCTCATGGATAAGATTCTTCACCACCTTATCTCCATTCATAACAACATTTGGTTCACTATGGAACTAGAGAAAGATGGTTGTCAGAATTTTTCGGATGCCATAGTCAGACAAAAGGATGATGGCTCTATGGTGCATTCAGTTCATTGTAAGCCCACACATACTGGTTTGTATTTGCAAGCGGTAAGTTATCATCACCCATTGCGTCTGCCCCCAGTAGCTGAGTGGACATTCCAGGTGCCGTCTGCAGAACATCATGCAGAAGTTCATCATGCCTAGGCACAAATCCTATCGATCACATGACAATAACTGGGTGGCATCCCAATATGGGCAAGATATCTCGACACCGCCACTGGGGAATGTACCTCGGTGCACCATGTGTCGCGGGAACATAAACGTTACCACCGGGCATTGGTCACAGTGCTCCATGGTTTAGATGGCCGTCAACTGACAACACAACAGGACATTGCAAATGAATTTTTAGAGCTTTTCCACCACCCATATGCGCGAACAACAATGGACCGTCAAGCGGGGAAAGAAATATTTCAACATCTGCAAACGACATTGACAGAGACAGATAAGTCAGCACTTATGGAGCCACTCACAAAAGACGATATAAAGGTGGCACTCAAAAACGGAGCGGCCCATAAATTACCAGGGCCAGATGGGATTACGTTAGAGTTTTATCAAGAACTCGTGGACATGATGATGCCACAGTGGGTGTCAATGTACAATGAGATGATGCATCCTGACATGCGCCTACTGTCGGATTTTGTGATGGGCTTTCTTCTTCCTATCCTGAAGATGGCGGGGAGTGACAGTGTTAATCAATATCGGCCTCTCACTATGCTAAACACCAACTATAAAATCTTTGCAGGACTACTAGTATCTCATCTCAAACTGGCGATATCCAGGACAATATCCCCTGACTAGGCTTGCCTAGGGGTGCGAAGCAACATCTCCTTGGCGTTAATTGAATACCGTGATGTTATCGCCCTTGCAGATACGTGTAAAATCTGAGCAGCGATGATATGTGTGGACTTCAATTGTGCATTCGACAGGATAAACGATACCTTCTTGGCGTCAGTCATGAGCTGAATGGCGGCTCTACCTGTTTTCATCTCCATCGTAATGAGGCTAAGACAAGGTGCTACATCGAAGGTGAGTGTAAACGGTTGGGAAGCGGCTCGATTCCCATTAACAGTGGTGCTCACTCTCCATGATGCTGTTTGTGATAGTACTCAAGCCCCTGATGTGTTTTATGAGGCGCTCACTTACTGGGATAGTGCTTAATGAGAACTCTTTTGTTTGTTGTGCATATGCAGATGACCTGATCCTTCTTGTCAGATCAGGACATGAAGTGTGTCAGGCTGTCAGACATCTAGACTCTTACGGAACAGCAGCAGACAGTGTTGTTAACATGATGACATCCAAAATTATGCACATTGGATGAGGACTGGAAGACGTACTGGGACCGTTTCATACGGTGGAATCGCTGAGATGTCTGAGGATCACATTTACCCATTCACTATGGCAGTCAGCGGCAGCGAGTTCTCTGCGGCTTCTGCTGAATTTTCATGTGACAATACGCAACAACTCATTAAGAGCCTTTCACATGATCCAACATGTGGCATACACCAATATTCACATAGCATCAAGACTGCCCTATTTAGCACAGATCCTACCAATACCGAAGGGTATTGCAGACTGCCTCATGGCTGCCTTTGGTTACAATGTTAGTACTGGGATGTTATTTAAGATAAAATATGACACGTTAACCCGACAGTTCCAGAACGGTGGCCTCAGCCTCACAAACATGCGGAACAAAGCTTTGGCACTTTACATGCAAGAGATGATACGAAACTGGCAACAACGAAAGCTCTGATAGCAGTACTCATTCCACCTGCGTACGAAACCCCAATAGCGGTGGGCAACATTTCGGCTTCTCTTGTACACATTGCCTCATTTGTTGTTGATTATAGTTATATTCATCTGAAAGTACCTTCCACGAGAATACCCACAACTTAGGAGATCTATTGGTGCTTGATGTATCACCATGGCCACAATATAATGGAATTCCAATACCCAATGAGAACTTGGAACCCCATTTGGTGTGCATACTCCATTACTGTCAACAGCAGCGAGATCGATGTGATATATTCTTATAAACTGTACACTTGTGACCAGGAGTCGACTATATACATTTCATATAGTCGGTCCTCCTCTTTGCACAAACTGTGGACTGTTAGCAGTGGAAGAACATGGTTTAGTGTGCTGGATGCTGATGAGTCGAATACTGGCCTTCCTCCAGTGCACTAACTACACAGAAATCACATCAGATGTACTTTTTCTACCAAACAAGACTTTTTTCCCAAACAAAACACGTATGCTGTCAATTGGATGCAACAAAATATTTTTTTTCATACAATATTAAGTCCGTGATGGATTATTGGATGTATTTACAAGAACAACACGAGCTCATATGGAGTCATACGAAATACAGGACTTACTTTCCCAATTTTTTAGGAAGTGTTTTTCACAACCTGCCCAACAGCTGGGGTGTCCCAGAAATGAGAAGACTCCTGCAGCAGAACACCTAGAGACAGTACTGCACAGTTCAATTATATTGGCATACTGCGTACTGAGAAAACAATTGGCCCCCACCTGTTGGCAGATTGTGATGCAGATGATAACTTCATTTTCAATCCCGCCCATGACTAGGGCTGTAATTTACTTTGTTCATGTAAAAAAAAAGGGGTGGGGAGACGGCCTTTACATTAATTTTATGGTTTTCAATTTGTTTTTGCTGTCTTGATACTTTTCTTATCCCTAGGACAGCACAATTGCACGAATAAAGATTGTTTGTTTATCCTGCTTTCCTGTTCCACGAAAAAAAAAAAAAAAAAAAAAAAAAAAAAAAAAAAAAAAAAAAAAAAAAAAAATGTGGTCACATTGTTGGTCCATAAAGTGGAGGTACCGTGTTCCGAACTCCCTCATGGTTATTATATTTATTTTTATTTTTCTCACTAAAGAAAAAAGCGGTTCTAAAATTATAAAAAAAGTCGGGAGAGCACTTGTAAAAAAAAATAAAAATAAAAATAAAGAAGTGGTAGCATTGTAGATTCATAATGAAAACATTAAAAAAGAAAAAATTTTTAAAAAAGTGGTCAGTGCGACATAATATCAATCCCAAGTGCCCGGGTTTGATTCCAGGCTGTGTCAGAGATTTTCCCCACTTAGGGACTGGGTGTTATGTTGTCCTAATCATCATCATTTCATCCCCATTGATGTGCAAGTTGCCAAAGTGGCATCAAATCGAAAGACTTGCACCCAGTAAATGGTCTACCCGACGGGAGGCCCTAGTCACACAACATTTACATTTTTTATCACCCATCACAAACCACAAGCATGCTTAAAAAATGCGCACACAGAACTCACATTGTCTCAGGTCTAGATAATTTGCCTAAAGGGCTCATCCACCTACAGATGGTGCTCAGAAAAAATTGACATTCCACCCAGCAGATTAACAGGGCACTGTCAGTTAAAACTAAGAATCAGAAAGTGGATAAAGAGGAGAACACACTGGCAAAAACCTTCAGCTTTTCTTCATTTTGTTTAAAATAGTGAGAATCCTCTGTAAATTTCAGGTGAAAGTGATTTTTCTTCCACTGTCTAAGAGTGCAGACACTTTGGGATCAGTGAAGGATGACTTTTTATTGTGGAAGGCTGGAATTAACAAAATACTTAGAGTGGTATGGCTTATGTAGGAAAGACCACATGCACTGTGAAACTCTGTTTGCAACCAAGCGGTTCCACTATTGCCGAACACTTTTTTACACTGGACATACAATGGAGTGTGATAGGTCTATCATTCTGACCATAGCAACATCTTTTTGGGTCTCCATTATTAAAGGACCCATAGAAATAAGCTGGTGGAAAATCTGATGAACTGTCATAGTAGCTTCCAGTTGGACAGTGAGTGGAACCACATCATCTCCACAATTTGTTCTAATCAAAGGTGAGAGATTGCACCAATGGTTGCAGTGAGCGGCATGCATAGAATACTCGCAGCACAGTATACAGTGTGTTCATTTCAACTAAAGACATTGAAATACCCCAAAAACTACACATCAGATCCAGAAAAGTTATAATTTCAATTTGTTTTTCTCGGTGGGGGACATCCAATGATACCACACTCGACCCTCCCACCCCACTCCACCCGACCCCCACTTCACGCATAGGTGGTGAGGGGTAACTTTGAAATCTTCAATGGGAAACATTGTTTTTTTTTTTTTAATTGCAGATTATGATTCTACGGCAAAATCTACATAGGTTTCGTCTGAAGCATTTTCTTTGTTTCTCTACAGATGGCACTGTAATTGGAGGAATAGAATAGGGCACACAGTCATAGTTTACGACATGCTACTCAATAGCCTTGAATATTCAGTGGCACATGGAACCCCACCTCAATGCTGTGAGGGTAGGACAGGCAAGTATTTCATAACTTATAATTGAAAACATCATTCACAAGATTGTATTCCTCTGATATATTGAACAGGGGACTATGTGACATGCCACTGTGGCCATGGCTCAAGGCAAACACCACTCTACTTTTCCAAGTAGAGTAAGTGTTTGAAAGTAGTATCACCAGCTTCAGTAGACTTAGTGATCTGTTTTTCAAAGGACAGTACACAGGACAGAAGCAGTCTGTGGGAATGTCAGCACAGATGTTTCTGATGTGATCAACGATGTCTTCGTGGCCTGTTGGCACTCTCTGGTACATCTTATCTTTTAAATATCATGGCAGAAAGAAATCTGGTGACCTAGTGGGCCAATTAATAAGGCCAGTCCACTGAAAACTGTAGACACGGTCTAATATTTCCTGTGCTTCAATTGCATAATGCGTTGGACAACCGTCAGGCTGAGACCACATACATTGTTGAACATTCAGGGCAACATTCTGCAGTAGTATTGGGTAGTTCCTGTTCCAAAGCCATTCAGTGTGAGTCCATTCAGTATGCAGTCAAATTCAGATCAATTAGTTTGCTCCCCATGATGCCACACCATACGTTAACTGACTGAGGATGTTGATGGTCAATTTACTGTAACCAACGGGGATTGTGTACACTCCAGTAATGCACGTTATGGTGTTTTATCATGAATTGTGAATGTAGACTCATTGGAAAATAGCACCGTGGCAAAGAGCATTGGAGTCGTTTGCGTTTGTTGACATGCCCATTCACAAAACAGTACCTGGTTATTAAAATTGGCGCCATGAAGTTCTTGATCCAGTACTCGTGGTACGGGTGCTACTTATGACAATGCAGTATTGTGACAATATTACCTACAGACATACTGGAATCACAGCGTAGTTGTCAGTTGCTTATCTGTGGGTTGTGGTACACAGCTGCTAGCACAGCTATTTTATTAGCTTCTTCTGTAATAAGTTTACTTTGCTTCCTTTTGTCAGTCTGTACACTGCCATCAGACATAAAGCCATTCACTACCTTATAAAGGAACAAACAAGAGTGACCTCCTCTGTAAAATGCACAGCATACAAGGCAACAGCAGCCTCAACATCTCTCCTACATTCTCCTTGAATCAGGACCATTTCAGTTTTGTCTTCTGTGGTTGCAACATTCATTGTCAAATCACACATCTGTTCTCCAAGTGATAGGTAGGTGTGCAGGCAATAAACACAGTGTAAATATTGTAATGTTTAGAGCCATTATCTCTCCTACATCTGCACAATATGTGATCTTCAGTCACGATATACTGCCTGTTATGGTATGTCGTAGTTTGCTTTATAGTCACAATGGTGCATTGATATGGTATTTGATGTGTTGGAGGAACACAAGATAATAAATGGTGTTTCCAATTAGAAGTTATCATATACTGGCCTGTCCTACCCTCACAGCATGAAGGTGAGGTCCCACGTGCCATGGAATATTCAAGAACCATTGAGAAGAATGTCAAATTATGATTGTGTACCTATTTCTATCCCTCCAATTACAGTGCCATCTGTGGCGAAACAAAGAAAATGCTTCAGACAAAATGTATGTTGATTTTTCTGTAGAATCATAGTCTGCAATAAAAAATGAGTGTTCACATTGAAGATTTCAAAGTTGCTCCCTGCCACTCAGACACAGAGGGGTTGTGAGTAAAGAGTGGTGTTGTTGGACGCTCCTTCCAAAATAAACAAATTGGAGTTATAACTTTTTTGATCTGATTTGTAGTTTTCCAGATATTTCAATGTCTTCAGTTAAAATGAGCACCCTGTATATGACAGAATGGAGCAAGTCTTCATCAATCTTCAATGGCTCACCAGAAAATGGCTGGCAGGTGCCCGGTCAAAACATCGTGAGATGAATTAAATGATGACCATCTGCAAGCTTGAAATTTGTTTCAGCATTCAATTTACCAGAAAAACTTTAAAATTCACAACAATACATAGTTTGATAACCTCCAGCAGCAAAAAAGTATATACAGAACTGTGTTATTTTGTTAGTGATATTATCCTTTTTGTGGTAGCGTCAAAGACACATCATTGTTCTGATGGAGACATGGTCGCAGTCCCTTGACTGCAAGGCATCAAATATTGATCATCAGAACATACAGTGCTGTTGGCCAACATTTGCTGTACCTGTATGACAAACTGTTTCCAGAGTCAATGAACATCAGAACATTTAACCTTCTGGCTACCTCTATCTGAAATTGATGTCTGTCACAGTCCACCCAGTAAATAATGCCTCTAAAATCAAGTTGTATACCTTCACTGTCTTCTCTCACTCACAGCACCAATTGCTGTCCAACTCTGAAACATGCAGCTGCCTATGATATACAAATGTTTTTAGGTGATTACAGTTCTATGGGTTTGCATATATTTGTATTGTGTAACATTGCTTTTGTAAATTTTTATTATCTAGTTGTGACATATTTTCTTTAAGTCAGTGAGTATCAGAGACAGTTTCTTTACACATTCAAACCATTTGTCTATTCAAACAATGTACAGGAAGGCAGCCAGGAGACATCTTTGAAAACTACTGAGATTTTGACAGGTGAATACCCTGTAATTTTCTAGGTAGAAATGCTATGTGAGATTGCTGTGCAAGGCAATTGAAGCCCTCAATATGTGGGGCTACACCAATCAAGAACCAAAATATGGCATATGCAGAAAGATAACACACACACACACACACACACACACACACACACACACACACAAACAAAAACGGTAAACAATAAGTGCCACCACACAATCAATGACAATCAGCGTCAAAAGTTGCTGATAGTGAATATAAATTACTGCCAGGTCCACATATAACAATAACTTAGTCCCTCTGCTGTTAGACCAGAGAGAAAACAGGATTCCTTGCAGAATTTAAGCAGAAATCACAAAAAGGCCCCAAACTTAGGTATTGCCTTAGGTACCTTCATCAGTCACTTGATTCACAGTTGGACAGTAGCACAATGCACAACTGATCTGTCTGTCATTGTAATCATTCTGGCAAAAGATGAATTTGAGGTGGGTTAACTCAGCTGCCTTCCCTTCATTGATGTGTTAGTCAGGAGGAATGTTTATGTTATATTAGGACAGCCATTTGTAGAAAGTCAATTCTCACCGGTTTCTACATGCATGCTGATAGTTATCACCATCTGCCTCAGTGTAAGGGGGTACTTCATACCTTGTTCATACAGCCCCCATCATCTTAGACCCTGAAATTTTGTCAGCTGAGTTAACTAAGCTCAAAGTCACCTTTCATTAGAATGATTACAGTGAAAGACAGATCAGATGCATGTTGCACTACCAGCCAACCATGAATCATGTGAGTGAAGAAAATAAGGAGGTGGCACCTAAGTCTAAAGCCATTTCACTTTATGCAGGTAGCATTCCTACCAGGATTGGTCATATTCTGTGGAAACATGGTGTGAAGTATGTTTTCTGACCACTGTCAAAGATTAGGCCCCTTTTAGAGTCTGTAAAGCATGGTCTCTATTTGTGTAAGGTGGGTGTCTATCACATCGCACACAGCTGTGATACATCATATGATGGCCAGACCATCAGGACTGTGGATGACGAGTGTGTAGGTAGGACACAGTCTTCATGCCTAGTGTGTCACAACAGCTGAGTAAATCTGTTACTGTAGAACATTCCTTGATGCCATTCATCCTGTTGAAAATAATAACACAGAGATGATAACGAGCATTTCCAGGTATTGAGATATTGTTATCAAGGAAAAGTCTGTATGTGTTTGTGGGACAGGGATGCGGGGTGGGGGGGGGGGGGGGGGGGGGAGATAGGGTATTTTTTTCTTCTTCTTTCTGCATATGCCATATTATAGTGTTTGATTGATGTAGTCCTGTCTGTCGAGAGTTTAAATTTCCTTTCACATCTTGCTGTGGTCATTGTTATTCCCCAATCAGCCTTTACCCCCATTATCTTACATGGTCCACACACATTTCCACCTTTTTCATCATGATTAAGGTGTTTTTTATGATATATTAATTTTTATTCTCCAATAGTGACCATACTGTAATTGTTGTCAGATGAGGGCTTTAGTTGTGACCAGACAAGGTGGTGTGGTAGTCAAGATAGTGCATTTATGTTTGGAAGTTGAACTGAAGTCCTCTGTTAAGCAATGCTAATCTAAGCTTAATGTGGTTTATCTGAGTCATGTATGGTGTACACCAAGTTTGAAGCTTTCACTTATTTTTGTCTCCTCTATTCTCATGTAGGTGAAATAGTTTCTGATCTCTAATGGCCTGCATGTCAGCTGGAAATTAGTACCTGTTGAAAAAGGTATAGCCATAGAGCAGTAGTTCTGTGTCTTGTTAGCATGTGAAGTAATAAGATGTCTTGAGGCTTCCAGGTACAATTTTGATTTTGTAACACCCCCATGCATCATGGACCTTGACACTGATGGGGTGACTTGCATGCGTCAATTATACAGACACTGCTCAGCAGTGTGGGATCCATACCAGATAGCGTTGATAGAAGAAATAGAGAAGATCCAATGGAGAGCAGCACACTTCATTACAGGATCATTTAGTAGTTACGAAAACATTATGCAGATGATAGATAAACTCCAGTGGAAGACTCTGCAGGAGAGACGCTCAGTAGCTCGGTATGGGCTTTTGTTGAAGTTTCGAGAACATACCTTCACCAAGGAGTCAAGTAGTATATTGCTCCCTCCTACGTATACCTTGCAAAGAGACCATGAGTATAAAATCAGCCCACACAGAGGCATACCGACAATCCTTCTTTCCACGAACAATACAAGACTGGAATAGAAGGGAGAACCAATAGAGGTACTCAAGGTACCCTCTGCCACACACCGTCAGGTGACTTGCGGAGTATGAATGTAGATGTAGATGTAGATATAGATCAGGAGGAACAAAAATGGTGTTCTACAGAATGGAGCATGGAATATTAGATCCCTTAATCTTGCAGGTACATTAGAAAATTTAAAATATGAAATGGATGGTTTGAAGTTAGATGTAGTGGGACTTAGTGAAGTTTAGTGGCAGAAGGAACAGGCGAACACAGGGTTATAAATACAAAATTAAATAGGGGTAATGCAGGAGTAGTTTTAATAATGAATATGAAAATAAGAATGTGGGTAAGCTACTATGAGTGGCACAGTGAACTCATTTTTTTAGCCAAGGTAGATGTAGATACGAAGCCCACACCCACCACAGTAATAATAGTTTACATGCCAACTAGCTCCATAAACAAAGAAGGAACTTAAGAAATGTATGAGATAAAAGAAGTTATTCAGATAATTAAGGGAGATGAAAATTTAATTGATATGGGGGACTGGAATTTAGGAATAGGGAAAGGAAAAGAAGGAGAAACTGTAGGGGAATATGGACTGGGAAAAATAAATGAATGTGGAAGCCACATGGTAGAATTTTGCACAGAGCATAATTTAATCATTGCTGACACTTAGTTTAAGAATCACTAAAGGAGGCTGTTTATGTGGAAGAGGCGTGGAGACACAGGAAGATTTCACATTGATTATGTGACACAAAGACAGATTTCAGAAACAGATTTTAAATTGTAAGCCATTTCTAGGGGCAGATGTGGACTCTGATGACAATTTATTGGTTATGAACTGCAGATTAAAGCTAGAGATTTTGCAAAAAAAGTTAGGAAATTAATTAGATGGGACCTGGATACATTGAAAGAACCAGGGGTAATTGATAGGTTTGGAGGGAGCATTATACACCAACTGCCTAGAACAGGGGAAAAGAATACAATAGAAGATGAATGTGTAACTTTAAGAGATGAAATAATGAAGGCAGCAGAGGATAAAATAGGTAAAAAGACAAGTTGTAGTAAAAATCCTTTGATAACACAGGAGATACTGAATTTAATTGACGAAAGGAGGAAATATAAAAATGCAGCAGATGAAGGAGGCAAAAGGGAATACAAATGTCTAAAAAATGAGACTGACAGGAGGTGCAAAAGTCTTCAGACTGAAGTCAACAATGACAACAACAACAACAACAGGTTACACTCTCAATGGTTCCCTCCATCATATGCAGTGAAGCCTGACATGATTGCTGACATTTATTAGCATACATGGTCATTTACAGGACAGTGGTTTTTAGGCAAAATCATTCCTATGATTAGCAGAGAACATTCTCTGAATATGCAGACAGAGAAATATCAGGATGCTACATACATGTTTTGTGAACTGAATTGAATCTGTTCTACACTAATAATTACAAATGGGCTACTACATTTGCTCATTGCTGCCTGGCAGTCACTACCACTTTATTGGTAATCTCCTACCTTAACACCACTTCAGGCTCATTTTACTACAATCTTTGTTGGTAGGAGTGATGGTCCCTTGTCTGTTTAGTGTGGTAGCCTTAAGACTTTTACAAAATTTAAAATGTGCAGGCTCAGCCAATTGAAATAAATTGAGAGGATTATTTCATCATTTAGTATTATTTACAACATATGAGATCAACAATATAACTCCCTACTCACTGTAAAATTCATGTACAACAAATTTAATTCATGAGTGAAGAATTTAAAAGAGTTCAGGCTTGTTTATGCTCAAAGTGACATTTTAAGTTTTATTGATTGTCAAGCAGTGTAAATAATAATAATGTTCATCTTGAGAGTTTTTGGTCGTTTGTTGCAATATTTGTACTGAGAAGTGTTACTTGGCTGCAATTAATTTTATTATTATTATAAGAGCATGTTATTATTATATGTAACATGTTTTCATGTAATGTTTCTGCAGAAGTTCTGCATTCTATGTGCTTATTTTTACCAGGTTTTGAGCAACGAGTATATGTTACCAGAATTGTCACTCATGACTATGTTGCACAAAATTTCTCCCATGATATTGCTTTGTTGCAATTAAGTAAACCATTGAAACTGGATGGAGATCATGTGGCCCCAATCTGCTTGCCACAACCAACTAAAAAGTACCGAGAAGGTGAGCACATTTCAAAATAGTTCTGAATGTACATTTCTTTCATTCAAAGCACATTCATTATTCAGCTAATTTTAGAAATATTGTGATTGTCCAAATCATAATATTGTTAGGTATTACATAAATTCTCAAACTTTGGTGACCTCAAGTCTAAGGCCAGTTGCTGAACAGCTTCCTCAGGTCATTGAGTTTTGTATTAAATTTACATATGTTTTGTTGCTTTGGTATTTGCAGTTTAATAAATACATTTGTCATAAAATACAACATTTATTTTACCATGATAATACTTTTTTTCCAGGCACAGGTTATTTCAGTCATGACCATTTCATAGCAATTCTTGTAACTGACTTCCACTTCTGACTGAATCTCATATATCAGCTTTGTTTATTGTGCAACCTTTAGTGAACTTGAATCTTTGTGTGAGTACTGAAGTAGACTTCACTACCCATACAAGGATGAGTGTTCACCAAAGACTGCATGATAAACAAAGCTGATATAGTGCAAGATATTAAAAAGCAATATTGTTAGATATTTATCTTTCACACAGTTGGTTTACTAAATTACACTTTGAATTGAAATATAATTACTGTAAATATTCCCATAAAATATGCAATATTGCAATTTAAAATTATTCTTGTAAGCATAGAAAGTTTGCAAGACGACAAATATATAGGTTGCTCAAAAGATGACTTTGATGAGACTGTGCCACATGCATTTGTAAATCATAAAAATTTCCTCAACAAAATATAAATGAAAAAAACATTATCCCCTGTCATAAAAATTACAAAGTGAACTGACAGAAGAAAAAAAAGTGAAAACCTATTCTGACTCACTCAATATACCAGACCCAATTACAATTGCCACACTTTACTATGGCTCAGGGGAAGGCAGTTTCAAACATCTGTCAAACAGAAAAATTTGAACTGAAATTTACCACTTTTTGCTTGGAGTTTATGGTGATTTTCCAGGATTTTCTTTGCAAACTCTGCTAAGTAATTTAACAGAGCTGGAAATTACCCCTGCCTCTGTAATGGTGCATCTTGTCACGGAAACAGGATGGAGCAACTCCTGCTCTCCTGCTTGCAACTTTTAGTGACATCATTACTTATTTTCCTTGCTGCGTAAAGTGCTACCCCTTGTCTTTCTCCAAGGAGTTGAAGGAGTACCTGGCATTGCCTGTGATGGGACAGTAACTGCTTCATTATCACTTATCAATAGATGTAAAGGAACTCAACACAGCATACTAGTCAATTCACAATGGCTACATATGCTATGTTCATATTAGATTGCCGAGATTGGCAGTGGCTGGATGTAAAACCATGAGTGGACCACAATTGAGTGACTCCTGCTGATTCAGAACTAGGGAGACTTTGCTCGTCACTTTGTGAACAAACTGTTCACTTGGTTGTCTCATTGTTTTTTCCCCTTATATGTCATGAATATTTGGAGGATGAAGAAATCTGTCTTAACATTTTTTGTTTCTCAAATGTTTTGTTTCATGTGTTTAAAATATTACTGGACACATACAACAACTTTTATGTTTTTTGTTTTAAATCTATACCTGTCTTTGGTCCACTGTGTGTTTACAAGAGAAAATGCATGTTCCATGTTAGTATTATGACTAGGTATCAAAGTACTGTATCAGAATAGGGAACGTTTTCATAGTGTACTCATTGCTTCCATCTGTTGCAACACTGAAGCAAGAACTACCACTAGGCATACCTATAGTAATGTCTAATGAATGTGTTTATAAACCAGGTGTAACAATGGCTTCAGCTTTGGTGTGAACACATGAAACTCATTTCTCATAGTAGAGTCTTTGCACAGAACTGTGTGTAATTTACTTGTGCAGTCAATTTTCTTGAAACTTTGACAGTGATGACTCCATGAAAATCCAGAGTACCTTCAGTTGCTCAAATAAAAATATTCTCTCTGCTTTGATCTGAACAAGAAAGTTTTTTTTTTTTTAAGTTTGGAAGATGAGCTTACAGCCTGCAGATGTGTCTTTTGTCTAGAATTGCTTTCTTGTGCTTCGAAATCCAGTTCACCTGAAAATATCCAATTTTAACCCTTATGGTACTTATACATCTTACCTATGTGAGCATCTGATATGCATGTTCCAGAAGGGCAAATCAAACATTCTACTTCACACAGGTACAACTGCAAGACTTCTCCATTCAACTGTTATGGTATTTAGATCAACTCCTCCAAACTTTGATGCAACACACAATAAATCCTTTATCTGGGACCTTCTGTCAACTTTTAATGCAATATTTGGCTCTATGAATTTTAAGTTTCCAAAAAATGTGTTGTACATATATAGATGTTTCTTCATTCCTTCAGTTGCTGTGATACAAAAATCAAGGCATGTAAGTCTTAATTGATGAATTCCCTTTTCACATTCCATAGGGAGAGTTTGTGTAATAACTGGTCACATCTGGAGCCAAGATACACTGATACTGATGGGGTATAATGACATTTGGAAAAGGTTGTCAAAACTGTTGAAGTAAACCTAAACATATTTTACAAACAACATGTAAGCTTTAGTGTATGAATTTTCTAATTCATGAAGAATAATTTCTGCAGACTTCAATTTATCTTCAACAGTTGATAACTGGAAGTAGTGTGAAAATACATCCCAGTTTTCTGACAGACAAACAATGCATGCATGTAAAACAAGCCAATGTGTACCCAATAATTTAAGCACCTGCTTACATTCGACTCCAAGAAATTCTTGAAATTCTTGCAAAATAGTGCAGCACTTTGCACTGACAGATATGTAGCTTGCCATTGACCTTATTAATTTATCACAGGATCTATGAAGCTTCTCACATGCCTTAATTGCAACTAAAGCAGATGAATACAGTTGAGAATAATCTGATCTGGTACAGTGTTCCTAAGTCTTGTTATAACAGAATTGTGGCTTCCCATTATTACAGAGGCATTGTCACATGCCATGCCAATTACATTTCTAATTGCATTATCCTTCTCTTTCAACAGACTCTCTGGAGCTATGAAAAGGCTTTCTGCCCAGTAGTCTTTGCATCCAAAGGGATCAGTTCCAGAAGTTGTGTTTTCATGAGTCCATCAACTGGTGACACATATTTCACTAAAACATACATATGTTTTCTATCTGACTATGTCTGTACTCTCACCCACAAGAATAGAACATTTAATTTCCTTTAGTAACATTTTGTACTATATTGGTACATTTTATATGACCTAAAGTCACCTCTGAAGCAATTTTGGAGTCAGGGAAAACATCTTTTAACACAGGAACAAGATGGTCCACTTTTGAAAATGTAGCATTATGCTCCACAAAAAAAGTTACTCATCTTATTTCAGCTATCTTCACTTTTTCTGCATCTCTGCTTTCACCACACATTTTCAAAAATCAATCAACAATAGCTGTGTTATATTGCACAGTTTTAACATTTTTAATGTGTTTAACTTGAGAAGCATGTTTCTCAAGTTTGCTTTTATGGCAAATCTGAACAAATCAAGAATTTTGGTCCTGCTACAATTCTTTGGTTACTGGATTTCATGAATAACTGTATTCGAGAATGCAAGATCTGTAAAGTATGGTGAAAAGCAAGAGTAATTGCCGTACTGAAACGAGGAAAGGATAGGAAAGATCCCAAAAATTATAGACCTAGCGCCTTACTCTGTCACCTCTACAAAATACTGGAGAGGGTCATTCTTCAGAGAATGATTAGAAAGGTGAAGCCTCTTCTAATACCACAGCAAGCAGGTTTCAGAGAAGGGAAAAGCTGCATGTCTCAAATATTAAACTTAACACAACATATCGAAGATGGATATAAGAAACGGCTCATTACAGGTGCTGTCTTTATCGATCTATCCACGGCTTACAATACGATCAACCATCGGCTCCTTCTGAATGAAGTGTATGATATAACTGAAGACTTCACACTCATGTGCAATATTAGAAACCTTCTCCTGAACTGCAGATTTTTTTGTCGAATTTCAGGGTAAGAAAAGTAGATGTAGAGCTCAGAAAAATGGGCTACCAGAAGGCAGTGTGCTTGTGCCACTATTATTCAACATCTGTACCAACAATCAACGTATCCCTGAAGGAACCTGAAGCTTTAATTATGCTGATGACTGCGCTATCACTACTCAGGCTGACTGTTTTGAGACTGTAGAAGATATGCTATCAAAATCTTTGGAAGAATTCTCTGTTTACTATCATGGGAATTGCTTGAAACCTAATCCTACCAAGATTCAGACCTGTGCTTTCCACCTGAAGAATAAACAGGCAAATAGATCCTTAAATATATCCTGGGTAGGTATCATACTCAAACATAATCCTACTCTGTACTATCTTGGAGTAACTCTGGATCGCGCACTAACATATAAAAAGCATTGCCTAATCAACAAACAGAAAGTGGCACCCAGAAATAAAATAGTGCAAAAATTGACAGGTACATCATGGTGTGCTAATCCATGCACTGTGCACTCAAGTGTGCTTGCACTATGTCATTTCACTGCTGAATATGCATGTTTGGTATGGTACAAGTCCAGTCATGCCAGGAACATTGACGTGGCTCTAAATGAATCTTGCCAGATTATCACAGGTTCCTTAAGACCTACTCCTGTGGACAAACTCCAATGCCTTGCTGGCATAGCTCCTACTGAAATGAGACGTGAGGTAGCTGCAAGATATGAGAAAAGTAAGGCCACAACGAAGGAAGCCCATCCACTATATGATCATCAGCCCACACATCCTAGGCTGAAATCAAGAAAGAGAGAAAGAGCTTCTTGACAACTACTGAGGCTGTCATTGAGAATCCACATGTGGCAAGGATCTCATGATGGTGGGAGAAATCTTAATATTTGGGAGAATGGATGGCTGCAAAGGAAGAACTTCCCCCCGGACATTCAGAGAAGTGGTCAATATGGAGGTCTCTCAATAGATTATGATCAAACAAAACGAGATGCAAGACCAATCTGCGGACTTGGAGTTTCTCTGTGGATTCAGTTCTCTGCCAGTGTGGCACTGAGCAGACTAACAGCCATTTCCTTCAGTGTTCCTCATCACTAACCACCTGCAACATGCAAGACCTTATGAGAGCTACACCAAATGCACTTGAAGTGTCCAATTTTTGGTCTTCTTTTATGTTAAAATTATGTCAACACTTATATATTTTTTTGGTATTTCTGTACTTTTAACATGATAAATAAAATAATCACATTACACACTTTGCACCGTACCTTTCTGTTGTCATCTTCAATGGCCTCCAACCACCCTTTAAATCCATCAATTTGAAGCCAAGAGTTTGGGAAAGTTTTAGTATGTTTTTCTGGATCTAATTCAAGGTACCTGAATTTCAATTTCTTTGCACTCAAAGGACCACAGTCTGATGTTCTTAAATGAATATGAAACAAACCACTCAGAAACAATTGCTATTTAATAAGAGCAAAAATCGCCCACAAGACCAAATCCAAGTAACAACAAATAAAAACAATTACTTTGAGTGACACTGAGCTGAGCAAACTAAACCACTTCAAACAATGCCATATACCAACGTGCTACATTACAGCTTATCATACTGCTTGACTTGGCCTCCTGTCTAGCTTGCATTCTGAGATGCATTGTGTATTCAGGAATTTGACAATGTTTCACATGTGTCACTCAATCATAAATAATGTTGCATTTAAGTTGTACAAACAAAAGGAAATTTAAACTAACAGTATATAGTACAATGGGAGTACTAAGTGCTGGTTGAACAAATGACAGTCAGTGGGTGCATATAATTGCTTCATGAGCTGTTTCACCTTATTTTCATGTTACTTGACAATCATACCTATAACAGTGTATGTTTGTTACTGTTGTGTAAGCAGACCTATTGTGCCCATAGTGAGAATGCTGATTGCTGGTTGCACAAATGACTGTTGGTGGTTTCATGTGCTTAACTTCTATGAAATATTTATCTTTGCTGCTGCTGTATGTACCATAACCATTACTACATTATGTTAGAGATAGCAATTAAATGTTTCATATACACCTCACATTTTGCAAAAAAAATAACACCTTTGTCCCTTCCTGAAAAATAATTGTCAAAATTTTCCACAATATGGGATGAATCCCACCAGTTGACAACACTGCGTCCAAGGGCAGCAGAAGCAACATCAAAGGATATAATGCAGAAGACAGAACACAGCAGTTGAATACATGATAGATAACTTATAGCTGTTGCTCCAAACAACATAAAAATAAACTTGTCAAAGACATTACAATAGCATTTATTTACAATTATTTACAACAATGACTGATGTCCTTTGTTCAAAACACGCACTTTTTCTCAGAGCTTAAAATAGATGACATTTTGTAGGTTTTTATGAAATCTGTGCAGGCACATTTTCTTGCCTCAAAAAGAGAATGTGTTGGGAGAAAAAGAGAGTATATGGTAACCTTAGTCTTTGGCAGCATAAATCGTAGAAAAAAAAAACACTGAAAACTCAGTTTTCAAATATTTCAGGACTGTGTTCAGAATTTGTATAATGCTGAAAGGATTGCAGTGCTTTGCATATATTTGTGCCTTGGTCAGTGACAAATAAAATATTATTAAGATGCTGGGATTTACTCCTAAGTTAAATAAATCTCTTTGATGTGCTTCTTAATAAATTATCCAGATTTTTCCTTTTTCAGAAAAGTGCGTAGTCACGAACACCAACTTTCACTGTGCCTACTTATGATTAACATTAACTAGGTGCACAGTAATAGACATGTAATAGTTTTTCTGATATGTTTTGGTCCACATATACAGTATACACACACATGCAGTCAAGAGCCTATGGCCTGGGCAGTGGTGGTCATTGTATTCACCTGTTTTTCATTGGCTTGTCTTTCAGTGTTTTGTGCTACTATCGTAAGACGAGGCAAACTTTTGGAGATGTCCACACATTCCAATTCTAAGCCAATTTTTGCAAGCTCCTGGAAGAATGCTAAATTCTCCACCTGATTTTTAATGCAAATGAACAAAGATCTCTGGCACCATTTCTACACAGTTTTCATTTACTGTAACTTTCACCAAAACTAGAAATGTTTTGAACTCACACTCTAGTGTTATGCTAACATGTGCCTTCAGATACGTGGTGGTGGACTTGTAAGGCAGGAGAGTGTAGCACCAGATACAAAGCAGGCAGGATTTCCATCCATATCAGTCATTGATAAAAATCACTCCCAGACACTTTTATGGCCACCATCTTTCTCAATCATGATATATTCTTTCAAATCAAGTTTTGCTTTCCTTCATCTAATGTTCATGTGCCGTGATCCTACAGCAGGTGACTGAGTGACTAGCAGGTGAGAAGATGGTCAGGCATGGCATGCTCGAACAAGCATAAAGGAAGTCTAGTGCAGTTTGCTAGCTGGATCTTAAGTGACTGTATCGATATATGCAGGACTTCTGTGAAACTACAAGCAACAAGTAATCTGAGTGTAAGTGCTAGATAGAGATCTGGGTTGGTTGATAGGACACATTCTAAGACATCAGGGCATCACCAATTTATTATTGGATGGAAGTGTGTGTGTGTGTGTGTGTGTGTGTGTGTGTGTGTGTGTGTGTGTGTGTGTGGCAGGGGGGGGGGGATAAAAATCATATCAGGAGACCAAGAGGAGAATATAGTAAGCAGATTCAGAAGGACGTAAGTTGCAGTAGTTATTTGGAGACAAAGAGGCTTGTGCAGGATAGAGCAGCATAGAGAGCTGCATCAACCAGTCTTCGGACTGAAGACCAGACAACAACAACATCTCTCTGCCATTGAGAATAAAATTCATCTTCCAGCTTTGAGACTGTTGATCATAACTCTGGGTGGGGAACCTTACTATATGAACCAGATGTAGTGTACTGCATACAGGACACTGTACTTGTGTTTGGGAGGAGTGAGGTTCTGATCACTGTCTGGCAGTTAAGATTTAGGTCTTGCATACTTTCCCTAAAGCAGTTCAGATGAATGTCAACATGGTTACAATGAAAGGAAATAGCTGGTTTCTTTCCGTATCTGTGTCCAAGTAAAGCCTGTGATCTGTCTCCAACATCATTGTTAAGACAGTGATAGCCAAATTATGCTTCATTTCATTTCTTAAAAAATGTTGCCATTGTGTACCTAGTGGAACCTCTTTTTGTTAACTAAGTCAAAGATATCCCACACCATGTCCTGAGCCATTTTTTCAAGTCTGTGTATTTTGTGGGATCAGAAATATCACTACACATTCTATAAAGTTGTGGAATTGTATTTTCAGGCCAAGTAAAATGACAGGCCAACCATATATCTGTGCTACTTACAAGGAAACATTCCCAAGTGTTAATACTCCTTCTTGATGAACCGTGGTGGGTGTGTAAGGGGGGAAGGGGGGGGGGGCAAAATAATGCAATATGTCTTGTTTTGTTTGTATCCAGTTTCACTATCAAGAGTAAAACACACCACAAAAGGTAACTTGGCATATTAAGTTTGAGGAGAATATCTTTGAAATCATAATATATAAAAAATGTTTCTCATATAAAAAGCGATATGTAATTAACATTTTTGGAAACTGAATAATCAAATTTTGTAATAATTCGAAATTTTGCAAAACATCCCACCACCAGCAATTAAATCTGAAGCATGAAAACTTTGTTACAACATAAATTAAAGAACCTTTCAAGCTACAGACATCCATGTGTAATAAAGCTAGTTTCTGAAATACCATTTTTGCAAAATAAGACATGCACAGTGTGCTGTCAGAGTATTTTGTACATACGAGGGTGAGTCAAATGAAAACCTTAAATATTTTTTAAAATATTATTTATTGTGCGGAAGTGGTACAAAGCTGTATCACTTTTCAACATAATCTCCATCATGCTCAATGCAAGTCCTCCAGCGCTTACAAAGTGCATAAATTCCTTTAGAAAAAAATTCTTTTGGTAGTCCACACAACCACTCATGCACTGCGTGGCATACTTCTTCATCGGAATGGAACTTCTTTCGTCCCATTGCGTTTTTGAGTGGTCCAAACATATGGAAATCACTTGGGGCAAAGTCTGGTGGAAGAGGAAGACACTCAAAATGCAGGTCTGTGATTGAAACTTCCTGGCAGATTAAAACTGTGTGCCCGACCGAGACTCGAACTCGGGACCTTTGCCTTTCGCGGGCAAGTGCTCTACCAACTGAGCTACCGAAGCACGACTCACGCCCGGTACTCACAGCTTTACTTCTGCCAGTACCTTGTCTCCTACCTTCCAAACTTTACAGAAGCTCTCCTGCGAACCTTGCAGAACTAGCACTCCTGAAAGAAAGGATATTGCGGAGACATGGCTTAGCCACAGCCTGGGAGATGTTTCCAGAATGAGATTTTCACTCTGCAGCAGAGTGTGCACTGATATGAAACTTCCTGGCAGATTAAAACTGTGTGCCCGACCGAGACTCGAACTCGGGACCTTTGCCTTTCGCGGGCAAGTGCTCTACCAACTGAGCTACCGAAGCACGACTCACGCCCGGTACTCACAGCTTTACTTCTGCCAGTACCTCGTCTCCTACCTTCCAAACTTTACAGAAGCTCTCCTGCGAACCTTGCAGAACTAGCACTCCTGAAAGAAAGGATATTGCGGAGACATGGCTTAGCCACAGCCTGGGGGATGTTTCCAGAATGATATTTTCACTCTGCAGCGGAGTGTGCACTGATATGAAACTTCCTGGCAGATTAAAACTGTGTGCCCGACCGAGACTCGAACTCGGGACCTTTGCCTTCCGCGGGCAAGTGCTCTACCAACTGAGCTACCGAAGCAAGACTCACGCCCGGTACTCACAGCTTTACTTCTGCCAGAACCTCGTCTCCTACCTTCCAAACTTTACAGAAGCTCTCCTGCGAACCTTGCAGAACTAGCACTCCTGAAAGAAAGGATATTGCGGAGACATGGCTTAGCCAGAGCCTGGGGGATGTTTCCAGAATGAGATTTTCACTCTGCAGTTCTGCACAGTTTTAATCTGCCAGGAAGTTTCATATCAGCGCACACTCCGCTGCAGAGTGAAAATCTCATTCTGGAAACATCCCCCAGGCTGTGGCTAAGCCATGTCTCCGCAACATCCTTTCTTTCAGGAGTGCTAGTTCTGCAAGGTTCGCAGGAGAGCTTCTGTAAAGTTTGGAAGGTAGGAGACGAGGTTCTGGCAGAAGTAAAGCTGTGAGTACCGGGCGTGAGTCGTGCTTCAGTAGCTCAGTTGGTAGAGCACTTGCCCGCGAAAGGCAAAGGTCCCGAGTTCGAGTCTCAGTCGGGCACACAGTTTTAATCTGCCAGGAAGATTCATATCAGCGCACACTCCACTGCAGAGTGAAAATCTCATTCTGGAAACATCCTGCAGGCTGTGGCTAAGCCATGTCTCCGCAACATCCTTTCTTTCAGGAGTGCTAGTTCTGCAAGGTTCGCAGGAGAGCTTCTGTAAAGTTTGGAAGGTAGGAGACGAGGTTCTGGCAGAAGTAAAGCTGTGAGTACCGGGCGTGAGTCGTGCTTCGGTAGCTCAGTTGGTAGAGCACTTGCCCACGAAAGACAAAGCTCCCGAGTTCGAGTCTCGGTCGGGCACACAGTTTTAATCTGCCAGGAAGTTTCATATCAGCGCACACTCCGCTGCAGAGTGAAAATCTCATTCTGGAAACATCCTCCAGGCTGTGGCTAAGCCATGTCTCCGCAATATCCTTTCTTTCAGGAGTGCTAGTTCTGCAAGATTCACAGGAGAGCTTCTGTAAAGTTTGGAACGTAGGAGACGAGGTACTGGCAGAAGTAAAGCTGTGAGTACCGGGCGTGAGTCGTGCTTTGGTAGCTCAGTTGGTAGAGCACTTGCCCACGAAAGACAAAGGTCCCGAGTTCGAGTCTCGGTCAGGCACACAGTTTTAATCTGCCAGGAAGTTTCATATCAGCGCACACTCCGCTGCAGAGTGAAAATCTCATTCTGGAAACATCCCCCAGGCTGTGGCTAAGCCATGTCTCCGCAATATCCTTTCTTTCAGGAGTGCTAGTTCTGCAAGGTTCGCAGGAGAGCTTCTGTAAAGTTTGGAAGGTAGGAGACGAGGTACTGGCAGAAGTAAAGCTGTGAGTACCGGGCGTGACTCGTGCTTCGGTAGCTCAGTTGGTAGAGCACTTGCCCGCGAAAGGCAAAGGTCCCGAGTTCGAGTCTCGGTCGGGCACACAGTTTTAATCTGCCAGGAAGTTTCATATCAGCGCACACTCCACTGCAGAGTGAAAATCTCATTCTGGAAACATCCCCCAGGCTGTGGCTAAGCCATGTCTCCGCAATATCCTTTCTTTCAGGAGTGCTAGTTCTGCAAGATTCGCAGGAGAGCTTCTGTAAAGTTTGGAACGTAGGAGACGAGGTACTGGCAGAAGTAAAGCTGTGAGTACCGGGCGTGAGTCGTGCTTCAGTAGCTCAGTTGGTAGAGCACTTGCCCGCGAAAGGCAAAGGTCCCGAGTTCGAGTCTCGGTCGGGCACACAGTTTTAATCTGCCAGGAAGTTTCATATCAGCGCACACTCTGCTGCAGAGTGAAAATCTCATTCTGGAAACATCCCCCAGGCTTTGGCTAAACCATGTCTCCGCAATATCCTTTCTTTCAGGAGTGCTAGTTCTGCAAGGTTCGCAGGAGAGCTTCTGTAAAGTTTGGAAGGTAGGAGACGAGGTACTGGCAGAAGTAAAGCTGTGAGTACCAGGCGTGAGTCGTGCTTCGGTAGCTCAGTTGGTAGAGCACTTGCCCGCGAAAGGCAAAGGTCCCAAGCTCGAGTCTCGGTCTGGCGCACAGTTTTAATCTGCCAGGAAGTTTCATATCAGCGCACACTCCGCTGCAGAGTGAAAATCTCATTCAGGTCTGTGATTGTTGCAACTGTTGTACAGACAGTGTGGGGCCTTGCATTGTCATGTTGCAAAAGGACACCTGCTGACAGCAATCCACGTCACTTTGATTTGATTGTAGGGCCCAGATGATTTTTTAGGAGATCTGTGTATGATGAACTGGTGACAGTGGTCCCTCTAGGTATGTAATGCTCCAAAATGAAGCCTTTTTTGTCCTGAAAGAGAGTCAGCATAACCTTCCCTGCTGATGGTTCTGTTCGAAACTTCTTTGGTTTTGGTGTTGAGGAATGGCACGATTCCTTGCTCGCTCTCTTCATTTCCAGTTGGTGGAAGTGAACCCAGGTTTCATCCTCAGTAACAATTCTTGCAAGGAAGCCATCACCTTCTCGTTCAAAGTGCCGAAGAAGTTCTTCACAAGCATCAACACGTCATTCTCTCATTTCAGGAGTCAACTACTGTGGCACCCATCTTGCAGACACTTTGTGAAACTGGAGCACATCATGCACAGTGTGGTGTGCTGACGCATGACTAATCTGTAAACATGCTGCAATGTCATTCAATGTCACTTGGTGGTGTTCCTTCACTATGGCTTCAATTGCTGCAATGTTCTGTGGAGTCACAACTCATTGTGTCTGACCTGGATGAGGAGCATTTTCCACTGAAGTCACACCATTTGCGAACTTCTTACTCCATTCATAGAATTGCTGCTGTGACAAACATGCATCACCATACTGAACCTTCATTCATCGATGAATTTCAATAGGTTTCACACCTTCACTACGCAAGAACCGAATAACAGAATGCTGTTCTTCCCTGGGGCCATTCGCAAGTGGGACGGCGATCTTTATACTGATACTATGACGTTATGTGTGCATCTGCACCATGCTGTCACCTACAGACCATTCTGCATGCTGTTTGTAGCATGCTTACCACTTTACAGGATAACGGCACAAAATTTCGATTTGGTATTACAAATTTAAGGTTTTCATTTGACTCACCCTTGTACCTAATCCAAATATCTAATCATTCATTAGTAGCCCACTTATTTCTTTTACTTATATTTGTTTATGTTTCAAATTATTATTTTATGTTTTACGTTAATTTTTGTTTTCCAGTTCACCTTTTCACACGTGTGTATTTTGTTAATTTGAAATAATTAGTAGCTCATTATTATGATACAAAATCATTACAGTAATGACAATCTGTATAAAAATGGCCAAAACATAACGTTTTGCTGCATACTGCACATAAAATGAATGAAGTTTCTTCACATAATATACGTGACAGAGAACACACTATAAAGCAAAATTCATCAGGATTTTAAATCCTGATTTGTATCAGGTATATTTCAATACATTCATAAGCCTTGGAGAAGAGAACTGACTACGTACTAGTGACTGCAGCTTGATTATATTGTGTGGAGACTATGGAGACTGACATCATAATCATTCAGCAGAACTAGATCTGAAAATCTTCTCACAAAGTTCTTCCAACATCAAAAGCGGCATACATCTGATGACTGTACCTGTGCCATTGAGCCTTTTGGAATCACCAGATAAACAAGTTCCTTGTCCTCAAATACGATGCTCTGTATGGTCCTTTTACAGTCACACAGAAAATGTAAAATAACAATTTGAAACATAAAACAAATATAATTAAAATAAATAACTAGACCGGTAATGAATGTTTAGATATTTTAATTAGGTATGTTGAAAATACTCTGACAGCATATTGTATACAGGTTATTTTCCAAAAATAGTATTTCAGAACCTAGTTTTATTGCACATGTATGTATTTAGCTTTAATTTGTGTTGTAAGAAAAGTTTTCATTTATCAAATTTAATTAATACTGATTGGGTATTTTGAAAAATTACAAATTATTGCAAAATTTGATTATACAGTTTTCAAGAGTGGTAATTATGTATAAACTTTTATGTAAGAAATATTTTTGTATATCATTGTTTTGAAGATATTCCCTCCAAACCTTACCTTTCAGGGTTTGTTTTACTGCTTAAAAGTGAAGTTGGGCACAAACAAAAAAATATTTATTGCAGTATTTTGCCCCCTCTACACACCTGCAAAGGTGGGAATGTTCTCTTGTTAGAATTCTGACTGATGTGCTTCCCAGAGTCTTTGATCGGCTATGTTAATTCCTTGTAATTTGGTTGGGCTATACTTAAGTCATATTTTGAAGGTCTAGTCGTAAGCAGTTCACAGCTCTTCATTTTGTTGGCTATATCCCATTTTGAAGAATTTTCCATTAGGGTAAAGAACCATAACTCTAAGCTAAATTGTAATATGTGTAGCAACTCATCTGTCTAGCCCACTATCCCAGTTCTGTGTATTAATAAGTTATGTCTAACTATTTTTAAGGTCCCTTTAACTGGTACATTGGTAAATAAGTTTGGTTTATCCCATGAGCAAATATTGTACCTAATGGACATCCACATCTCTCATCCTATGTGTGTATTGGTTACTATTGTTGACCCTAAAACTCTTATCAAGTTTGTAAATACTTTCATAGTATCCCTGCCAGTCGATATTGAGATGGAGACAGATGAGGTGGTATAGGTATCATACCAGAATAATGCACAACACTGACACAGATGGCATGCAGAAAACATTGCATGAGTGGAGCCATTGACCTAGGTGTTTACCTGTCAGGAGCAGTTCTTACATGGACATCAGCTACCTTAGACCTGGCATCCTCCTTGAACCATGTTCTGTTTTCTGTGTGCTTAGTTTATTTCAGTTGCTCATACTGATAATGTAGTGTTTGTAATGTTCTCTTCTGTACATGGTGTTTGGAACCTCTGCTCCCCCATAGACTGATTTGCATGTTGAGTTTCATTTCCTCTTCCCAGGTTCAGTTCCCTGGGATTGTAGTCAAGCCACTGTCAGATAGTACAGTAATATTTTGTCCCAACAGTGATAGTTTCATGGAAATGTAATGCCTGTGTAGATACAAAAGTGATGGCGTAGGACATTCCTCAGCTTGTGACACCTTTCTTTTTCATAATGTTAATTTGTGGCCACCATGGTCCCAGCATTTTTGCAATGATATAAGGAGCAGTTGCACCTCCAGGAGCAGCATCAAAAGCTGCAGCAGAAGTAGATGTCAGAACAGCTCAAACAGTAGGTGAAATTGCTCCATACACTTGCTGCATTGAAGGAAAGCCAGGCACAAGCAGAAAAGCCTTCTCCCCCACTTCCCCAAATGCCATTTACTAACTTTGATGAGTTTACAGAAAGGTGGGAGAACTACCTATGCCAGTTCTTGCTGCACTGCTAGGTAAGCTGTATTGTCAATCCAGTTGATAATGCTATCTTATCACTGTCCAGAATTGTGGGATTGTACAAAATCATGCAGAATTTGAAGCCCTTTACTGAGTCTGACAAACTTAACATTCAGAATCTATGTCAGTTGCTCACACAGTATTTTTGTCAACAGACCCAAGTGGTGACAGCTCAGTTACAATTTCACCAGAAGCACAAGTGCTCCAGGCAATGGTATGTGGTGAGGATCACCAACCTCCACAAGTGTCAGTTTGAGTGTCCCCAATGTGCTGCCCGATATGTGGACTCTGGCATTAGGAACTTGACTGTAGTTAACACCTGACCCTGAGGCCCAAACCGAGGCACTGGCTTTGTCAAAGCCTTCTTTAGACAAAAGTGTTAATATTTCAGAACTTACAGCAGTCACAAAGAGCATAATGTCCAACAACTGGTAGGAGGCAAAGTTAGATGTGCAGTACCCCACATGGTGAACTACATGGCCTCGTTCTGCTGAGCTGCCAGGTGTTAACGCTGGTGATGATTCATCAGCAGCAACATCGTGGTGCTGTTTATCTTCATCTGTGTCAGGCTCAGCAGATTTGAGTCAGTCACAGCATTGTAAACCCTGACCATGGCATTTTTTGGGTTCTTAGTGTTGCTCTCCTACCACATCTATTTCCACACAATGGGCAAGTTGGTAGTCCTGCCTCGATTGCTGTTTGGTGCATATTCAGTGAGAATTCCCACATGTAGATGCCATGAGTAAGGTATGCCACAAAGTATGTCATTTGGAAAAGGTTTGCGACAGTTGGCAAGACATGGCATGGTTGTCATAGGCCCTAGTGTTTTCCCTCATCTAGGATACTGTCTCCAATGCCCACAAGCATATGCTGCTTATGTTGATAGTGGACGGGTGACTGACTGATTTTCAGGTGGACATGGGACTGACAGTCAGCCTAATTAACTTAGATGCTCTTGGGTTGCCCTACACTGCTAAAGCCACTAAATTAATGTGTGTCTTACAGTAAGCAGTATATTCCTTTGATGGGGCAATTCTCCATCTCTGCAAACTATAATAATGTGGAACAGTAACTTACATTATTAGTGGTTTCTGGGTTAGATGAGTTTTCTGTTTTTGGTTTCCAAGTAGTTGACAAAGTGCATTTAGTGTCTCATTCCTTTCCATTTCAAGATTTTTACTCTTGACTGGGGCCATATGACCAGCTGTTTGGGAATACCCTGTGCTGAGCAGAAAACCTCAAGACACATGCCTTTTTTTATGCAATCAACAATGCCTAAATTTTATTGCCTCTGCCCCATTCCCTTCGCCATGCATGACAAAATCATGGCAAAGTTGCAACACTGGCAGGACCTTGGGGTCATATCTCCTGTTTCATTGAGCCAGTGGACAACCACTTTGGTTGTGAGCCACAAGCCAGACAGTGCCATGCACCTATGTTGCAAATTTAAACAGATAGTCAATATGCATTGTGTAGTTGACTTGCACCCAATCCTAGGGTCAGAGGAGTTGGTAAAGTTGTTAGGGGGCCAGTATTTTTCACGTGTCAGCATGTGTGACACATACTTGCAGTTGCCACTGGATGCTGCCTCTCAGATTTTCTTAGTGCTCAACTCCTTCTTTGGGCCCTACCAGTTCAATTGCTTGCTCTTTGCAATTTCATGTGCACCAGGAATTTATCAACGACATTGAGCAGTTGATTTAGGAAATTCCATGTTGTGTAAAACTACCTTGATGACATCAGGGTCATGTGCTTCATGCAAGAAGAGCATTTACAAAATCTCCAGGCAATTTTCTAACTCCTTCTGGTGGGCAGCCTTCATTGCAAGTTCAAAAAGTGTAGTTTTTTCTTCAAAGGTGCAGTTTCTCGGACATGTGCTCAACAAATGGCCTCATTCTTAAGGATTAGCATGTCAAAGCTATCATTAACCTGCTGACGCCCAAGAATCTAAAGAAACTCCCGTCCTTTTTGGGCAAGATTTCTTATTATGCTAAGTTCATTCTGTGAGCTGTATGCATCTGCCATTCTCTTAACTAGTTCCACCAAAAGGCTTGGATCATGGTTTATCAGCAGGTTTTTCAGTCCCTAAAGGAGTGTTTGTGTTCCACACCTTGTTCAACTTCCTTTACACCAGGTAAACCATTAACCTAGCATTGGTGCAGTTCTGTCACACTGGAATACAGATGTCAACAAAACAAGCAGCCCATTACTTACACATTGAAGATGCTTTCCACAGAGCATCATAACTACTCACAGATGGAAAAGGGAGTGCTGACTATAATTTGGAATTAAACTTTTTTTTTCATTTTAGCTAAGTCCCTAATCTTCACTGACCCAAGCTGCTGGTTTCTTTATTTGGCCCTCGCTCCAGTTCAGACTGCTCACAAGTTGCAGACATCAGCCTTCTTTCTGAGTATAGTAATTACTCCTATGACACTCCTTACCAGTCCACTGACCAGCATGTTAATGCAGATGCCCTATCACAATTGCTGGCAGGGCCTGATCCAGAGTTTGACAAGAGGCTCTAGTTTTCATGTTGGATGAAACTTTGCAGCAGACACTGCTGGATTTTTCTTTGACAGCCTGGGATGTTGTGACCACCTTGGCCATCAAGCTGCTTTTCTGAAAATTATTTCAGCAGTCCAGATAGGTTGGCCTGACCACACTCGTTCTGGAGCATATTTGGTGTAGTGTACATTTTTTATGCTGTGGGATTGACTCAGAATTGTCAATAGGCTCCTTGTGCTGGCCACAGAGGAGCAAGGCTGATGAGTGGTCATCCCTCCAGTGTTGCATCCTTTGGTATTCTAGTTGCTGCATATGTCACACTGGGGTACATCCTGTATGAAGGCTTTGTCATAACATCATGTTTACTGGCTGGTGATTGATCATGATGTTGAACATCTTGTGAGGGCTTGCACAGCCTATGCACTGAACCAACCTGACAAGGTGGACAAGAAGACCGAGGCTCTCCTGAAGAAGACAGGGATGCCTGAGAGGACTATCAGACAACTTCAGGCAAAAACTCCAGTGCCACCTAGACTGTATGGTCTGCCTAAAATACAAAATACAAGTAATATTGGGGCCACTATGTGTGCAACAGCCAAGTATTTGAAAAATCTGCTGTCTCCGTATGTGGAGAAATGTGTTCACCACATCCAAAACTCAGAAGACTTCCTGCAACGCCTCAAGCAACTACGCATCACAGATTTGGACATCATGGTTAGTTTTGATGTGGTATCACTGTTCACTAGGGCCCCACTGAGAGACTCACTAGAACTGATTGCAGAAAAATTTAACGGTGCTCTGCTGGACGTATTCAGGCATACACTGACATCCATGTATTTCCTGTACGGGAACCAATATTATGAGCAAAATAAAGCTGTAGCTATGGGTAGCCCACTGTCTCCTGTGGTTGCCAACATGTTCATGTAGAGATTTGAGGAGAGGGCATTAGAGACAGCCAGATATATACCCACATGCTTCTTCAGGTATGTGGATGACACCTTCGTGATCTGACGTCGTGGGAAGGACAGGCTCAATGAGTTTCTGGAACATCTTAACTCATGCAACCCAAATATAAAATTCACCATAGAAGAGGAGAATAATGGCCAGCTGCCATTTCTGGATGTACTAATAAAAAGAAAAGCAGGTGGATCAATTGTCCACAGTATGTATCGAAAACCCACACACACTGATTTATATCTGCAGGCCAGCAGCTGTCACCACCCTACACAGAAGAACAGAGTTCTTGAGACATTGGTCCACAGAGCACGTGTCCTGTCAGACCAAGATAGTCTACTGACAGAAATAGAGCATCACAAAACAGTGTTCTGCAAAAATGGATATACACCGAAAGAAACTGAGATGGCACTCCAACCAGCCACTATACCACAAGTTCCAGAAGCAGAACAAGATGAAGCAAACAAGGTGGCATATTTGCCCTATGCTGGTTCTGTTTCTGCCAGGATTAGTAGGATCCTCCATAAACACAATATCAGGTGTGTTTTCTGTCCATCCAGCAAGATCGAGGGACTGGTGGGAAATGTTAAGGATGACCTGGGTTTACGGAAAACAGGGATTTATAATATACCTTGCCAATGTGGCACGTTCTACATTGGCCTGATGACAAGGACAGTAGATATCAGGTGCAAGGAACATCAGAGGCACACCCGATTAAGACAGGCAACAAAATCAGCCATTGCTGAACACTGTCTAGAGCTAGTTTCTAACACATACACCCAGATTTTGGGACAGTGTTATAAGGGAGTCAATAGAGATAAAAGTGACCGATAATCTCATTAACCATGACATGGGATACCAGCTAAGTAGAGCCTGGGATCCTGCTCTGTAATTATTGAAGAAGCAATGGGGACATCTGCAGCACTCCACAAATAGAAGATCTAAAGGTGTGGACATGGAGAACGATCCCATACAGAGTTCCAGGTACATCAGACGGAAGATGGAATGCCCAGGGTTGGGTCTGACGGGCGCAGACCACAGAGGGAACATCTGGAACCGCAACGGACCGAAAATGGAATGGCAACACTGCAGAAGATCACAGTGAGTGGGAGAGTACCACAGGGGGAATGCCCCGTTACATGTAAAATTAGTTAAGAGAACAAACTGTACTGTAATATTACCTAAAAATATCATTGTTAATTGTTAACGATCTAAAGAAAACTTACATTATGTAGCAAGAAAAATGTAATAAATGTTTAAAAATAAAATTGTTAAAACCTATGGCAGGAAAGAGTAAATAGCAACCCCTAAAGCAGACCGCTCTGCCCCCTCAGGACAGGTAATGGGGGAAAAAAAAGAGAACGTGAGGAGTAGTCTCAGGTCACACCTGATGAAGGTAATGAGCTATGTTATTGAAATATCGTACAAGTACGACACTGATATCCGGCAGAGCACCTGACAACTCAAGATGTCATTAGATCACCAGGAAAGCCTGAAGAATTATGACTGTAATCTTCATTTCTTCAAGAAATTTAAGTCGGCCCCCAATAGCTGAGTGGTCAGTGTGACAGAATGTCAATCCTAAGAGTCCGGGTTCTATTCCCAGCTGGGTCAGAGATTTTCTCTGCTCAGGGACTGGGTGTTGTGTTGTCCTAATCATCATCATTTCACCCCCATTGATGCACAACTCGCGAAGTGGTGTCAAATTGAAAGACTTGCACCCAGCGAACGGTCTAACCAACTGGAGGCCCTAGTCACATGACATTACATTACAACAGATTTAACAGAAACTGTTAATTATCAATTTTTACTTTTAACTGATTCTGAATATTTTTGAGTTGACCATTATTTATTTCAGCTATATTGTTGTGTTCAAAACAGCATATTGTTTTGACAACATAGTCTTTTTCATAGACTAACATTGCCGCATTACTCTTGTCAGCTTTTATAACAAAACCTTCTGCCACCTGAAGTTTTGTATTCAAATTTTTAAGAATGTTCAGTTCTTAGTTGTCTATGGTACTAGTGTATAAAGCCTCATGTAGAGTTCTGCTCAGTCCTACAGTTTTATTTGGTTTCTTCAGTTTTTTACTTTATTAGCAGAATCACAAGTTAGTTTGACTTCAGTTATTGTTCACTTTACAGCTTTCTTTGTAAAATTTTACATCAATTTATTTTGTGTTGGAGTTAATGTGTTAATATATAAAGAGAATGTAAAAATTGTGTTTAGTATTTTGAAGAAACAAATGCAACATTTGCATGTGATACTGCATAATGAATTCTTTTTCCCATGTACTTGCTGTATTTTCTTATTTTAAAAAAAAGTATGAACAGAAGCAACAGCCCTAACTGTCAATCAGTTCCTTTCCTTAAACATTTTGTATTTTTTATAGGAAATGGAACTGTGACTGGTTGGGGACGTCTAACAGAAGATGGTACCCTGCCACATATTTTGCATCATGTTTCCCTTCCATTTATATCAACTGACCTTTGTAAAAAGTGGTATGTTGAGGCTGGATATGGTCAGTATGTGAATCCATGCCAAGTATGCAGCGGCTATGGGGCAGGTGGGGCAGATTCATGTCAGGTAAGGAAAATTTAAAGTAATGCAATCCATGTAATGTAGCCATCTATTAAATACTGAGGATCTTTGTTTCACCTTTTAACTGTCTGCATTATGGTGTCCTGAGGTTCCAATAGTAGCACAACATGCTGTGTAGCATTCATTGTCCATACATGGATGTTGGACACACAGACTGCATGCTTCTGTCTTTTTTAAAACTTCAACTTTGCGACTTTGACAGTCACACACGATTATCACAGTCTGAGCTTAGTTCATGTAACTGTTCTAAAACAGAATATGTATCAGAACTCAATGCAAAATCATTTTTGAAGATAAAAAAATCACCATTTTGCAAAAGTATGACACTGCAAGATGTACTCAGTCTGTGGAGAGATAACTATGACAGAAGAAAGCAAAGCACTCATTGCAGATCACAAACTGCACAACTCCCACTGTCACCTTTCACTCTGGATTTGTAGTCTCACATGTCTGATGCCAGGCACACCCGCACTCATCCACCAAATGTGATGGAAGCAATGACGCATCAGACTAACAGATCTTTTTACTATCATTGTGTATCCAATTAATGTGCTGTTGTACAAACAGTGGTATTTGATGACACATGTCCACAACACATTGGTGATACAGTGGGTATTAGAGTGTGGCTCTGAATCACCTCCAGTATGCACTCATTTTCATTAATTGCCAATTGTTAAGTTCAGCTGCTCCACAATCTGCTGGTATACTGGTCACCAAGCATGGTGCTGGCCTCAACTTTTCACTGTCTACTGTTGTCTCTTTTAATGACAACAAATCACATATTATGATACTCTTCAATTTTGGGATTGCTGTAGCAAGAACAAACGCAATTTATGGAATGTAGTACTTTATAGAGAAACGTGTATGACACAATGAAGTACAGGTGGCGAGTAGCACTGAACACATTGACTGGACAACAGTAATACAAGTTACAGAATAGGCTGGGCACTCATTTGCAGTCACTTAAACAATACTATTTCTTTGGTGGCTCACCAGAGTGTGCCATGGGGCTGGCATAGGTGGCCTCTATAAGTGGGTCTGTGAACCATATGGATGTACAATCTCTGAAATTTCACACACCATGAGTGGAGATACATCACTCCTCCCTTCCAGGGGTGGGAAACCATATACATAAAAACAAAAATACATGGTACAGAAAAAGTGTGTGAACAGAAAAAAAGCACTGGTACCAAAACAACACTGGTACCAAGAAAAGCAGTGGTACCGAAAAAGCAGTGGCACTGAAAAAGCAGCAGTATGGGAAACACTAGTGACTGTGCTGATGTCCATTTCATTGCCTGATGATGGTGGCTACTGCAGTCTTTGGTGCATAGGCACCAGCAAATAAGGGTGGATGTGATGATGGGGCGGTTTTGATGCACCATTCCCCCTCTTGTGGGAGGCCATAGGGCAGGACCGGGGATGGCATCTCCATAGGATCATCTTTGTTAAGATTAGTGGTTGGCACAGAGTGGTCAGCAGGGGCATTGGGGATGATGGATACAAAGGATCCAGCAACAGACATGGCGGCGGCTGTGGCATCAGGTGCAGCGGCGCTGCAGCAGAGGCTGCACCAGCAATAGCAGTTGAGGAGTGGGGGAAGAGGTAGAAACTGTAGATAGCAATCTGTCAGTCAGCGATCCACACTGTGACGTGAACCAGACTGCCTGCAACACAGGAACAGGCATCAGTGGCAGTAGGACTGGGGGAGGTGATGGTCCCTCCAGAAGAGACACCACCAAGCATTGCCGTAGCTAGTTGAAATGGGATATCCAACTGTCAGGAGTGCAGACAATGCACAAGAGCTGGCAGCAGTTATGCTCAATGATGGCAGGAACCCAGTTCAGCCAGCAACTGAAACCATGAGCCCAGACAGGTGCACCTGACCAGAACCATAGCAGAGCCAATGACACCAGCGGATGTGGTGCTGGATGCAGTGGGTGAAGGAGAGTCTGTGGTTGGCGCTCATGTAGCAGCTCAAAAATGGTTCAAATGGCTCTGAACACTATGGGACTCAACATCTTAGGTCATAAGTCCCCTAGAACTTAGAACTACGTAAACCTAACTAACGTAAGGACATCACACACACCCATGCCTGAGGCAGGAGTCGAACCTGCGACCGTAGCAGTCCCGCGGTTCCGGACTGCAGCGCCAGAACCGCACGGCCACCGCGGCCGGCCATGTAGCAGCTCCACTGCACTCTTGTCCCCTATTTGAACCATGCATTTGGCCTCAGCATTGGACTGAGGATGAAGTGAGTGAGCTGTGAGATGGTGTACACCACTAGCCTGACAAAAGTGGCAAATTCTTGAGAAACAAACTGGACACTGTTATCTGTAACCATAGTATATGGAAATCCCTCAGTTTCAAAAATCTTAGATGGGGCCAAAATAGTGGCCACTGTGTAGGGAAACTTGGAATAGGCATCCACTACAGTGAAACAATACTGTCTTAGGAAGGGCCTAGCAAAATCGACATTTAGGCTCTCCCACAAGCACTTAGGCATGAACCAGGGGGAAAAGGACACCTGCAGGACTGCCTGTTGCTGCACACAGGGAGTTCAAACAGCGATAAGTCATGTAATCTCTCCATAAGTGCCAGGCTAATACACATGTCAGCAGGCCTAAAGCCTTGGTGTGAGAGGTACCCTATGACTGACATGCAGAAGCTGCAGTATGTTATGGCGTAAGGAAGCACGAATCACAACCTGGGCAGACGCATCCATCAAACACAGAAAGGTGATGCTGGAGGGTGATGTAGTTATGCAAGTGATCTGAGGCACAGCCCACAGATTTTTCTGGCCAACCACGCTGCAAAAAAAGAGGTCCCAGCTAAGTACAGGATCTGTGGTCACGGTCAATGCTATCATGAAACTAGTGATGAGAAAACCATTGTCTGTGTTCTGGTTTTCAAATCTAAATACAAACAAAGGAACTCATCCTGATCAAATGCTGGGTCTGGCCCAATCGTAAGGTGAGATAAGGCATTGGCATTGGCATGTTGCACCATTGGCTGATAACAGATCTGATAATGATAATGGGAGAGGAAGAGAACCCACAGTTGCAAATGATGCACTGCCTTGTCCGGCATGGAAGCCGAAGGTTTAAAAAGAGCAACTAATGGCTTTTGATCCATGATTAAGTGGAATCAAGAACCATACAAGATGATGTGAAATTTCTTGAGGGTGAATGCAATCACTAAAGCCTCCATTTCAATCTGAGAATATTGATGCTGAGTGGGAGATAAAGCCTTGGAAGGGTAAGCAATGTGCCATTCAAACACATCTGCATATATGTGCACCAACACCACTACAAGACCATGCCAAGAAGCATCTGCAGCCAACACAAGATGCTGACCCACCTGAAAAGTGGCCAGACAAAGGGCAGATTAAAACTTAGATTTAAGCAAAGTGAACACTTGGTCACAAGCCGGGGACCAGAAAAAATGCCATATTTTTACACAAAAGTATGTGCATGGGCTGAGCCACTGTGGATGCGTCTGGTAAAAACTTACGCTAGTATGCAACTTTACCTAGAAATGCCTGCAGTTCTGTAACAGAGGTCAGCCACAGCAAAGCTGTACTTACGTCATCATGATGATGTAATGGTTTGACCCCTGTGCAAGAAACCTCAAAATCTAGGTACCCAACTGATGGCTGAAAAAAACTGAGATTTGGCAAGATTGCACTTGAGACCCTGAAAACAATGATCGGAGATTGCTAAGGTGGCCTTCAGTGGAAGAACCCAAAACAATGACATCATCGATGTAATTGATGCATCTGGGTACAGAGGCTGTTAGCTTTCCTGAAAGTGTTGATATAGATCTAGGGCAAAAGGTGTATTGACAATGAGAAGGTACCTAGTGGTCTCATCCAAGGGGAGCTGGAAGTACACTTTCAACAAATAAATGTTGGAAAAATAGTGGCCACCTGAAAATTTTGTGAGCAACTCATCAGGGTGGGGCAAAGGGTATGTATCTATTATGTACTATGCATTAACCATGATACTGAAGTCACTACAGAGGTGAAGCTGACCTGTCAGCTTCTTAATGATGACCAGTGGTGTAGCCCATTCACTGGAGAAAAACAGGCTGAATGACATTGAGTAGTGTGAAATGGTCTAATTCTTCTATGACAGGGTTGCACACTGCGACAGGCTCCTATTGCGCTCAAAAAAACTGGGAGGCAGACTCTTTCATGGTAGTGTGGGCCTGAAAACCAGTAGCACACCCAAGCCCAGGAGGAAACAGAGACGAAAAGTCAGAGCAGAGAGACTCCATCTGCTGATACAGAGCTTTATGTGACACTAAGTTTACCTCATTGGCAATAGAGAAACAGAAAGTGTGAAATGCATTTAATCCGAGCAGGTCTGTGAAATTGGAATGATCCACAACAAGGAATGTGAGAGGGCAAACAACAGATCTGTAAGGGACAGGAGCAGAGAACTGACCTACGATTGGAATCTGCTGTTTATTGTAGCTAACTATCTTTTGTGAAACCTGTGTGAGGGAGGGGAGCCAAACTCCACCTATGTTTGTTCATTTACAGAAGTCACTGCAGCTGTGGTGTCCACCTGCATTTTTAGCAGTTTAATAAATGCATGCAAGTCTATAAACAATTTTTCAGGGAAACAGTCATTGTAGAGATGCAGTTTATGCCTGCCAGTACTACTGTGGTCACCGTGTTTGAAGAGGAGTTACACAATGATGAAATGTGGCCTTTCTTTCTTCACTTGTTGCAAACCACCCAATGCTTAGGGCACACAGCATGCTTGTGTTTCATGAAGCAGTACAAGCAAGATGGAAAGGGGGCACGTGGCCGCTGCTGTGACATGTCCTGTTAGTGCTGCGGCCATAATCAACACTGCCCCATATGACCCTCAGTTGAAGGCTGTAGTGCTGCAGTGGCCTCCTCGTCATCCTGAACGTTTGTAGCGTGCCTAACAGGGGTTGACTGAGCAACTTTTGATCCCTCCTCCCACACATAAATTTGGTTTTCTGCAGCCCGTGACACCTCAAAGGACTGTGCTATATTGAGCACATCCATAAGCTTTGGATTCTTACATTGAAGTGCTTTTTCACAGACTTCCATATCTGGGGCCAGGCAAATAATAGCATCACTCACCATGTGATCAGTATAGGATCTGTGATGGGTACTAGTGACAAATTTACAACCATGGCTTAACCCATGCAATTTTGCAGCCCAGGATTTTTAAGATTGGTTTGCGTGTTTCTGATGATGGTAAAATTCTACATACATCACAGTAAGATGTGTTCTGTCACAGTAATAGGTTGAGGGGAGCTTGCACAATTCATCAAATGATAAGTTGGCCAGTTCTTGCAAAGGCCCTAGTTGGCACAACAACTGATAAATGCATGACAAAAACAAGGAAAGAAAGAAAGCCCTACACAGGTTTGCACTGTCCATGCAAAAAACCTGGAAATGTTGGCGTAACTGTGTCTCATAGTTGTCCCAATCTTCAGCTGATTCATCATATGCCAGAAAGAGTGAGGATTGCACTGATAGAAGAGTAACCTGCCACGAACATATGGATGCCACTTGATTTAGAGTAATGGCGAGAGCCTACGTTTGTTCCGCAAAAGCTTGCTGTTGGCAGTGATACATTGGAGTATTTCTGTCCTCAAGGTGTTTGTCAGGTGACTAAGCGCTGACACTAAGACATAGAGAAAGCACAGCCCTCAATCACTGTCAAGTTTGCTATGGCAAGAACAGCTATGGCAAGAACAAACACGATTCATGGAATGTAGTACTTTATAGAGAAACACCTAAGATATACTGAAGTACAGGATGTGCATAGCACTGAACACACTGGTTGGACAAAACATTAATGGCTTCCATAAGTGGACCACTGAACTGTATGGGCATGTGATTGCTGAAATCAATTGCATCATGAGTGAAGGTACATCAGGGATCTTTCACACTCACTATAATTGCAGCCACACACGAAACCTGGCCACAAGCCACCTGGCTCTCCCAGAGCCCATTTTATATCAATCTCTCTTAAAGCCTTTTAACTCCAATACAGTGCTTACAATCCATTGAGTGACTAATTTCACTTCTGTCTACCACAAAGACATTAAGTAATGAACAACAGTGAACCTCAAGTTCTCACAGCATGAATTCATTCCACCACACTGGATGCCATTGCCCACTTGAATGTTGAACACTGAACAATCATAGCATACGGTAGGGTTATTTGGAAGGTGAACAAAAGAGCAAACTCATATAGATAACTGTGAATTTACTAATATTAGCCATAGTATTAAACCTACTTTCTGTACTACCTAAGTTTTGTTTAAATCTTGTAGGGTCTAGCAAATCTTGTGCTCTTATTTAAATTTTAAATGTAGATACTATGTTTTTACAGTTTTTATACTGATAAGCCTCAACTATCTCTTTTTTTTATTTTGGTCACACATCAATGTTTGATATTATGCCAACTGAAGCAGTAAATTGTGTTTGAATCCTGAGAATCTTCAGTCAAGTGTTACTTGATAATAATGATACATTCCTTGTCTGATCAACTTCAGTTTAGTAACATTCAAGCTTTTCACTATTTTTGCTGAACAGAGAGGAAGTTTGGAAATCCTTGGTACCCTTTTTCATTCACAAGGACAAAAGAAAAAAGGTGAAATATTATAAGTCTTCAAGAACATAGAAAATAATTGAAGTAAACTAACTAATCAAGACAAAATAGGGAGATTGAGACTTTTACGCCTCCATTCTTGTAACCTTACAGTGCTGTCAAAATTGAAAACCAGTTGAATGTGGCATGAGTGGTGGCTGCAAGTAATAAGGAATGAGCTAAATTTTGTATGCATTGAGAGATTATTGTGAGATATTAAAGTGTCACCTATCTGAAATCATGTTTAGGAAGATTTACTTTCAGGTGGGATATCTCAGATATAGGTGAAACACCCATGTTACTTTGTGTGCTCATCACAGAGAGCCAGCATTCCTTTGCTCTTCCATACGTGGAGTTTGTGAAATTGTTTGTGAGCTCCATAGTAACTTTTGCATCTGCTTCATGAAATATATTTTTAGCTCTGGAAAAGTCAGCAGGAGTGCTCATGCAGCTGTAATGTGTCTTACGAGAGAGTCCCAGGCAGTTTTATGGGACTCCTGCTAATGGCATTCAAGTGTAACCTTATAGCATTTCATTCACCAAATGAGCTACATAAGACCAATCAGTGTCATCTGCAGAAAAGAAAGAATGACCTATGGACCAAAAAACTATAGAACAAATTACAGAAGCTGTTATTTGAGGCATAAAGAAACATGTTGAATGGAACTACATAAAGTTTCAAATTGTCAACAATGGAAATGTCCGCCAATGGAAATTCCTGACAGCATCACCATCCTGTCACTAATACATCGAGATGTGCTGTGAAAAAATGTAGATTTGTTTATCTTCCACAACCTCTCCATGTCAAAAAGAAGGGAGTCATTGGCAGTGCAGCCAGTAAATGAGACCTCCCATGTGGAAAAATCAGCCATCAGATTTGATACCAAATTTTAACTCATTGCACAACAAACATGCACTGTTCATTGTGTGGTCCAGTGTCATCAGGTGCAGTCTTAATTAAAGACATACTGTGGGCCTGCATGCATAGAGCTAGCTTAATGAAGACAACTGTGGCTGTTTTGCAATGATATTTTGTATGCCGTTGCTGTTAATAAGGCTCACAGTTGAAGTTTATTCTATTCCTTATTCTTATACAAGGTGTTACCCAAAATATCGAAGGGTTTCATTGTAAAAATCATAAAACTATACTTATATCCTAATGTCCTCTGTAATCTTCAAAGAAGTCATGTATGCAATGATACCAGGATTGTTCCCATTTTTGAATGCACTCCTGAAAGTCTGCAGGGTATAGGGGGTTCAGGACCCAATGCAGTTCCACCTTTCAACGTGATTTTCATTTTTGGGGGAAAAAAAAGTGTCAGCATATATCTCATGTGGTCAATGCTGAAAAATTAAGAGACAAACTTCACTGCAGTTCATCTCGTGTTCAGTTCATTGCCTAGAATTCACTGACATATACTGTATGACAGCCCAAGTCCATTACAAACATCATAAATTGTCTGCCTTCAGTCTTTGTGAATCATGTCATGCACTCTCATGTTCATTCTTGGTGTTGTGCATATTGCAGAGCAACCAGAATGTTTGTCATCTTCCACATATTCTTGGCCTTCCATGAAGCACTTGAACCCCTCAGATGTTCTTGTTTCACCCAGTGCAGTTTCACTAAATTCCTCTGTCAGCCTGCAATGGGTTTCAGCTGCAGTTTTCATCAGCTCTGATGCAATCCATTGCTCCTTCATGTTCATCCATTTCACAATTTGCAGAAGCACTCAAACACATTCTGACACCCACCACTACAACTCACAATGGTATGTGTGGAACATAATTCTGACTTCTTACTATGGTATGGAATGAGTTAGTTTTAAAATTACAGTACATCTTCTCAGTAGAAAATATGGCAACGGATGCTTTAAGTTTTTTTATACATACATTGATTTATATTAATCAATGTTCAATGTCTTGTTTGAATTTAGTTGTAGTATCCATTTTATTCTTTATATCACTGGGTAAGTGGTCAAGAATTTTTGTGGCTGAATACCACACTCCTTTCTGTGCCTCACTAAGGCTAAGTGGCGAATACATAAAACATTTCTCCTTCTAAAAATATATTTATGAATGATGCCATTGTTTTCAAAGTGTGATTGACATCAACAGCACCCTTCATAAAGGAGTAAATTTATTGTGAACCTGTTGTCAGCATGTCCACTGTTTAAAGAGATATTTAAAAGAGGTTCTGAAGTGGACAACACACATTAGCCTTGTTGCATACCTCTGTGCAACAAACACTTTTTGCCTCAATGAGGTGTTACCCCAGAATCTGATGTCATAAGACTCTAGGGAATGAAAATAAGAAAAGTAAGTCAACGTTTTTTACATTTTCATATCCAAATCTGATATTATTCTTTCATGATGTGGCTTTCTAGGCCAAAACAAAAAAAATTGCCGGTGGGGTGTTGGCAGGGAGTGGTATGACTCACGGATGGTCCAGGAGAGAGGGTCCCACATGGCAGGAGCTTGAAGCCAGTCGGAGATAGCATTGCTGCTGCAGACAATGCAGAGAGATTAACTCCATTTGGGAGGCCATGAGCACAAGTGGCACAATCTGGGAGTGGCAGTGAGTTGTACACTGACAGGTGACAGCTGTGGCCAACATCAGGACCAACAGGAAAAACATGGACGAGATGCAGAGTGAACACTTGGGCGCAGCACTGGATGAAAGGCACTCCAACTGAAGGACTGGCAAGGTGTGGTCACTGCTTGCCCATCGTAATTCCTGATGTAAGCTGGCCCTGATCAGCTGAGTGATGTCCATTATAGCTGCCCTGTGGAAGAATACTACCGTGACAATCAGCGGACACATGATCTATGGAGGAAGAATTGGTACCCACAATGGCAGTGCTGCTTGCAGTGACTCACACACTGTTAGTGTTAAAGTTAGCAGCACATGTTACCATGGTATCTGTGGGTGATGTGATTGACAACAATGTAGTGTGGTTTTGTTATCAAAAGAATGTTTTCCCGAATCTCTTACGATCGTGTCTATGGTCTGAGAGGCAGCAGCTCACAGTACACACCTGTGTTGCTTGGAGGTGGATGCTAGGCAAATACAATATCCCTCCCCCTTCAGCTGTAGTGATGGTTTGCATAAACATATGTCCAAAGGAATTATGCATCATATTCAGCATAACACAGGCACTGCAATATCATATTTATCTTCTGACGTTGGGCAAGTGACTTCCAAGTAAAATCTCTCTACTGTGTGGGAATATATGTAGTGGATGTCTGAGTACAGTGTGGGAAATCTGGGTTCAAGTCCCTGCCTGATCTAAAACTGATGGTTGTCCACATTTGCAATTACAAACACACTGAATATATCTTCAAAAGTAGTGAGCAGAGGTGTAAAGTGATGTTATGCCTGTCCCAGTGGAGGTGGTCAGGCAGCTGCACTGCCCTGGTCTCAAACAGCTGCCCTCCAGGGCAAAAGACTGGCAGCAGCTCGAAGTAAGCCTGCAAGTGGCCACTGGCTGGAAGGTGCTAAGCCCACACCACTGGATTTAGAGCCAGCAGTAGGCTTGCAGTTAGCAGAGGACAAGTCTCGTGGAAGCTGCTTATTGAACTATGTCACCTCATGGACCAGTGTAGGCCTCTCCTTGTAGATGGTACCTGCCAGATTGCAATCCATTTGACTAAAATAGAGGATTATAGTGGCTCAGTGTGTACATGTTTTGCTACTGCATCCGGTCTGTTCATGTAGGTCATGTTAAGTCTGTGGCTCTGTTTGAAATAACCGGGCTCTCTAGAGCATGGAGCCTTTGCCTTTCTGCTGTGTCAGTATTACTTATGCTCCTGGTCCCTCTACTTGGTGATGAAATGAGGTAATGACACTGATGCTTCAGCAGTTGTGCTCACTACATCAGCAGGTAGCCCTGTCATAACTCCTCTCTAGCCATCTGTCCTGACCTAGTACTCTGTCTTGTTGCATTATTATCCAACCACAAAATTAATTTATGTTTGGTGTAATAAAAATAGTGGTCACACATCTGGATCTGATTAGTTGTTCTTTGATGTGCAGTTGTGCAAATTACTTAGTTATGTCTGAATGTAGGTCAAAATCTTATAAGTACAGCTTATAAATGTCAAAAAATTACAAAATTATTTGTACCTGCTGTTAACACCACTGCAAACTGTTCATTACGTTGTATTATGTTTTGAAGATGCTTTAAAATGGCTCAATGCCAAAATTGCAGCTAAAAAATAAATTTCAACACATGAAATCCTTTAAAAAAGATGAAAATACAGTAACTGTGATAATTTTCAGCATTTCACCTTGAATATTATTCATAATAATGAGAACAGGCTCTTGTTTTATTAGGAATGAATACCTTAGTTTCACAAGCTGCAACATGGTCACGTGTTGAACAGTGACCTGAATATAGATATATAATATGCAAGAGTTTTCATGTCAGCAGCACTACTGTTCTAAGCAAACTGCCATAAAGTAGCCACAAAATGTTTGTGTTGCAAGTTCGCCAGATATCACTACTTAGGCATACACATATTCCTCAGTGATTAATTGTACGATGTAAAATAAAATGAGATACAACCAATGAAGTCTGTAATGGGCTTATAAGGTATAAGAGGCATTACAGCAATAAAAATCAATGAACTAAAAAATTGTTAAAAAGGAAAAATTAAGAGATAGTAATAGACATATGGTCATAAATTCTCACATGGAGCCTGTGACCCATATCTCATAAAGGTATTTGACACAACATCTAAAATGCTCCATATATCTTTGGTTCAAAAATGGTTCAAATGGCTCTGAGCACTATGGGACTTAACAGCTGAGGTCATCAGTCCCCTAGAACTTAGAACTACTTAAACCTAACTAACCTAAGGACATCACACACATCCATGCTCGAGGCAGGATTCGAACCTGCGACCGTTGCGGTCGCGCGGTTCCAGACTGAAGCGCTGAGAACCACTTGGCCACTCTGGCCCTATCTTTGGTAAATTGCTGGACAGATTAAATTCCAAAAGGCATGCACTTAAACTGGCAAAGCCCCTAGTGGGTATTGAACACTAAGAAACACTGATAAGCAGCATCCAATGGCAACTGCAAGTATGCATCATGCGAGTCGATATTGGTAAAATATTGGTCCCCAGACAACTTAGCCAACAACTCTTCTGGACATGAAATAGTGTACACGTCTGTGACACATTGCACATTGACTGTCTGTTTAAAATCACTCCATCTGGCTTGTAAATAACCACCAAAGGAGTGGTTAACTGCCTAGATAAAATAGTAGGGACAACACCAAATTCCTGGCAATGCTACAGCTTGGCCTTATCCTTATTGTGCATGGTGAAGAGAATGAGGCTGAGGTGACAAAATTTAGGAGTTACTGATGGCTGAAGGGTGACAGGAGCCTTGAAATTTGCCACATGACGCTAGATATTTTCAAACAGCTGGCCACATGACCTGGTAAAGAGTCCCAATCTTAAAAGGAGGCTGATCAGGACACGAAATGGACTTTATCACTGTTCTCCTACTCAAAAACGGAATAAGCATCTTAGCCCAAAAATATTTAATGCAAACAGTGAGTTTTCCACTAACAACTTAAACCATACTGAGATGGAGAACTGGCCCCCTCCCCCCAATGGAATACAATGTTTACTATAAGATACTATTTGATATAGTGGTCATTGCAGCACATGGAAGCCCAAGAGTCTGCACATATCTAAGTTAATTAGGCTGACCGTTGCCCATGCATCAACTTGAAACTCAATCAGTCACCCATCTATTACCAATATTAGCACAATAAACTAGGGTGATACTCATGGGGCATTGGAGACAGCCTCTGAGTCCAAGAGCAACATTGGGGCCTCCGACAGCTGTCCTGTGGCTGACCAACTGCCACAAACTGATGGCACACAGCATATTTTTCAGCATACCTCACACATGGCATCTATGTATGGGCAATTTTTTCTGTGTGCACCAAATGACAATTGAAGCACGACTTCCGACTTGCTTACTGTGCAGAAACAGGTGTGGAAGGAAAACGATGCTGAGGACCCACAAAACTCTGCAAACAGTGACCCCAACTCTTTGACTTACTTGTGCCCACCAAGCTTGCCATGGACAAAGACAGACAGTGCTATAACATCACTGCACTTGAGACATCAATGGCATCATCACACAGTGGCTCAGTGGAAGGCAAGGTCACCTGGCCAGCCCCAAGGAGCACTGAGGGCTGTTTATCATCCTATCTAACTTTACCACCTCCAGCTGTTGGAAAATATATACCTTGCTATTGCTGTAAGTTCAAGTGATTCAACACTCTGGGTAGCTCTCGCTAAAAAAAGGTTGGACAAGGCCAGTGCCCAAGTTTGGACCTCAGGATTGGGTGCCAATCAGAAGATCATATTCCTAATGAATGAGTCCTCTTACAAGGCAGCACATCGGAGACATTCAGATCAATACTTGCATGAAAGGCCACAGACAGCTGCCCAGAGTGTTTGTTAGACTGCAACTGTGCCACCATCACATGAATTTGAATTCCAAAATACTGTGTGAGCAACCAACAGTGTTCCTCAATGTTAAGTTTCATGGGCTTAGTAGAGGACCTCAAAATCTGCACAATTTTGTACAACCTAGGACTGCTGGACTGCATTAAGATGGACTTACCAACTGGATCAGTTATATGCCTTACCTGGCAGTGCAGCAAGAAGCAAGGCAGGTAGTTCTCCTGCTTTTCCACAGACCTGTAGAAATGGGTGAGTAGTGTTGAGGTGGCAAGGGAGACATCTTCTCTGCAGGCACCTGGACCACCATCAGCATGATGTGAGAGCAGATCAATTCCGCATTCTGTTTGAGCAGCTTCTACATCTGCTCCTGCTGCAGCTGTTGTTGTTGTTTCTGGAGGCATAACTGTTCCTGCCAACATTGTAGCTACAAATTAACACTATGAAAAAAAAATAAAAATATTAAATGTGTACGTGCATACTCTATTACCACTTTTGTATCTGCACAGGTGTGACAATCCTGCTAAACTGTACCATCAGCATCAATGTCACTTTTCTAACTGGCAGGGGGAGCTAAACTGGGAAATCAGAGAGCTGAAACCCAGAAGACAGTAACCTTGAGATGCAGGTCAAACTACAGGTAGCAGAGAGTCCAAATACACAGATAGCACAAATGTAACCAGCATGAATGGTTGAAGGAGTCGAAACAACTTGCAAATGGAAACAAGAGCATGGCGCAATGCAGAAACCAGGTCTGTGTTGACCAATCTCGGTATAAGAACTGACTGATGTGATCTATCACCACCAGGAAGTAAATAAATGTGTCAGTCGGCCAGCTCATACAACACTACACATGTACTGTCCATGATAGCATTCCTCACTACTCTGTCAAGAGACCCACACCCTCTATGTCCATATTTATGTCCACTGGTCAGGGTAATAAGCATTCAGTCATAAATTTGTGCCCACTCCTGATACTGAGGCTTGTTCAAACAGCCTCACATGCAGCTTCAGTTTCATTCTCAGTGTATCTGATTTACTTATCTGTTGTAAGAAATATGCCACCTTCATTTCCCATAAACCTATCCTTTTTATATATGCTTGAATTTTACACAGGAATCTCACTGCTATCAATTTTGGATTTTAACTAGCTTTCTGTTGTAGTATTGCATGAGCTTTACTTCTTTTTAGGAGCACTTCAAACTGTGGCACTTTGTAGCAAATGCTTTGGTGGTTAACCACTATGATTTTAATACTCTCACCTGTGATGGACTGTTTCCTAGGACCTTACACTGATTTTTCAGGTCCCCTGCACGTGTCATTTTCTGGATTGCATAGAGAGTCATCTAATTTAAAAAGAAAAACTTTGTGTGCACTTAGGTAGCAACCTCTGTTGTGTAGTGTACTCCTGACCCATTTAAGGTGACATTACAGTTCTCATCCCCAAGGCACAAGTCCAGGGATTTGCAGCCTAGCTTGTCACAGAACCTTTGCAGTCTCCAGTTCAAGTGTTCCATTCAGCTCAGAACCAGAGGCCTTGACCTGTTCTGGGGACAATGCTGAAGATGATACTCCATAAGCAAGGTTGATTTTTTCAGCCTCCTCTACCAGTTGCTGAAATGATCCAGTTATGACCATGGAGCCCAACCAACAGGCATTGTTTGTGCCAGTGTGCTCCACAAACTGCAGTTGGTTACACAGTGCTGCTGGAGCAAGCTCCTGAACATGCTGAACGAGGCCCCCAGGTATAACACTGAGAGCACATGGTGTTCCTTCGCATTCTTTGCTGCCATTTCCCTTAGAGCTACTATTATTTGCCACAGGGTTGACCTGTTTATGATTAATAGGCCCCTGTATATGACACATTGTCATCCAAAGGAATCATCTGCTGCAGTAAGCCTGTATTCCCTGAACATGTCATGGCCAGCCAACACAGGTGGTTGAAACGATCAGAAAAGAGTATGAAGTCCTAAATAAAACTCTTACTTATTCCACAATCCTCAAGGATATTCTTCATGTTGGGATCTGTAGAATATGGCATATGAATGAGTTAATTATTTAATATCCAGAGGCATCTGGCCATCTGTGTTGCCCAGGAGAACTTAATTAATGAGAGAAATCAGAAAGCATTTAACATCTTTACTTTCTTAAATTTTACTTTGGAGTTAATATTATTAGTTCATTAGTACTGATGCTGATTGAGACATATACTCACTACATATAATTTTTTTCCTGACATCTAATTTTCTTTGAAATATACATTTTTACATGGTAAAACATTATGACAAAATATAATTTCATGAACACCAAAAGCCTTTCTTTCATTAATAATCATTAACAATATTATCTGGTCCAAAATTCCAATGGCACACTGTTTCATCTGCAATGATGTTGCTTTGTTCACCCAACTTATTTGCTCCAGTATTGTAACAGGTGTCAAAATGGCCAGTGCATTTATTTGGTATGGTGTAAATAGTGATCCCAGTATCACAATTGTTTGAAGTATTATCACTTTACATAGTGTTGTTACCATCTTTGATATCTGATAGTCACTTTACAACTATTATTCAATGTAGCTGTTCCACTTATGGCTATTGAAAACTTATTGTGATTGCAATTTTGACATTTTGTCATTTTCAATGTTAATTTGTGACATGCTGGAACATAATTTCCAGCATTCTGAATGCAAATACATATGGTGTTTTAAGTATACCTGCAACTCAGCACAAAACAGCATTCGATTTACATAAAAATAAGAACTTTATCCTTAACATACGCAGAAACAAACTGCTCATGTAGCCAAACAGTATGATTTGATTACAATGCCCTGTTGCAACATTTCACTATGCCTGCAAATGAAAAAGTGTTAAAATTGCACTCGTAGTAAATAGTTGTTACAGCCATAAGTAGAATGACTACATCCAATAATTACATAAAGGCTTTGAACCAATTTCTCATCAAAATTTTGCATATGACTATAGTATTTGAGTTAAAGACAGCTCACCTAAATTATGTTATTAACTGAACACAAGTGTAAGCCTGCTTTCTGTAAGATTTCTACCTTTTTATAAATGGAAAAGCAACTTCGAATTTTTATCTTCTTGCCACTTTCACTGAACATTAACCACTAGAAGTTACAGTAAATGTCATATATGCTGCAATGGATTACATTTTCTTGTAGCTGGCTTGGTAAAACTTCCCAAAGAACATAATCTGGAAGACAGAGTGCAAATTTCATTTCTTAATATGTTACATGACACAAGAATGATTTACATTACTGCAGAATACCTGTCTTGGATTGTTGAAGGGAGAACATGAGAGTGTAAGAACAGATCAGAAGATAGGACACTCAGAAAACTAGGGAAAAGAAAGGAAATGTATTTTGTTGTTAGATAAAACATAATCTACTATAATTGTTAATGAGAATGTGTCCTGTAAAACAAAACATCAGAATCTCAAATGTAGGCATTACTCATGGTTCAACTGAAGCTAAATCTTACAAAAAAATTACTCATATAAATAATGCAGCCTACCATAAAGAATATAATATAATCCAAAATTCACTATGAAGTTAATCAAAGGACATTAAATCATTTTATAATTATATGGATATGGTATCTGTTCTTTCAGACATGTCCAAAAGAACAGACACCATATCCATATAAGTACATAGTTCTGGGAATACCGGCCATGACCTTCTTCTTCTGTGCAGATGCACACATATTCCCTGAAATCTTACGGGACTTGGCAAGAATGTCTTCCACAAGTAATGAGTGTGTTGGGGTGGGACACTACAAATGTAGTGTGTGTACATACAAGTTGAGAATGTGGGTCTTGTGGGAGGCACACGTGAGATAGTCCCTGCAGTTGCATTATCCTCTGTGCCCTCGGTGGCTCAGATGGATAGAGCATTTGCCATGTAAGCAGGAGATCCTGGGTTTGAATCCCGGTTGGGGCATACATTCTCACCTTAATCAGTTTAGTTTTCGTGAATAATTTTCTCATCATTTTAGGCATGTGAAGCGTATGGCCATTATCAAAAACTAAGTCTCTAACAAAGACTGTGCACCAGCTCAAAATCCAAATCTTCATTTCGGATGGCTCTCATATCTATGTTAGAAAGGGTAGTAGAGGTGTACTGGCAGAATGAAACTTGATTTATGACTGTATTATTGTAGTTACAGGTTATCTGAGCATTTACTTAGTATTTTTGCAACACATGTATAGAAATTTTATTTCCTTTGGAGAATGTATTTCATAATCTATTCCTCTGTTGAAAGGTTTGTTTTATATCCTCAAATCTACAATTTATTTAAATTTTCAGTTTTATATACACCAATTATTATTATTTTTAAATTCTTAGCTTTACAGCCTGTTAAGTTCATTGAAATAGAATTTCATTATATGAGTGTCACAGATCGAAACATCACACCATTTTGCCAAATTCACCAAGCTGGAAACCAGAGAACCTTATATTAGTTCAACTCATGTAGAGATAATTTGGAGTATGAAAGCCACCACCACAGACAAGTACCTTCAGTAACTGGATGGCATAATATTATGTATTTATTGTATTATGAAACCTGTCCTCCTGTATGTCTAAAGCAAATCACATTTATAACATTGAAAATGCTCTACAGAATACGTTTTTAAAAATTATTAACTCTAGTAACACAATAATAAAGGTGTAAGTGAAAGTGGCTAGTGGAGGACTATTAAATAGGCAAATAATCCTAATAAATAAAGGTCTAAAACCAGTGATTTCCCCAGCATGACATATTACTACTGAGTACATGAATACCTTATTATGGAATGCCTGAGACCCCAAACTGGAGATACACATTTGATTATAAACACATTACAACTAGGGATCCACATGGTCGCCATTCATGTGGAGACAGGCTTTAGCATTCTCCTCATGATCAACAGGGCTGGAATACACCAAAGCTTTAAATATCGCCCTACAAAAGAACCCAAGGGTTCAAGTCAGGAGACCTGGGAGGCAATTGTATTGGAAAGCCATGATCAGTGCACTAACTGTCAAACATTTGTGCTACATATTCTCAAGTAGGCACATGAATTCGTGCGAGTGCACCATCATGCATGTACCAAATATGCATCCTTTTACCAGATGGAACATCATTGGGATAGTCAGTTAGATTATATTGTCGGAAATGAAAATATACTCAGTCAGCAAATGGATCAGGTAGGAAATGTGGCTCTATAATCTGACCACCAGTGATGCCTGCCCAAATGTTAATGGAAAATCTCAGCTGATGTGCCATCTCATTGATAATTAGTGGGTCCTCATTAAGTTTAACATATGTGTCCTGGATGTGCATTACACTGTCTTGGGTAAGGTATGCTTTGTCTGTAAATAATACATGGATGAGGAACTATTGATCATCCTCACACTGTGTAAAGATCTATGGCAAAAGGCAAACCCTGCTCAAAAGTCAGATGTGGCCAGGGCTTGCACACTTTGTACATGATACAGGTACAGCTGTCTCTCATGTAATATCTGCCTTCTGGTGGAGGTGAAACAGACTCTGTTGCAGCAGTCCCAGTACTTGTGCCAGGCATTGCAACCATTTGGTGTAGTTCAGGCTACTCCAGTCATGGTATCAACACTGTTATTGGTCTACCTACATGTTGCATGTTGGGTTTAAATGAACTGGGGTCATGCAGGCACTAATGACACCTAGTGGACACTTTGCTCTCTGGCTGCCTTCTCTGACAATATGCTTCATGATACAATCATGTTGCCTCCTGCATGACACTAACAGCATGCCTGTGCATAAAGTGGATGTCAGCCATTTCTTCATTTTAAAATGTATGTGGAGCCATGGCAAGCACTTCAAATGTTACAACTGCTCATTGTGTTTGCTATTTACTGTGGGAACATGGAACATGAAGTCATGTTTGTGCAGCAGCCACACTGCCAGCATGAGCTGAAACTGGACCTGTGATTCAGTGCTTCGAGGTCAGTCTTTGCTTGACACCAATGAAAGTAAAGTACTCAGCTAACCAACAGTGACATGCCAACAGTGAAGCTACAACACAGACATAACCTTAGACATTAAAGTGTTGTATCATTGGCGTAACTGCACTTGTGCATGCGTTGTATCAGGGAAATGACTGGATATCAGACCTACACTAAGTGATCAAAAGTATCAGGACACCTCCAAAAACATACGTTTTTCGTATTAGGTGCATTGTGCTGCCACCTACTGCCTGGTGCTCCATATCAGCAACCTCAGTAGTAATTAGACATCGAGAGAGAGCAGAATGGGGTGCTCCATGGAACTCACAGACTTCGAACGTGGTCAGGTGATTGGGTGTCACTTACGTCATATGTCGGTACGCTAGATTTCCAGACTCCTAAACATTACTAGGTCCACTGTTTCCGATGTGGTAGTAAAGTGGAAATGTGAAGGGACATGTACAGCACAAAACTGTACAGGCCGACCTTGTCTGTTGACTGACGGAGACCGCCAACAGTTGAAGAGGCTCATAATGTGTAATAGGAAGACATCTCTCCAGACTATCACACAGGAATTCCAAACTGCGTCAGGATCCACTGCATATATAATGACAGTTAGGTGGGAGGTGAGAAAACTTTGATTATATGGTCGAGCGGCTGCTCACAAGCCACACATCATACCGATAAAAGCCAAACGATGCCTTGTTTGGTGAAAGGAGCGTAAACATTGAACGACTGAACAGTGGAGAAACGTTTAGTGGAGTGACAAATCACAGTACACAATGTGGTGATCCGATGGCAGGGCATGGGTATGGCGAATGCCCAGTGAACGTCATCTGCCAGCGTGTGTAGTGCCAACAGTAAAATTCGGAGACAGCGGTGTTATGGTGTGGTCATGGAGGGGGCGTACACCCTTTGTGGTTTTGTGTGGCACTATCACAGCACAGGCCTACATTGATGTTTTAACCACCTTCTTGCTTCCCACTGTTGAAGAGCAATTCGGGTATGGTGACTGCATCTTTCAACATGATCGAGCACCTGTTCATAATGCACGGCCTGTGGTAGAGTGGTTACACGACAATAAAATCCCTGTAATGGACTGGCCTGCACAGAGTCCTGATGTGAACACTATAGAATTCCTTTGGGATGTTTTGGAACGTCGACTTTGTGCCAAGCCTCACTGACCAAGATCAACACCTCTCCTCAGTGCAGCACTCGTGAAGAATGAGCTGCCATTCTCCAAGAAACCTCCCAGCACGTGACTGAACATATGCCTGTGTGAGTGGAAGTTGCCATCAAGGCTTAGGGAGGGCCAACACCATATTGAATTCCAGCATTACTGATGGAGGGTGGCACAAACTTCTAACTCATTTTTGGCCAGTGTCTGGATACTTTTGATCACATAGTGTATGTTTACTGGGATTATTTGCTTCTTTCGTAGTCCTCTGATCATTCCTTTCATTTGTACATAGATTAATCAAACACTTTGTTGTGTACACTGAAGCACTGAAGAAACTGGTATAGGCATGCATATTCAAATGCAGAGATATGTAAACAGGCAGAGTATGGCACTGCGGTTGGCAATGCCTATATAAGACAAAAAGTGTCTGACACAGTTGTTAGCTTGGTTACTGCTGCTACAATGGCAAGTTATCAAGATTTAAGTGAATTTGAACATGGTGTTATAGTCAGTGTATGAGAGATGGAACACCGCCTCTCTGAGGTACTGATGAAGTGGGGATTTTCCTGTACGACCATTTCACGAGTGTACCATGAATATGAGGGATCTGGTAAAACATCAAATCTCTGACAACACTGTGCCTGGAAAAAGATCCTGTAGGAATGGGACCAATAATGACTGAAGAGAATCGTTCAACATGACAGAAGTACAACCCTTCCGCAAATTGCTGCAGATTTCAATGCTGGTCCATCAACAAGTGTCATCATGCATGCCATGCAACAAAACTTCATTGATATGGGCTTTTGGAGCTGAAGGCCTACTCGTGTACCCTTGATGAGTGCACAACACAAAGCTTTATGCCTCACCTGGGCCCATCAATACCGACATTGGACTGTGATGACTGGAAATATGTTGCCTGGTTAGATGAGTCTTGTTTCAAATTGTATCAAGTGGATGGACATGTATGGGTATGGAGACAGCTTTTGGTGTGGGGTGTGTGCAGTTGGAGTGATATGGGACCCTGATGCATCTAGGTACGACTCTGACAGGTGACACGTAAGCATCCCATTTCATCACCTGCATCCATTCACGTCACATTGTGCATTCCGACAGACTTGAGAAATTCCAGCAGGACAATGCAACACCCCACACATCCATAATTGCTATAGAGTGGCTCCAGGAACACTCTTATGCATTTAAATACTACACTGGCCACCAGACTCCCCAGACATGAACATTATTGAGCATATCTGGAATTCTTTGCAATGTGCTGTTCAGATGAAATCTTCACCCACTCGTACTCTTACGGATTCATCGACAGCCCTGCTGGACTCATGGTGTCAGTTGCCTTCAGCACTACTTCAGATGTTAGTCAAGTGCATGACATGCTGTGTTGTGGCACTTCTGCATGCTCACAGGGGCCGTGCTCGATATTTGGCCCTTCAGTGTATATTATGAAATAATAATCAGAAATGAAACAAAGAATGAAAATGGATGTGTTAAGTTGCTTCCAATTTGGATATTTTTTGTTTACCTTCAGTTTGTGGCCATAACTATATGTCTTCAAATTTTGTGTAGGAAAACAGCTTACTTTACATGCGCACATTTCTTAGAAATCTTATTGCTGCACGGACTATCCAAATTGAGTGCAATGATTATCACTCTGATTAGTGTTTGGCTTGGTAAGTCTTGAACCACTACAACTCAGCACAGGTTTTGCATGTAATGTGATAGGACAATTATTATTTTCTGTATACATAAATGATCTGGTGGACAGGGTAAGCAGCAGTCTGTGGTTGTTTGCTGATGCTGTAGTGTATAGGAAGGTGTCAAAGATGAGTGGCTGCAGGAGAATACCAGCTGACTTAGCCAAAATTTCTAGTTGGCATGATGAATGGCAGCTAGTTCTAAATATAGAAAAATGTTGGTTAATGTATAGGAGTAGGAGAAACAAACCCATTCTGTTCAGATACAGTAATAGTAGCATCCTGCTTGATACAGTCACATCATTTACATACTTGGGCCTAACTGGACATAATACTGCAATGCAATATGAAATGGAGCAACGATGTGAGTATTGTGGTAGGAAAGGCGAGTGGTTTACTTTGGTTTATCGGGGGAATGTTGAGAAAGTTTGAATCATCTGTAAAGGAGACCACATATAGGATGCTAGTGTGATCTATCTATGAGTACTACTTGAGTGTTTGGGAGATGTATCAGGTCAGATTAAAGGAAGACATTGAAGCAATCCAGAGGTAGACTGCTAGATTTGTTACTGGTAGGTTCTAATAACACACAAGTGTTATGGAGATGCTTCAGGAAGTCGAATGGGAATTTCTGAATGGAAGGCAACATTCTTTTTGAAGAACACTATTGAGAAAATTTAGGGAACTGGCATTTGAAGCTGATTGCAGAACATTCTCCGGCTACCAACATACGTTGCACATAAGGACCATGAAGATACGATATGAGGAATTTGTACTCATATGGAGGCACATAGATTGTCATTTTTCCCTTACTCTATTTTTGAATGGAATGGGAAAGGAAATGATTAGTAGTGGTGCGGGGTACCCTCCACCATGTACCATATGGTGCTTGCAGAGTATGTATGCAGATATAGAAGTATTTGGTTCTGCCTATGTAACATTAAACTTTTAATAATTTAATTACAATTGACTGTCTGGTTATTGGGAAACTTGGCAAAACATTGAGTCATCAAAGTTCTTTGTAGATGGAGATGCTGTCCTATTACTTCTTATTAGAGTATTTATATTAAGCTAAATTACATTTCTATATGCTACTATAACTGGATCAGAATAACAGTGTGACTGACAGTTGAACATGGAAAGTGGGGAGGGAAAGTTTTTAGTTCAGCAGTCTCCACAAGCACATTATGGCTCTGATAGCAGTGGCATAGCTGTCCTGTGTTCCATAGTGAGTACATTTATATGTTCCCCATTAAAGTGCTGTACTGACATGGTTCTTCAATTTCTCCCAGTGTATTAATTGACAAAGTCCATGAGTGTACAGCTAATTCATAGTGACCAATGGGCACAATATTTCGGTGGCCAGATGTGCTGCCATTGTCACATATGCTGATGAACTGCCCTCCTGTGGGCACATTGCTGACTTCCATCACCTGCCTGTTTAGGCTACGCTATACACGGCCTTTGCCTGAGGGCACGTATTGGCAGCCGAAAAGGTGACTGTGTTGGCATTTGTGGCCAGTGACTAGCACATAGCTGATTGCCAATGTGGTTTCAGTTCCTGACAGGGAACTTAATTTTGGTGCCTCCCCCAAGTTCACATTGGTCATGGACATTGTCAGTCAGTCCAGAATAGAGTATTCTTAAATACAATGGTATATAGAGCAAAAACTGTTTCTGACAAGGACCACTTGGAATCTGAAGCACATGTTCTGAAAGAATGGCTGTACTTCACGTGATATAAATTCAGTGTGCTTCAAGAAAAGGAAATGTGAAAATGTTGAACATTCATGTGATGAGTCACCGATTGTTTTTCCCTGCTTTCTGCAGTGCTACATCCTGCAAAATAGGCAGAGTCCTGGGTAGATGAGGTATAAGACCTATTTTCTGACCTCCTAAGGAGATAAAGGAGATGCTGCACCCTGTTAAGGACAGTCTCAGCCTCAGGATCCCTGGGATTTATAGCAGCCCTTGTGAGTGCAGAACCAATTACATCAGTAAGTCCATCCGTACTGTTTCCGACTGCTGTGCAGAACATCAGCAGCATATTAAAAATTGAGAACTGGATAAATCTTTAGTTGCTGAGCAAAGCCTAAAAAACAAACACAAAATACGGTTTGATGAAATAAAAGTTTTGTCCCAGGCTCCTACATACAGGGATTTTGTAATTAAAAAGGCTGTAGAAATAAGAATGTGTGAGAAGAGCTTCAACCGTGACAGCAGATATAATCTTAGCAGTGCATGGAACAAGCTCTCGATGCAGACAAGAGGCAGAAATATACATCACAATTTTTATACTACTATGGGAGTAGTGGGTGTCACTAGTGCAGGCACTGACACCATCTGTGACAGCATTGCGTAATTGCTGACAAATCAGAAGTTGTCTATGGGCTATATAAGGCCACCACAGCAGCTCCTGATGAAGATGATAGAATTAACCATAAAAATTTCAAGGTTTTACACTGAAATGACATCGCAAGTGGTCTGAGAATGTTTTATACATCATTAATGCAGCCCTTATGTGGATAAGTGCCCACATCATGCCCACAGTTCTGTGGATTTTGTGAAATACCTTAAGAACTTCACACTGAAGGATTAAGACAGTCTGGTGTGCTTTGATATCACTTTGCTGTTCAGCAGGATGCCTCTGTGAGAGTCACTTTCACTCATTGGTCAGAAATTTGACTCAAAGATAAGTGACCTTTTCAAGTATGCCGTGATCTCCACATATTTTCTGTTAAATGGAGAATACTATGAACATCTGGAGAGAATCACAAAGGGCAGCAAACTCTTCACTGTGATTGTGAATCTGCATGTGAAGACTTTGAGAAAGAAGCCCTGAAGTCATCCATATGGAAACCCACTTGCTTTTTTCCATTATGTGGATGACACATTCATCATCTGGCCACATGGAAGAGACAAACTCCATGACATACTTGAACATTTAAAATTCATAGATCCCACCATCAGATTCACTATGGAGACCAAGGCAGAGAAAAGACTTTGACATCATGGTCAAGAGAAGAGTGGATGGCACCCTGGGCCACAGTGTACATCAGAAGAAAATGCATGCTGACCTGTAATTGCATGCAGACAGCTGCCACCACCCTGTGCAAAGAAATGGGATACTCAAAACTATGCTACACAGAGTATGTACCATTCTCAGATGCAGAGAGTCTCACCCAGTAACTGGAACACTTCAGAACTGTTGTTCTGAAAAATGATTATTCAGAAAGGCAGATCAGGCATACTCTTCACCCACCACTACAGTGCAAACTATGAAGATGATTTAAAGTACAAGAAAGAAGAAACCACTTCCTTTATACCATATATTTTCATGGGAAAAATCAGGCATGTATTGGGAAAACATTAAGTAAAAACAGTCTTTGCCTCCCCAATAAAATATGGTCATTACTTGGGAGTTTCAAAGATAACCTCATTTTGTGGAAGGCTGAGGTATACCAGGCTCTGTGCCAGTGTGGCAAGTCATATATTTGGCAAATAGTGTGCACCATCAAAGATCAATGCTGAGAACATGAGAAGCACACTCAATTAATGTATCCTAACAAGTTATCAGTTGCAGAGCACTGTTTGTTTGAGACTCATACAATAGAATACCATTGGACCAGGATTTTAGCATGAACATTAAAATACTGTGACAGCATTGTTAGAAAATCCATTGAAATATGCACCAAGGACATCAGCTGGACTGCAGCTATAATTTCAGCAAGGGTTGGGAACCAGCATGGGTTCTAATTAAGAAGACACTCATCAAAGACAATGAACAGGTAGCCAGGATGGATGGATGGGCAACATCCATGCCACTGCAGCCAGAGTGACCCACCAGACGTCACTGGCCACAAACACTGATACCATTGCCTTTCAGCCACCAACGTGCACCCTTGGGAGCAGATCATGTACAGAGTGACCCAAGGGGAGTGAGAATATAAGTCAGCCATGTGCCATCAGGAGGTCAGTTCATCAGCCCATTGGTGATAGTGACCAGTCTGATCCTGATCATTGAAATATTGTGCCTGTAGGACACTATGGACCAACAGTACACCCATGGTGTGTTTGATCCAGAAGTGAGTTCACTTTGCAGAATCACAATAATCTTACCACTTTCTTAAGCAATTTCACAGTTATCATCACACATTTCAAGAAAGAGACATACTGCAATGAGAAATAAAGCAAATATGAACAAATCACAATTATGTTATAGACTGCAATTGTCATCTGCAGCTGATGGACAACTGGTAACGGAGGCAGCAGAGCAAAATGACAACTGTACTTTTGACAGAGGGTATGACCAAACTCATGCTCTGATCAGCTGTTGCTATGGTAGCTGTCCTGCAAAAAACTACCTGTCAGTCATTTTGTTATTCTAATCCAGGTATATACAACACACAAAACACATCACTGATCATACAGTCATAGTGTTTTTATGCTACTTGTGAGATTTATGTATCTACTTGTTATGGTCACCATCACTTACATATCACATTACAATGCTCATTTTCTCACTATCAATACTACTGAACTCTATTCACACCCCTGTATCATTGATGCCTTCTTTCCCACTCAACTCCTGTCCTGTTAGCATTTCTCTGACCTGTATTTCTGCCTCTAATATTTACTCAGAACTTGTATAATTCATTCTTAAATATGTTGTGTGTTACAAAGTTTAGTGATGGGTAATGTCCTTTTGTAAAATGAACCATACTTCCACAGGAGATGATGTCATTCATTTTTGGTCTCTGTCTGATATCAAGTATCCACACGTTCAGGGCAGTGACATCTGGAGTATCATGCCCTGTCAGCATGGCAACCATTTGGTTTGCATTCACTTGACATGGTGGCAGACAGAGGCATGTCAACAATGTTGCATGCAATGACAACATTGGAGACAAGAGTGACTGTATATCATCTTTTTCAGTGAGGCCTGGTTCTTCTGACAGCATCACATATCAATGTGTTAAAACTCCAAGGATGATGAATGTTGTCAGATTGCATTCATCATTGTTATTTGAGCCCAGCATCTGGCTTGATGGTATGGGGTGCGATTGCGTCCAGGACACAACCACCTCTAGTTAACATAGCTGTTACATTTCTGACATGTCAAGATTAGTGGCTGTGCCTTATCTTTGAGGTCACAATGACATTATATTTAGACAAGATAATGCCAGACTGCATGTTGCTTGCACTGTCCTCACCTACCTCAATACAAAGAGTTCCAATTATTACCCTAGCCAGTACTTTCTCCAGACCTCTCAGTCATTGATAACATCTGACCATTGATTGCTGAGATTCTGGTCTACCCACACCTGCTGTCACTGTTATTGAATTCTGATGTAGAGTTGGAGCACAGAATGACACACTATGTCATAAGGTCAGCTAGAGTCAATGTCCAGCCATAGTTACTGCCAAAGGTGGCAGCTATACGTGCTAAGTTTCACACCCTTTATATTTCCAAACCACATGTAAATTTAATACTGTATTCCTTCTACAATACTGATTATGAACAATAAGTAAAATTTCATTATTTGCTGTCCTTCCTGGCATTGCAATTTTAATGGGCAGCAGTGTGGAGTCTCAACTTTATATGAAATAGGAAATGAATTAACCACACTGATGTGGGGAAGCAGTTACATGAAATAATAACACCACAACTGCTCAAACACTCTTCTGAGCCTATGTCAATCTTACACTGCCACTGATGTCTCCACTTAGGATTTCCAGTTAGTACTACCAGAGGTAATCCCACAGGAGTATGTGGAAATAGCACTGCTGGAGAATCAAGTCAATGGAAGATCATACCTTACACTACCAGAAGGGATTTTACATATTTAAAAAAAATCTATTGTGGCAGTTAGCAAAAAGCTGCAAATCTGGGTACAGATCACAGTGTGACACAAATTTTTAGTTGTCAATATAGGTTTATTTTCTCTGAAATATTTTCTGTGTTTTGAATAAAATTCTTGCGTTATCTCTTTATGCATTGGCAGATAATATGGTCTTGAAGTGTAAATATGAAAGTAAAATCTCAGTATTTAATATTCTTTATATAGCCACAACAAGCATCAGTAGTTTGTGTAAAACTGTAAAATTACTTACTGAGTTAGTTTTACTAATCTATTGTTAGTGCTGAATTCATGTAACTTATTTTGTAGCATCAGGTTGACCTGGCTATTCATGATCTCAAAACTAATAAAGTAATAAGTTTACAATGTCAACAAAACATAGATGCAATTACAAAGAGTGAAGTGAAGCAAATATGTTTCAACTGCGTAACTGAATAGTGATTCCTTGTACAAAAAAGTATGTGGAAATGATTTTTCAATTAGTAGAAAAGAAGTTAAAATAAATATTATTCTCAAACCTTCAGTTAACTGATACATCCATCAAAACAAGCACCATGATAGAAGTAAAATTATGAATGCAAGGCTAATTCTCTTGTCACCTAATAGAAGGTGTGCTAAGCTGTAGACAATGGATTTTGATGTGTGGGTATTTGTGTGACAACTAAGAGGAGGATTTTGCCAAAAAGCTTAGCAAGTTATTATTGAATATTATAGTCATCTGGCCATTCAGATTTAGATTTTGTGTGGTTTTCCTAAATCAGTTTAAGCTCACACCAGGACTGTCCTCTTGAAAGGGCCATAGCCATTTACATCTCCAATCCAAGCTCATTTTCTGTCTCTAATTCTCTCATAGTTGATGGAACTTCAAACCCTAATCCTCTTTCCATCCTGCTTTCTTGTTGAGTAGTGGTGTATCCTTTTATACATAATTAAATTCTGTTTACTTTTTCCATTGAAATAAATAATTTTTTGTTTATTTTTTAAAGTTACTGTTAGTTCAGGCAAAATTTTAGTATACCCTTTGTATTTTGCAGGAGACTTAAATTTCACAAATACTTCAGGAATGACATATGAGAATGTATCTCAAGAACTTTTCAGTGTTTTTCGTATAAAGTATGCCTCACTAGAGTCATGGGAATACTTTTTATGTCATGCGTATGTGCACACAGTGACAAGAAGAACTAACTTTGTGTGAAACAGGCTTAAAGTCTTACTCACAGATGAGTATTAAACCTTCTATTAGCAATGAATTGTATAAAACAAGTTGGATGGGGGAGTGTAACACAAGAAAAAAAATCACTGTCTCTCTGCTGTCCGTGATAAGACAGCGATGCATTCAATTCAGTTGGCCAGTAATTGTTATGTGGAAGTCTCAGGATTTTTTCCAGGTGACCTAAGATTTTACTGCTGTGGGAAATTCTGGAATATGGTTCACCCAGCCTTATCACAACAAAAGAGATGCTGCTTGAGAAAATAAATAGCACAGTTGATATACAAGCTGCCAGAATGGCATGAAATCAAGAAGCTTGCATAAGATTTGGAGCAATGTATCATTTATTTATTTTTATTGAATACAATATGTTAGTGTGTTTAGTTGGCTCACTAGAGACTATTGTGGACTTTCGACTATTTAGTGGATATGCTACAAAACAAATTGCAAATGTTGTAATCAACTCAATAATAATTCTTCGTATCACCAGTACTTAAGTAGATATCTTGTGTGCATGAAAAGCTGCCTTTATAGTGTAAACATACTGTTCAGTTTGTTTCATTTATTAAGTGAGGTATTATAATGAGAAGTAGGAAGATTAAATTATATCTGGATAAATCACAGGACAATTCAAGCAAGATTAGCATAAACTTAATCCAATGGAACACATACTGTCTTTGTTTCTGACAATGATCTACATTTAATTTCTGCAAATCACTGTCCAGTGCATGGCAGAGAGTATTTCATGCTAATATTAGTGTGTTTCTGCCCTATTCTATTTGCATAAGGAACAAGGTAAAAATGACTATCGATATGCCTTGGTTCATACCAATATTTCTCTTATCTTAATCTCGTGGTCCATAAATTTTATGTATCTTTTCCAAGCTGATAGAAACAGGTTGTCATAGTTGTGTTATTCAATACAGATTTCAGTCTAGAGACAAATGCTCTGAATGTTAGGCACTCAATAGGTTCATTCTTTTAGATGACATTTGTATTTTTAATAGAGGCCATGCAACACTCCTCAGCTTTGCAATGGGATCTTCTCTGCCATAGACCTTTCCTTTTGCTTGTGTACCCTTGCAAATGGTTCAAATGGCTCTGAGCACTATGGGACTCAACTGCTGTGGTCATGAGTCCCCTAGAACTTAGAACTACTTAAACCTAACTAACCTAAGGACAGCACACACACCTATGCCTGAGGCAGGATTCGAACCTGCGACCGTAGCAGCAGCGCGTCTCCGGACTAGAGCGCCTAGAACCGCACGGCCACCGCGGCCGGCTGTACCCTTGCAGACACTGTTCTCAGCTAATATTATCTCGACCTGTCAAACATTTTCAGGCGAAGGTAAAGGTCTCTTGCATTATGACAATTTCTGTTTAGTTTCAGTCATAGCCATAAATCCAACTTTTGTCCCCAGTGATAACCTTTGAAAGAAAACTTAGGGACTGGTGGGATGCACTGGAAGTTTTGAGTCCAGACTTGCAAGAAAAAAACCTATCAGCCTTTTGGATAGAGAGGTCAGGGGCTTAGAGAAGAATGAACTAAAGCAGGAAGACCATGGAAAGAGCTTTTAAGTTTGATAGGTGATCCTACTCTTGTTACAAGAGTATGGGAGGCAATCAGGAGGATTTATTGATGGAAGAATCAAAGTAGCTGTTATGTAGTTCTTAGATCATCACCAGGTATTTATTATTGTAATATTTTTATCGTATGAAATCTAATGTGAAACAAAACCTCACTTTCCAACTGGAAAGCCATGAAGAAGACAAGACTGGAAGTGGAGGTTGATTCCACAGAAATGTATAACCAATTCCTTTTTCCACCTACCTTGTCTGTAGTCAAGAACACAGGTAACGGTCTTGACAACATTCATTATTGCAGAATGCTGCAACTGAATCACCAGTAATAATAAAGAAATACATACATAAAATCATAGTGAGTGAGAAATGTTCAGAGGGATAGTATCTCTACTACTGGAGAAAAGTTTTCCTGATACCTCTCCGGTAACTAGGGAAAGCTCACACATGTTCAAATAGTTATTGCAGTACAGATCCTACCAACTGCATGGAAATGATTTGACCAGGTCATGAAGAGTCATCATGTGTGGATCCTCAAGAAATGCAATGTTTTTGATCCATTTCCAGTGAGTAGTTAGAATGTAGTGTTTGACTCTGGATGACCTGATCTGACTGGAGACAGCTATAAAGGACTCCATCCTTTGTAAGCAACACCTCATCAGTACACTCTTTGGTTGCAAGGCTGATATATTATACCGCAAAGTAATGCCACACACATTGTCTAAGTCAGAGGTTCTGTGGGTGTCTCCCAAGTTTACTGCAGTTCTTCTGTAATGAATGATCTTTTTACATACATATTGGTACCACATACTCAGATAATTTTATTTACAAGAAACACATCTATCAGTGGAGTGTTTGAAGTGGCACCCTTTTTGTCTTTTCTTTTGAAAGTACTTAATCCATAGTATAGGGTTCTATAGATTGTCCTTTATATGTGGATTTTTAAATCTCTTATTCAACCTCTGGTTTCACAACCACATCTTGTCAGCTTCAGCTGATGCTCAGGGGCAATGGGCAGAGAATGGTTATTTCAAAGTTTCATCAGATAAAACTGTGTACCTAGCAGATATACTGACGAAGGAGGCTTGTGGGGAGCTGATCGTGACAGATTGTGCCATTCCCTTGCATGTAGTAACTGTATTGTTGAGTCATTGCCATATGACAAAAGGAAACAATATTACTATTTGTGGGTAATGCATGGCATTTTGCCAAAGGGTGGGAAGTGAGTGTGGGTGATGCTTGTGACACACTGCAATTAGTGGAACATATTTTAAAATTTAAAAAAACAGTTGTAGGTTGCAATAGGTTGCAAAATGTTTTTTATTAACTTAAGAACAATGCGTTTTACCTGGATAGGGCATCATCAGGTTACCTGAAAATATGAGGGGAGAATGACATTTTAATAAATCTGGCATGGACCTATCATGGACTTCTATAAAAGCAAAATAAGCTTCAAACAGTGACTAAATAAAATTACATAGAGAAATGTAATGTAACTCATCTTTAAAAAAATCAGACATTTTCTGCCAAAAAGCATCCATGAAAGAAGGGATGATACCGAGAAAAATATACTATAAGGAAACTTATATGGAAAAAAAAATATTAAAAATTGATGAATAGCAACACCAGGATCAGCTATGAGTAGAGAACAATGGAGAAACCAAAAGATGCATATTACCTCACAGAAGCAACAACAGACATGGCAGCGAAGAACAGGACCTTGTGCACAAATTGTAAACACAGCCATACATTAGAATTGCACCAGAGGCCCATTTACATTCACATAGTGCATACATGTGAATGATAGGAGCTCAAGCAAAATGTTGGGCTAGTAGTAATGACAGGTGCCATGTGGCACTGTATTTGACTGTACAGTGTGATAATTGCATAAAATTCAAATAGTAATGGACAAATTGAGAAATAAATGAAACTGTAATAGGGCTTATGGGAATATGTACAATACAGGACGTACTAGACTGAAATCTCTGCAAAGAGACTTAGAAAAGCCTTATTCTCAAAATCAGTATAAAAGAATAATGAAGTAAAATACATAGAGCAATAAAATAAAGATTAGATTACAAATATAAGGCTGTTAGATAGCAAAGATAAAAAGATAGAATAAACTTTCATATACATGACAAGCTATCAAGACCCTGATAATAGAAAGCTAAAAACTAATATATTGTTTAAAAATGGGAAACATGCAAAGCTAAAAACTAATATATTGGTTAAAAATGGGAAACATGCAAAGCTAAAAACTAATATATCGGTATATTGGTTAAAAATCGGAAACATGCAATCATAGAAAACCTGATTTTTGACAGATAACTGATCATTGAGTAACACATCCTTCTTAGTGTGTGAATGTTTAACAGTTTCAGTCTCTTCAAGCAGATTGAGTCTCTTTTCTTTGGCCACATCGTGCAAAACCCTGAAGTTCACAAGTGTGGGTGGCTGGTGGCCACTGGATTTACAGCACTGAGCAAAGGCAGAAACATGCCCATTCTTAGTGGGTAAAAACTCCTGAAACCCCTACTTTTAAAAGACTTTCCCATCAGGCCAATATAAACAGCTTGACATTCACAGCACTCAAGCACATATATGCCAGAGGCATATTTGTCTTTCTAGGGATGCTCATTGTGAATTTATTGATATTGAATTTTATCAGAGGTGGTATACACTATTCTTATATTTTTACCATGAAAGAGTTTAGCTGTGGTATATGACACATCACCTAAAAATGGAAGCTCAGCAAATTAGATGTACTTTCCTTTCCAATTGATCCATATTGAGGGGATCCTCTGGGATGCAGATCATGTCAGAAAACAAAAAAATGCAGTAAATAATCTTAAGCATACTTACATTTAAAATGATATAAAACTTGTCACCAAATATTAAATGTTCAGTACACTTAAGTGCACAAAGAAATTCATCAATGGAGTAGAAGGAGTTGGCCACCAATAAATCCTTTAGACTCTTCTCAAACTGTACTTTAGGATTAGTTAAACTTTCTATAGCTGCTGGAATGTTACTGAAAATGTGCACTGCTGAGTAGTAGACACCTTTCTAAACCAAAGTACGTGAGTTTAAATCTTTGTCAAAGTTAGTCTTATTCCTAGAATTAATTCCATGAACTGAGCTGTTGGTTTGAAAAAAAAAAATAAAAATAAAAAAAAAGTAAATAAATAAATAAAATAAAATAAAAAAGGATATTTTTAATGACAAATATCATTAAGGAATAAATGTATTGAGAAGCAGTAGTTAGTATTCCCAGTTTCTTAAACAGCCCTGTGCAGGACGTTCTTGAGTTCACACCAGAAATAATTTGTATTGCATGGTTTTGGGCTCAGAAAACCTTAGCTTGGCTTGATGAGTTACCCCAGAAAATAATCCTGTATGATGTTATGGAATAAAATAAGCATAGTACACTAGCTCTTTTATTTTCAGGCCGTGCGGTTCTAGGCGCTACAGTCTGGAGCCGAGCGACCACTACGGTCGCAGGTTCGAATCCTGCCTCGGGCATGGATGTGTGTGATGTCCTTAGGTTAGTTAGGTTTAATTAGTTCTAAGTTTAGGCGACTGATGACCTTAGAAGCTAAGTCACATAGTGCTGAGAGCCATTTGAACCATTTTATTTTCATATCACCTATGTCTGACAACATTTGCATAATAATTAGAGATTTGTTTAGGCACTTCAGCAATTCTCTGGTATGCTCCTCCCAGTTAAATTTATTATCAAGCTGTAATCCCAAGAATTTAACACCGTCAACTTCTTCTATCTGCTTATCATCATACTTTAGGCATATAGGTACTGGTAGGAAAGTTTTTACAACTTCTGAACAGCATGTAGTTTTCTTCTTCTTCTTCTTCTTCTTATTTTTTCAGAGAATTGGCTGGTAACCATTTATTTGGAAAATTTCATTAGTTGAACTTTCTAAGGTTATACTTGATTTACTATTTATTGCAATGATTGTATCATCTGCAAACAAAACAAACTCTGGATGTGGTAATGTCATTGATATACTCAATAACAAGTAACGGCATTAAGATGGATCCTTGTGTGGCACCACGTGTTACTGGTTTGCAGTTGGATGATGCCTGATAGTTTAATACATGTCTCTTTCCTATAGACACCCTTTGTTTTCTGTCAGAGATGTATTATTTGAACCATTTTGCAGCATTTCCTGTTACACCATAAGATTCTAATTTACTTAAAATGATATTGTGGTTTACACAGCCAAATTCCTTTGACAGATCACAAAATATACCAGCACTCTGCAGTTTATTGTCTAATGAATTAAGTACATTCACACTGTATATTTTGATAGCCTCCTCAGTATTGGAACCATTTACAAATCTGAATTGTGACTTGGATAATATTTTATTTGTGGTCAGGTGGTTAAGAAGATGACTTTATATTATATTTTCCAAAAGTTTTGAGAATGTTGGCAAAAGTGAAATTGGACAGAAGTTTTATGGTATTTCTTTATCTTCTTTCTTATACGAAGGCTGAACTTCAGCATATTTCAACCATTCAGGAAATGTTCCACTGATAAAAGACTGGTTACACAAATAACGTAAAATGTCACTAACCTCAGAGGTACACTGTTTAGTCAGCTTTCTTGATATATTATCATAGCCACTAGAATTTTTTTGATTTTAAGGATTTTATGGTAGACATTACTTTTATTGGTTTTGTGAGGCTCGTACTGATATTATTGTAGTTATTTGTCGTGACTGTCTCATATATTCCACGGCAGCATCTAATGAACCTGACAACCTCATCTTTTCAGTGACAGTTATCAAGTACATATAGAAAAGCTGCACCCATCTGCTACCCACGTATCATTTACTATTAATGCTATGTGCTTGTTTTTATCTCTGGCTCTACCAGTCTTTTCCTTCACTGTGTCCTATATTGTCCTTATTTTGTTATGTGGTGCAACTATCCTTTTCTGTTAATGCATTTGCTTTGGTGTCCATATTGCTGTCTTCAATATTTTGCAGTATGTTTTGTAATCATCTATAGCTGTTTCTAACTGATACATATAGTTTCCTTTTTGTCTTACAGGATACCTTCATTCCTTGAGTAATCTATGGAATTTTTATAGCCTTTGGTCTAATCTGAGTTAGTTTTAGGGGAAAACAGCTTTCAAATAAGTTAAGGGCATTATTAATAAAAGTGTTGTACTTCTCATTCATGCTATGAGAATTGTACACATCACTCCAATTCATGTCTTTGAGGAGTTTCTTCAGACAATCAATTTTTGGGTTGCTGACTAAACTTTTGAACTCAGATTTTGTAGATATTCTATCCTGTTCAGTATTAACATTTAGCAAAACTGTATGTCATGGTCTGAGAGGCTATTTCTTATTGGATTTATAATTTTGTTCATTAGACATTTATATAAAGATATTATCAATGGCTGTTTTTGGGCCCTTAGCTGTTCTAGTTAGAAAGTTAACAGTATGAATTAAGTTGAACGACAATGCTACTGACTGCAATAAGTGCTTACCTGAAGAGTTTGCAAGAAAATCTATATTGAAATCACAAGAAATAAATAATTCTTTCTTTTTCATTGTTAAATAGGCCAATAGAGCTTCAGACTGATTTATGAACAGATTAAAATTATGTGCTGTTACTCAGTATACTCTTATTATGAATGAAATATGAAATTCTACTTCTGTTACACACGCTTCCATATGCTGCTTTAGGCAAAATTTATGAATGTCTATGTTATTAAACTTATGTAAATTCATGATTAGTGTGGCAACTCCTCCATCCTTCATTTCTGCTCTATAGAAGTGAGAAGTTAACCTAAATCCTACAACACGTGACACATCTATACCAGTGGTCACATGATGCTCAGAAAGGTAGATTATGCCGACTGCTTTGGATGATTAATTCATCAATGCAGATAGGTAGTTCATTAATTTTACTTCTTAGCCATCATATTTTTAATGCATTGGAGATAGTTGGCATTTCATGTTGACTGACATAAGACGGGGTGGAAATCAAATTTCTGCTATTGTTAATAATTTTTAACAAACAACTGTGTTTGCTGACCCAATGTGCCAGAATTATGCTATTTAGTTTCTTTCTCAAACTGAAGGTTCATTTCAATCCTGATTTCTCTTAGAATTTGACTTCTTGCTGTCCTACCTATCCTAAAAAAGGTGCTGCTCCGACGTCTGTAACCACTGTAATTTTGAGGTGCAGGGCCAAGAGTGGTTTCTCAGTCTTGTGGCAATATATTCTGCATGTATAATTTTTCAGTGATGGAGGACCTTTAGCCATAACAAGAAGCAACATATTTAAGGTTTTCTATTTCCTTTGTAGTAAATTCTACGCTACATGGAATTTCAGTGATGTGCCGTATCATAGGTCTAAATTAGCTCATTGTGTACTTATACAGATGACACATTGTAGTGGGTATAACTGAGTCACTTGTAGAAGGTTTGTGATGAATGTCAGATTTGATGACATTAGTAGTGAGACAAAGCTGCAAATCTTCAAAGTCCAGAATACTATTGCTATCCATGACTTCATGTGTAAGATCATTTTGCTATGACAGTTGTTAAACTCTTTGACAATAAGTGTAATATCCGATCCTTCACTATTGAAAACAATTTTTATGTCGTCAACCTATCACCCATAAAAGCAGATTTTTCTCAAAATTGTGGAGGCCTGGGTGAAATAGTCACATTCCAAGAAATTCTTGAATATATCAGCAAAAAACCATGCACGAAGAGATCGAAATTGTTAAATGTTCGCACGCAAAGAAGGACATGTTACTCAATGATCAGCTATCTGTCAAAAATTAGGTTTTCTATGACTGCATGTTTCACCTTTTTGAACAATATATTAGTTTTTAGATTTTTATTACCAGGGCCTACGTCACTTGTCATGTGTATGCAATTTTATTTTATCTTTTTAGCATTGTTACCTTTTAGTCATATATTTGTAGACTAATCTTTATTTTACTGCTCTACATGTTTTACTACATTATTCTTCTACTTGTTTTTGAGCATAAGGGTTTTCTATGTCTTTGTACATAGCTTTCAATATAGCATGTCCTGTACTGTGAATATTCCCATGTGCCATGTGTTTTATTCGGTGTCATCACTTCTTTGATGGATACTTTTTTGCAGAAAATTTCTGATTTTTTAAATTGTGAGTTACATTACATTTCTCTATGTAATTTTATGTGGGCAGTGTTTGAAGCTTGTTCTGCTTTTACAGCAGTCCCAGACAGGACTGTACCATATTAATTGTGTCAACCTCCCTTTATATTTTCTGATAAGCTGATGATTCCCTACCTGATCAAAATGCATCATTCTTGACTTAATAAAGAACACTGTGGAACCTATGACTTTTTCTTTTAATTAGTAGCAATAATATGGTTGCTGCACACCCACACCAAGATGGAATGGAATAATTTTTACATATTTTTAATTGATTGCATTTTATAACATTTAATGGAAAGTGGCTCTTGAACTGGCTTATGTTAATTTGTATGTCTGAGCCATACTTGAACCTGGGAGCTTTGTCTTTTACGAACAAGTGCTCTACAAACTGAGTTACCCAAGCATGGCTCACAACTCAGCCACACAGCCTCGTTTTCGAAGAGTGTTGGTCCCTAACTGTGTAGGAGAACTTCTATAAATTATAGTAAAACAAGACATGCTGTTGTCATTACCATGTTCAATATGTTGTGTCTGTATGTGACAATTTTTCCATCTGTTACATAATTTTTGCAAGTCTGGGTGAGTCTAACTATTTATTTGTCATTACTTCATGTTTGAGACTTTTTGTCTCAGTTTTCTTCACATCCTATGTCTCAGGTTCCATTGTTCTGTGATATGTGTTGTCGTAAGCACAACTTAAAGCAAAAACGAAGTTACAAATTAAAAGGAAGGTCAGCATTGGCCGTAATATTGATGTTTCATAGATAGCAGAATCGATTTTCGATCACATGGTGAGTATCTTTAGTGCTGTACAAATTAAACTCAGACACTGGTATCAAGTTATCAATAACCAAAACTGAGAATTGATCACAATAATTGCTTCTCAGTTTTGGTTATTGATAACTTGATGCCAGTGTCTGAGTTTAATTTGTACAGCACTGAAGATGATGACCATGTGATTGAAAATCGATTCTGCTATCAATAAAACATCAATATTATGCCCAACACTGACCTTACTTTTAATTTAACATATATGGTCATTGTGCACACAACACTCCATGGAGTCGCCAATCAATGAAGTTACAAATTTTCTCAAATGTGAGCACAAGTATTTGTACTACAAGATAAATTTTCAAATGCTCTAATGAAAAGATGACCAAATTTTTATTCAGTAGAAAATTTTTTTGGCAAGTCTGGAGAGCGGCTGGTCCAATGTGGATTCAAATTTCATATACTAGTACCTTTCATTCATATATGTCATTTGAAACTACATGTCCTCAATGAATTTCCTGAATTCTTCTCTGGTATGACACACCTACTTGAAATCAATTACAATTTTTTTTATTTTTTATAAAGCTCATATCATAATATAATCTTTAACATTTTTTTCTTTTATACTGTATTACTACTAATTTTCTTTTCCAGGGTGACTCAGGTGGACCTATGGCCTGCTTGCATTCTGACAGTCGGTATTATCTGTGTGGAGTTGTTAGTTGGGGTGTGGGTTGTGCTAGAAGGCACCTTCCTGGAGTCTACACAGAAGTACCTTGTTTTTCAGAATGGATTAAGTCTGTTTTGTACAATGAAACAGTCAGTAGTAGTAAAATTTAGTTATTGTTGTCACTCTTTCTTAATGAATATGTGCAGCTTCTAGTTCTACAGGTCTGTAACAGAGATAGTCATCATTAGATTGTAGCATGCCATTAATAGCTCTGACATTTTCTATTTTGTACCTGACTTGTTTTCATAATACAGAAACTATTTTGGAATCTCCAAAAGCTCAAAATTAAACATGTATATCTGTGTCTGTCAGTGCTGCTCTTTCTGTTACCACTCCAAAAATTTGTGGTTCACGTTAAATATGTAGAACATCATCTCATCTGACACTTCTTATTGTGTTAGTATGTTTAAATACTTACTTACTTTCTGAATTAGATGTATTAAAATTTATGACAGGTAAGTGATGTGAATAATACAAAGATTTTGTAATGCAAATATGTATAGAGTTGGTAGCAGTTTGTTTACCTGTTTCATGGCAGTTGTGTGATTCAGTCATATACTGCACCTAATCCAGTGCTTTCAGCCCTTCTGGTAAAAAGTATTGACCAGAAAATTTTGTTAATCATTAATTAATATTTTTTACATTGAGAAAATTAATCTGTTATGGCCACTTTTTCTAATGGCTCAGAGAGAGATTGACTGAATGATTTAGAGAATGTTAGAAAAAACAAATACAGCTGTCACAACTATTACTGTTACTATCATGATATACACTGAGTTAATAATTTATTGAAAAAGAAAAATATGATACTGTGTTTTCATTGCTTAATAATGGCATCACAGGAGCAAAGTATTAAATATATGGCATAAGAATTTACATAAAGGTGTGTCACTGCAACAAAAATGTTCACTTTGTAGTACATATATTTGTATGCTTACCATTTTTTTCATGGGTCCAACCCAAGGCATGTTACAATACTGTTTAGAATCCAACCCAGGACATGTTTTTTAAAGTACTTAAAAATCTGAAACATTGATCTTTATATATTCAATTGTATTTTTTGCAAGACATGACCTTTTGAGAAGTGGTTTTGTATTAATTAAATCAACAAATTCAGAGCAAGATAGTTCTGAATTGATTTTAACATTTAACTGTAGTTACTGGATGTCCATGCACTTCTGCAGCCCAGATGTTCAAATGGCTCTGAGCACTGTGGGCAGCCCAGATGTTCCCCAGAACTGAATAAACATTCCCAACTGGAGTGTATGTCCCAAAGACATCATAAACTCAACCATTTCAGAAATATGGCAGCATCAAATATCAATCTTTTGAAATGCCTTAAAATTGCTTTCCACTTCTCTTCAACAGTATCTGGTGCTTTTCAGAACATGAACCACAACATGTCCTTTGGTTTTGAATTACTTGATTCAACAATGTACAGGGTGATTATAATTAAAGTTAAACTTTCAAAATGCTGTAGAAATAACACTACTGGTCAGATCAATGTCAAATTGCAACGGAATATTATCGGAGAAGGGGGAAAACATATGGCACAAGAAAAAAAATAGTGTGAAAATTGACCAATAGATGGCACTGTATGTGTCAGAATATGTAAATGGGAACACCTGTCATATCCATGACCCATTGAAGATAGTATAAACACACCAGGTACACAGCTTTTCCTCCTTTCGTGTCTGCGACATTCGCCATGACTGTCTCAATGAAGGATCATGCTCTGCTTGTAAAGCTGTATTACAAGAATGATGACTGTGCACACATTACTCTGCAGAAGTTCCAGACACTTAAGGGTTTGGAAAAAGGCGTTGGTTTGATGAGAGCCAAGGGTCTGGAGGAAATGATTCAGAAATTCGAAAAGATGGGTTCTTTTGGTGTGCAACCTGGCAACCTGCTAGAGGGAGGAAATGAATTGATTCAACATCAGTGAAAGCAGTGGCTACAGCAGTGCAGGAGGAGATGAGTGGTGGTCTACAAATGTGTCATGCACAAGGAATTGCCTGGACATTGGACATAACCGTGAACATGGTGAATAAATCCTATTAAACATCCTTTTTTGCCATCCATTCAAAATTACCCATGTGAACAAGTTGCTTCCTGTTGACCTGCCAGTAAGAGAGACCTTTGCTTCAGAATTTCTTGCTTGGATGGAAGTGGACAATGTTTGGCTGTGGAAGATTTTGTGGACAGATGAATCTCACTTCCATCTGACAGGATATGTCAATACACAGAATAGTCAAATATAGGCAAGGAAAAATGCACATGCAAATCAACCAGTATCACTTCATCCTGAAAAGGTCACTGTGTGGTGTGGGTTTACAGCATCATCTATCATAGGGTCATATTTTTTTCAAAGAGACAGGTGCTTCCAGTCCTGTTACCTGTACTATCACTGGTAAGCGCTATGAGTGTCTTTTGCATTACCATGCTATTTCAGCTGTCCAACAGCATGGATGTGTGGATGGGATCATTTTTATACAAGATGACGCACCTCTGCACATTGCAAATCCAATTAAGCAGCTGCTGAAGCTCCATTTCGGAAATGCTAGAATTATCAGCTGCCAGTTCCTTACACCCTGGCCCTCCCGATCACTTGATCCTAATCCATGTGACTTCTGGCTGTGGGCCTATCTGAAAGATATTGTGTTCAGTGTTCCAATTGCAAACTTATCTGCATTCAAGGCATGCATTGCACAACACATTCTGAATGTGACCTCGGAAACACTTCGATCAGTTGTGGAACATGCTGTTCCTCAATTTCAACTTGTTGCGGAAAACAGTGACAGCATATTGAACATTTTTTGTGCCAGTCACATAGATTTCATTTTGATTGATGCTTTTTATGCAGTTTTTTGCCTCAGGAAATTAAAAACCAGTTTTTCCTATCTGATGTGATATGACCTTACCATGGTGGATGGGCTTACGTAACCAACAGTATCACACCGGTACACCCATGCATACTGAGTAGCACAGTTTGTTTGATGTCAAATGTACTCATTAGGCATAGTTGTATGATTCATTTGTCATTTGTAGTCGACCACTATTAAATTATGATGCTTACAGTGCCATCTATTGCTACATTTTGTAACTGTTTATTTTTCTTCTGGCATACGTTTTCCCCCTTCTCTTAATATTCTGTTGAAATTCAACATCATGCTGACCAATGGTGTTATTTCTACAGTGGTTTGAAAGTTTAACTTTAATTATAATCACCCTGTATGGTCTTCTAATAGGTCATCTGTATTTATGGAATATTTTATAATTTCATTAACAACTTGTGCACTCTCTTCTAAATCAGACCAAGCAATTTCAGTTTGTAAATTTGTCCACTGAAACTTATAAACTTCATCAAAGCTGGTTCTCCTCAGTTCTAAATACTGGATGCTAGAATTATAAAAATTGTCCATGCTCTAGAAGAATTTTGGTTCCTCAACATCATTATTTTCTTTAAGATTGCATAGCAATTCTTTGCCAGGAGATCATATAAAGGTGTGGGTTTTTCTTTCCTGAAGTTGACAAATTCATTCAGAATATGTCTGAAATGATAATGTTGCTGAAATAGCATTACCTTTCAGTTTTACGATTATATTATTAAATAACTGTAGAGTACCATACAGTACTGCACCATCCATATTCAGTCAGAAACTTACAGAGTAGGAAGGCGATTGCAACTGAGCCAGCCGCAGGTCAGGATGGATGTTATACCATACGAAACACAAGACAGCCATTGTGTGGAAATAGTTGACACAGCAACACCTAAGCAGAAGAAAGCAGAAGCCATTCCACACCAGCAACCGCCCAAGTGTGTAGTATACATGTTGTAAGGCATAGCTAAGCCCAAGGAAGCACAACCTGTGAGCATATAAATACCTAGCCATCTTTATACTGAAATATTCCTGTCTTAGTATCACATCACTATCATTGTGTGGCTGTGACATTTGGGGTACCATCTGAAATGATGTATGGCGTGTGCAGTTCGACCTAGTGTCAGGTCAGCCTGCCCTGAGACACCAGACACAGAGCTGCTGCTGCTGCTGCTGATGCAGGGCCTTCTGAGCCCTGGGATGTAGCACGCCAGCTACAGTACTTCTATAGTGGGCCATGGCCACTGCAGCACTGGAGACATCAGCTGTGCCTCAGCCACCACTGCCTCAGCTGTCAAGTCTAGAGGATATTGCTGATGGATGCAGTGCCATACCGCATTCTGTCAACATTGCGGGATATCATGCACACAAATGAGGGAGGCAACTGGATGCCTTAGCCACACTGTCACTGTCTGAAATGTTTCCTGGTTGAGGGTTGAAATAAAGGAATTTGAAAGCACAAAACAGATGTACTGACACTGGTGTCTATTTTACTGGTGTCAGGACATTTACGTTGCATTTTTAATGCAATGTCTGTACGTACAGCTTATGGTATAGTGAGTCCAGAAAATTTAATTGTTGTTGAATGTTAATCCATGGATAACAAGCTTGATTGCCATGCTTCTTGTTAGCTGAATTTTGTTACAAGTAAAGTCCGTCCCCTTAGCTTACTGGTTAGCACATCTGAATGCCATGCAGAGGGCATGGGTCTGATTCCTAGCTGGGTTGCATATTTTCTCTGCTCAGGCTCTGGGTGCTGTGTTGTCCTCATCAACATTTCATCATCATCAACATGCAAGTTGCCCAATGTAGCGTCAATTGAAAAGACTTGAAACTTTGTGGCTGAACTCTCTAGATGAAGACCCCCGGCCATCAGTGCCATACAATACTTTAATTTCATTTGTTACAAGTAAAATGTCAGTGGATTTGTTGCACTTCAGAGGTATGTGAGTCACGATTGACTAGTACCTGTTAGATGTTCACACTGTAACTTGGAATGAGAGCACTTTGTACTGAATCAGTACCAGTGTTATGTTTCACATATGGACACTGTGACTATATGGCTAGGCAGTATCAAGGGTCAAAATGGTTAATGACTAGACATAAGAACTAGGTTAAAAAATTTAATTTTGTCTGTCTTGTAGGTATTGGCGTTTCAAAATGAGTGTTGGGAAGGATGAGTGTTGGAAAGGACAAAGCTTCTGCAGAGTCAGACACACAAGGTGTGTCAGAACTGGAGGCAGTTTGCATATTATTGGAAAGGTTGGCACATTTGACAGTAATTATTATGGATTTATATGATCTAGTTGAGTCACAGTCAACACAATGAGGTATAGATTTGTCAGCTGCAAGTTTAGTTGTTCCTTTCTCTGGGAAATCAACAGAAGACGTGCAAGCATTTGTGGAAGATCTTAAGAATTTGATGGAGATGTAAGGACGATTTGATATGGAACTAAAGAGTAGCAAAATTGAGATTAGCAGGAGAATCAAAAACTGTGTGGGATATACTGAGGGTCTCGAGGGAGCTAGAACATTTGAGGAATTTAAGAAGGGGTTAGTCCAGAGGTACAAGGAGCAGAACAGTGTCAGGAATTTTAGAGAACGGTTGGGCATGGTAACGAAGAAGCATGCAGAGTTGTGGAAGACTTTGCAGACAGGATAAGAAAGATCAATGGTTGTAGTTAGGAACTGGGACAGAGTACTGTGGTAAATGAGGTGATTTTATGAGAGACTGAGCAAAGAGCACTTAATGCAGTTTTAAGGGGATTTACCTTCAGAGATGTTGAGATAAGTATAGACAGGGGGTCCAGTTGATCTGTGCACAGCTGTCAGATTGGTAACAGCATGTGAAGAAATTGACATTTCAAATGGAGTGCAGGTTATATGAGCAGTGTTCTCAACCAACATAAATTGTTATAGGTGTAGGCAAACAGGGCATGTGAGAGAGCAATGTTGCCAGCCTCAGGACAATGGGAATAGAAGCTGAGACCACAGTAGTTTCAGAGGTAGGGGACTGGGAAATAACCAGAAGTTAAATGCCAAAGGGAACCCAAGGACCATCTATAGTCATTCCAAGAAAGATGCTACACATTTATATGAAGAGGTAGAATGTGTGGCCAAATGAATAATAGAAAATAGGGATTGCAGGATATCATTGGACATAGGGGTGTATGTGTCAGTTGGCAGCAGTGATCTGGTGGATCCTTAGCAATGAAACCTACCACAGAATAAATTACATGGAGTGTTGGATAAAGACGTCATGCCATTGGGATGGGTGGCCGTAGATTTTTACCTGGGTATGGTTCAGTTCAAGCAATGTGTTGAGAGTGTGCCACATGGGAGTGAGGGCTATGACATGATTCTGGGGTTCGATTTCTTGTATCAGCATTGTGCCAAAATTGATCTTTGGCCACACATGATGGAGCTTGATGGGGGAACTGCTGCCAGCATAGTGATGTTGCGAGGTGAGTATCATGAATGACACACTATTTGAAACCATGAACAATCACACTAAGACTCAATGCACATGATTGTCTACCTAAGGGTACCAGGAAATTGCTTTGGGTTAATGCTGAGTGTAACTTACAAGTAGGAATTTTCTGTATGGTGGAACTGTTCGAAGTAGATGAAGTATTGGATCAGGAAAGTTGCTTTGTAAAGAGAAGTGTTGTATGTATATGAGAAGTAAATGGTACCTGTATTTGTGGATAATTTTTGCCCCAAGAATTTATGGTTAAAAATGGGGCTGTTCATTGCTAATGTAGAGGAGGAAGAATGGCACACGAGTGGTGTCAGCCATGTACAGTCACCAAAGGCTACTGAAACTGCATTATGAGGAGAACTAAAGCACTTAAACGAAAGTAATAGGGAATGAATGGAGGATCTACTTTTGGAGTTTCAGGATTTGCTTTTTTCCAAAAGGGCCGTTGGCAGCTACACATATTATGCAGCACTGTATACCTACAGGAAATGAATTGCTAAAGTGCGCGTCATTTATGTTGGCGGCCGAGTTTAGGTTCGTTCTGCGCATCTGACGTCACAAAACACAGTCAGCCAATGAACAGAGAACGACGTTGCCACATCTCGACTGCAGTGCAGATCATGGACGAATGTCTTCAGTTTTAGAAACGTTCAGTCATAAATAAAGTAATAGAACAAAAGCAATGTCTTGATAGCAGACATTCTTTTATAGAAAGTTTGGAAAAAGCATTCTTTATACCAATTGCTTCATATTCTATTAATTAATTAAACCAAACAAGCAATAAGACTCCTAATTCAGGCGATAGCAAGGAAAGGTGTTTGTATCACTCTCACGAACCGCTTTTTCGCAATAAAGAACAGCGGTAACTGTTTATTTCCTATTGTACTTCGACGAAGTGTGAGTAATTCATAGTCATACCAACAGTGTTTGTCAGTATTTTGCGTGACGTGTTATCTTCCTCAAGGCTTCATGTATTTAGACAAAGTGCGTTAGCGTAACGGTTAAGGTATTGGACTGCTACGTGGGAGATTATAAGTTCAAACCTAGTGCGGTGCTTAATATTTTCATTACTTAAAAACAATATTGAAGTGCCTTACTTCACTAATTATATTCGTTTGAATGCAATTTTTTGAAATTTCTAGTGCTTTGTCTCTTCATTAACCCTTTCGCTGCTGCAGACACGTGTTCACCGCATTCCGCGCTGTGCACGATTTTGTCATCACTACACTCAACACTGCTCACCTGTGCAGACACATGGTGTTTCCACTGCTTTGACACACTTATCATTCGATTTCACAAAAACTATTTGGCCCAAAAATTTGATTTTTACACGTCTTCTTGACTGATACCTTCTGCCCATAAATGACTTAATTTTGTTTCGATGTTCAACGCAGTTACTATGCAGCATTAAATGTAGTAAACCATTGCACGAAATTTTGAAGAGTTTGCAGAGGTAGAAGTCCATAGCGTATACTTTCCGTATGGTCGATTTTAGTTGCCACAATGTTGAGAATGAAATGTGGACAAGATACCTAAATTTCGTATAATATTTACTGTATAACAATATCTCATTTAATTTAAGTACGACATAGGTGTCAAATGTAATATTGAGAAATATTCCGTCTTTCGCGACTGTAATAAAAGTATTATTTACACCGGACGCGTTTGGCTTTATTTTAAAGCACTTCAATCAAGGAAAGGTATGGCACATACACAATGGTACTCACGTTCTCTTTCTTGTTTTTGTTCCACAGTCGCAGTTTTACCAATGGTACTGAAATATATTCCTCTTCTGCAACTGTAATAAGGGGCTTATTTAGACCAGACGCGTTTCTCTCTTTTGAAGCATATTCAGTGGACAGTATTTTGTCTCCTCCATTGCCAAGTCACCTTTCGTAGTTTTGTGCTGCGGTAACACAATATTCAACGTTTGTGTTGGCAGATCAGTGTTTTAGCAAATAAATGATGTTTGTGTGTGCCACACACAAAAATTATATTTGACATAGCTCAGAGCACTTCACTGATAGACGGTATATTCAAGTCCTAATGTTTTTGTAAGCCCACAGTTTTGTTTAATGTATTTTGTCTACTTCCTTTTGATTGATTGAAGTGCTTTAAAGTAAAGCCAAGCGTGCTCAGTGTAAATAAAACTTTTGTTACAGTCGCGAAAGACGGAATATTTCTCAACATTACATACTACACCTATGTGGTACTTAAATGAGCTAGTGTTATACAGTAAATTTTATATGAAATTTAGGTATCTTGTCCACATTTCATTCTCAACATTGTGGCAACTAAAATCGACCATACGGAAAGTATACTCTATGGACTTTTGCCTCTGCAAACTCTTCAAAATTTCGTGCAATGGTTTACTATATTTAATGCTGCATAATAACTGCGTTGAACATCGAAACAAAATTAAGTCATTTATGGGGGGAAGGTATCAGTCAAGAAGATGTGTAAAAATCTAATTTTTGGGCCAAATAGTTTTTGTGGAATCGATTGATAAGAGTGTCAAAGCAGCGGAACACGATGTGTCTGCACAGGCGAGCAGTGCAGTGACAAAATCGCGCACAGCGCGGAATGCAGGGAGCACGACTTTGTAGCAGCGAAAGGGTTAATGCGGCCGTGGTGGCTTCACTTCATGAACTACGCACTCCCCCCTAAACGTAAGCTTGCGAACTATGCTATACTATGTCACTGCTTCTATTGGCGCGTGTGTCGTGTGCAACTGGCAACGCAGCAATCTCCCGCGTCTGGGCGGGCATGCGCGAGCCGCCAAGATAAAAGAATTCAACTATAGTTTACCACAAATCATACAGAGTTCTGAGGTGCTTTCAGCTGATTCTGGAAGAATTGATTCATCAGCAGCAGAAGGATGAAATTACTGAGGAGAGTAAGAGCCCATGGGAGGCAGAAATTGTCATCATACAAAAAAAAAAAAAATACCTGTGAATTGAACATGGAAGTATAGGTTTTGTTGTGATTATCAATATCTAAATGCTAAGACTACAACAGATGTCTGCCCTTTGCCAAACATTACTGAAACAATAGACTGTTTTGGCCAGTGCAAGTATTTTTCAATGACGGACTTAAGGTCTGTATAATATCAACTGGAAGCCGCTCCAGAAGACTGACCAAAAACAACATTTTCTGCGGCATGGGGTAATTATCAGTTGAGAAGGATGCACTCTGGATTAAAGAATGCACCTGCAACATTTCAGAGATTATTAGACAGAGTTTTCAGAGGACTGAAACCAAATCAGTGCTTGGTGTATCTTGACGACATAATTGTCTATGTCAGTGATGTGTAACAACACATACAATGCTTAAGAGAGGTATTCCTGAACTGAGGGCAGCAAATTTAACATTGACTACAGAAAAGTGTAATTTTATGTTGAAAGAGGAGGCATAAGTTGGTCATATAATAAGTAAGGGTGGGTTTAACACAGACCCAAGATATATTAAAGCTATTGGGGAATTTTTGTACCTGAGTCAGTGAATGAACTACAGTCATTTGTTGGGTTTGCAAACTATTAACAGAGATTCATAAAGAGATTGATGGATGTTGCCAGACCAGTGATGCAATTACTGAAGAAAGGTTCAAAATCTGCTGGTTAGAGGATTGCCAACATGCTTATGAGAGACTGAAAGAAGCTTTAACATCAAGTCCAATCTTAGTTTTCCCAGATTTCATTAATGAATCAATTCTTCATGTGATGCATCCAATCATGCACATGGTTATGTTTTTCTTCAAGAAATAGAGGACGTAGAGCACCTGGTAGCCTATGCGTCAAGTTAGCTGAACTAAGCAGAGAGGAATTATTCCATGATGGGAAAAAGGAAGTAGAGCCTTATCTTCAAAATCACCTACTTCAGGTGTTATCCCAATGGGAAGAAGTTTCAGGTGATAACATATCATGCAGCACTGAAATGGCTGCTGGGATTGAAGGACCCATTTAGTAGATTGACATGATGGGTGGTAAGACAAGGCGAGTTTGATTTTGGGGTCATTCATAAGCCTCGAAAGAAACATGAGGTGGATGGTTTAAGCAGGAAAATAGCTGTATTGCAAATAAGCAGTAATGAGCTTGAGGAATGGCAGACAGCACATGAGATGGATGACCATTGTAGAAAGCATAGTAAACAATAACAGTTTTGTATGCAGGATGGGTTGCTGTGCAGAGAAACCAAGTTGGAACCATGAGTAGTAGTACCAGCAAAGCTGAGGAATAGAATGCTACAAGAAACTCATTATCATGTATTGGCAGGTCATGAAGGATGTAGGTCTACCAACATGAGAGTAGCAGGGAGGTATTAGTGGAAGGATAAGAAGATGAACATGAACCAGTATGTGAGGGATTGCATTCAGTGTGCACAGTGAGTGGATTTTTGTCTAAGAAGGGTACCATTGCAGAGATTACCTGAAGCATTAGCACTGTTTGAATTTCTTGAGACTAATGTTTTAAGTCCTTTCAAGAAATCACATTTACAACATAACACCTGTAGGAAATAAATATCTACTCACAATTATAGATCTGTGGAAATGGTCGCAGTGCCAAACCAACAGGCAGCAACAGTGACACAAGTACTATTGATCAATTGGATACTGAAGTCTGGGGTATCTGAAACTATAACAGCAGATTAGGGAACCAACTTTATGTCAGATTTATTCAAGGAACTGTGTAAGATGTTTTGTGTGAAAAAATTGAGGATGAGTTCTCTATGTCCTCAAGCTAATGGGAGGACCAAAATGGTGCACAGAACAATAGGGAAGATGCTATGACACTATGTGGATGCACACCATACCAACTGGGTTGTCTGTTTAAGGTATGTGGACTCTGCAAATAATTCAGACACAGAATTGTCACCATATGAGGTGGTATATGGTCATAGAAAGCAATCACAATTTGACTTGTTGAAAACCAAGCAGAAAGACAGGGGAATTGATTAAGGAGTTTGCAAGGGTGATGAGAGAAATTTGGAACAGGGTGCACAGGGTGAATACATGGGCACTGGAAAAGCAAGAGAAAGCAGTGAGCTGTACAGCAAGGATGTCACAATACAAAATTGACCAATGGGTGATGCTATCAACTCCATACACTCTGAAGGGGAAGATGGAGCAATTTTTTATGAAGTATCAAGAGCAATATCAAGTTTTGGAAACTATTTCACCACTTAAAATCAAGATTCAGTTGCCAATGACAACAACAACTGTGCATGTGGAATGTTTGATACCTTTTCAAGGGAGTCTGGAGGTTACACCAGAAACTGGAGGGGCAGGTGGGAAAGGGAAACTGGAAAATAAGTTGAAGACAAGGAAATAAGAGGTTTTAGGCAAAGCAGTGATAGGAAGTCCATATGGGTTAAGACCTAGGAGATAAGAATAAGTGAATGTTTTTTGTATGTTAGATATAGGTGTAACATAATGTTTAGTATAAGAAAAATGAGCAAATGGTAATAGGTATACCTGTCATCAGGTGAGATACACCTTGATGCAAGATGATGTGGGTCATAACCAGACAACTGGTCATCAGTGTGGAAGCATTGCAGAACTAGCACCTAGGAGGACAATTGCTGTTCACGAAGAAAGCAGGTGGGATGATCACCGGTGATCGTTGGGTGGTATTAGTGGTACTTAATGCATGGATTCACAGAATGAGATGAGGCAACTAGAAGAAGCCTTTGACAATTTTCAACAGGGGGCAGAGAATCACGGAATGCCTAAAGCAGTTGCTGAGGTATGTAAGAGAATACATGGGACTTATGAGAAGTTGAGGGATCAGAGGACACAGGTTCTGGGGTTTATACCACATATGAGGAGAAGAGGTTGGGTCGATTCAGGAGACTGACTTATGGAAACTATTTTATGGTGTGAGGTCTGCCAGTTATGCAGAACACCGTTTTTTCCCAAGTACCCAAACATGTTTCAGCACCACTGTGCCATCATCAGTGGGTTTCTGTTTTATTTCGTCTGTAATGTGAACATTTCTACTAAATAATTACAAAATTTTGTGGATATTTAGTTCAAACAATAGTTTGTTTCTTTTTGTTAATACCTTTACACATGGTGTGCATGATAAATTTTGTTGGGAGTTAACCTACCATCTGAATGTAATTTAGTTTGTCATGATATTTCACATCTATATTTGTTTTTACTTACATTTTTACTTACATAACATGTATTATATTTACATGTGCATCACAACACCTCACCATGATGCTAAGAATAAAAGGGCTTGAAACATGAAAATGTAAGTAAAAACTAATATAGGCGTGAAATGTCACAACAAACTAAATTACGTTTAGATGATAGGTTAACTCCCAACAAAATTTCTCTTCAACATCGTTTGGTTGCAGATGACAAGCTACCTGGAATAAATAATACAAAAGTGGTCCTGAAAAGTCATACACACCAAGTGTAAAGGTATTAACAAAAAGAAATGAACTAATGTTGTAATCATTTAGCAAAAATGTTCACATTACAGATTAAATAAAATGGAAACCCACTGATGATGGCACAGTGGTGCTGAAACATGTTTGGGTACTTGGGAAAAAATGGGGTTTTGTATAACTGGACCTCACACTCTACAGTTTTAACTGCAAACATGGTAAACACAAGGAGCCGCAAATCCAAATGATGAATATCGAAACTATGTTTGGCACAACTGATGAGGAGGACATTAAGAGAGTGAATGACACAGTGGAAGTAATAAAACAATAGGTGAAAGGAAACAAGGTGGCAAGTGAGTGGCACATCACACATACTATGAGTTCGGAAAAGATATGTTGAACAATACTCAGTCACCACACCAGTTGATTGGTGAAGTGATGAGCTACACCAAAACTGCAGAAGAATAAGTGAATCATAACATTAAGGTATTGCAAATGGAAGTGGAAATATTGGACAAGAAACTAGTGGTAACAAAGTGGCTACAATCCATGGAGAACAACATGAGGTAAGCACAAAGATTGGTAGCAGAGTTAGAGAAATCTATGCAGCAAGCTGTGTGAGGCCAGCTGGTAGTGAAATTGTCACCAGAACAGTACTTGGAGGGGCTACAGAAAGTGCAGAAAGTGCTAACACCAGAGCTAGGGTTGGCCTTTAAACCTCATCATAGAAATGTATCCTTTTATTTTAACCTTGCCATGGCAGAAGTAAGTCATGGTAGAAGCAAGGAACAATGGAGCAAAGGTGCACATTTCAGTTTCCTTTCCAATAGCAGGGAAGCAGGCATGGTACCGATGTTATGTAGCCCATGCACATCCTGTTAAGTGGAAGAAGGTGAATAAGTTTGTCAGGGTAAAGGTACAACAGTTGTTATTGACAAGAGTAAACATGTGAAAATGGAGGAGGAGGAGATCACTGTTTAATGTCCCGTTGACAATGAGGTCATTAGAGACGGAGCACAAGCTTGGATTAGGGAAGGATGGGGAGGGAAATCGGCCGTGCCCTTTCAAAGAAACCATCCTGGCATTTGCCTGAAGCAATTTAGGGAAATCACGGAAAACCCTAATCAGGATGGCCGGACGTGGGTTTTAGCCGTCGTCCTCCTGAAAGCAAGTCCAGTGTGCTAACCACTGTGCCACCTCACTCTGTGTATGAAAATGGAAGAAGCAGAGTCACAGAAGTGGGATTACGATTTGTCCAAACAGAGTAGTGAGAGAGCATCAGAATTCCCATGTACTGATGTTATCAGTGTGTCTGAAAGCGGAGAAGGAATGAAACAATGAAGTGATTAGGCACATTGGTTGTGCTCTGTCGTCAGTGAATTAGTAATAGCAGCCAGTTGTTTCAATCAGGGGAAGCTTACATCAGCAAAAAGGTTAGAGTTAGATGGTAGTGGATTACTAATAAATGGGACATGACAGTAAATAATGGGACCTACTTACCATCTACCTGCCGCAATTTTGTGGGTGACCCACCTAAGCATTTCACAGCCTCGATTGTACTGGACAGAGGAATACATGGAAGTGGTACCAGCTGTGAATCTGACTATGTTAAACCAGACTTTGGGATCTGAGCTAGGTCAGTCCATAGACAAACCTGGTAGCGAGTAGGGGAGGGCGAATCTCCATGGAGTCGGTACAGGCAGAGTTAGTACTGGAGGGAAACAATGTTGACCATTGTTATACCAACTACCACAGCAACACTTACTCCGCTAAGCATAGTCCTTGTTTACATGTACAGAAATTGGAATATGACAGAGAACACAATACAGTCATCTCACGTTCTAAGGTGAGGCAGCCAGGCAAGGAGTCAAGACAGTTGATGTAGCAGCACCTAAGCACAAGGAGACAGAATACCTTCCACTCCAGCAGGCATGGAAATGTTTAGTATATGTGCTGCAAGGTATAGAAAAGCCCAAGGAAGTGCAGCCTGTGAACATATAAACAACCAGCCTCTTTTGTACTGAAATATCTTGTGGTAGTATTTCATCACTACCACTTTGGAACTGTGACAATTGGTGTGCCATCCGGAATGATGTATGATGTGTTCAGTTTGACTTTGCATTGGGGCAGGGGGGACTGATGACCACAGCAGTTAAGTCCCATAGTGCTCAGAACCATTTGAACCATTAGAACCATTGGGGCAGCCTGCTCCTACGCACAAGACACAGAGCCATTGCTGCTGTGGGTCCCGCCTAGCCCTGGGACGTAGCATGCCAGCCACAGCATTCCTACAGTGGGCTATGGCCGCTGCAGCACTGGAGACATCAGCCATGCCTCAGGTAGCACTGCCTCAGCTGCCGAGCTCAAAGGCTGTCACTGACAGAAGCAGTGGTATCATGCCAATCCTCAGCCCTGTCACACTGTGTCAACATTGTGGGACGTCATGCACACGTACCAGGGAGGCAACTGTATGCCTCAGCCACATTGCCACTGTTTGAAATGCATCCCAGTGGAGGGCTGCAACAAATGAATTTGTAAGCACAAGATTCCAGTCCCATTTCAGTACCATAAAATTTTCAAAAATATTTCATTTCTTAAATTAAAAAGTCAGATAATTTTGGGAATTTGTCACAAGACAAAAAGTGTGATTTTAGGCCATCAAATATGGAAAAAATTCTTTCTACTGTAGGTAACAAACAAAGGAAACTTTTTCTGTGGTGAGAATACTTATTTGCAATCTGTTTCCACAAATTCACTGAACTCTTAAAGTTTCATTACTCTTCCTGTGTATACACTGATGGAGAAAAAAAAACACTACAACATGTCCCATACATGCTCAATTGTGGGCAGATCTAGTGATTGAGCAGGGCAAGGCAACATCTCACTCTGTAGAGCATGTGTGAATGTTATCCTGTTGGAAAAGACCCCCTGGAATGTTGTACATGAATGGCAGTACAACAGGTCAGTTCACTAAAATGACATTCAGATTTGCAGTCAGGGTGTGTGGGATAACTTCAATAGTGCTCCTGCTGTCATATAAAATTGCTCCCCAGACCATAACTTCCAGGTGTAGATCCAGTGTGTCTAGGTCACTGCCAAGTTGATTGCAGGCACTCACCTGGCATCCTTCTAACCAATACACAACCATCACTGACACCAACGCAGAACTGGCTTTCATCAAAAAACACAACAGACCTTCAATCCACCTTTGAATGAGCTGTCATTTGACACAACTGAAGTCGTGAACAGCAGCAGTGTGTGGTCAGTGGAATGCACACTACAGGATGTCTGGCTCAGAGCTGTCCTTGAAGTAACCAATTTGTAACAGTTTTTTGTGTCACTGTGGTGCCAACTGCTGCTTGTATTGCTGCTGCAGAGGCAATATGGTGTACCACAGCCACAGGCCAAAAATGACAGTCTTCCCTCTTGGTAGTGTCAGGTGGCCAACCACAGCCTGGTTTTCTTGAAACCATACCTTCCTGTGACCACCACAGATTGCAATCAAGTCAGAGGCTACATTCCTGTCAAGTTTTTCTGCAGTATCTTGTAGGCCCATTACAAGACCTTGTTCAAATCCAGTCAGCTGTTGATAATGGCATCTTGTCATTTTAAAGGCATTCTTGCCTAATATCAACTTACTACATCCAGTTTCAAAGGTAACTGAACACAAGTGTTGTGGCACGTACTTGAAGCAAACATGCACATCATTTTGAACTGCTCAGAACAAATTTTCATTCCCCTTTTTCTTCACACAATCAAAATTACTGTTAGTGTTATCAGCAGTGTAACAAACCATTTTTTTTAAGCTGGCATTTTTTCACAGACTGAAAAAACCATTGAGTCAAAATCTGAACAGTTTCCATGATTCTTAATTAAAATTTGAAAATTTAACTTGAATTATCTCCTCCAGTATGAAATATCTTAACACAGTTGCAACAAGTTTTACTTCACTTGTGTTTGAGCTATTCATCATTGCTGTTAGATAATTAACGCTTTCCAAAGAATGCAACATAATATAAAATATAAATGGCAAAACACATTAACAACAACTGCCTCAGTTTTTGTTCTAGAAGATGAAAATTTTGGGTCATATAACTTTTTAACCAGTTTGGAAGTGCAGTTTGGTTATCTGAAACTGAGTTTGCGACTAGCAGTGTGGTATGAAAATGTGACCACTCTGGCAGCACAGTTCGGATTGTTGTTAACCAATCTTTTGCTTTAAAACAATCTTATGTTTGGTACACTAGTAGCATTAATAGTGCTTCTATGTTTAGCTGTTTTCACGTGATCTTTAGTATCACTTTTTCCTTTGTGTACTTCAGTAAATAGTGTGCAATAAACACATTCACTGCTGCTGTCATTACACAATTTCAAAAAATTGTACTATTGTTGCAGGTCAATATTAAATACACTTTCTTTTGCCTGTTGCTAAGTATTGGGACAAAACTAATTACAGATAAAATGATCAAAAATATGTAGATGAGTTAGTTCACACCCAAAAACAACATAAACACATTGAACTGTGGTGTTGCCAAATGACTATTTGAAAAATTGTGATGACACTGGTAGCCACACCTCCCCTTCAACATCAGTGCTTGCTCCCACATTAGTTGAGAGAGGCACAGCCTGTGGTCTCGCGGTAGCGTTCTCGCTTCCCGAGCACGGGGTCCCGGGTTCGATTCCCGGCGGGGTCAGGGATTTTCACCTCCCTCGAGATGACTGGGTGTTTGTGTTGTCCTCATCATTTCATCATCATCCAGAAAAGTGGCGAAATTGGACTGAGCAAAGATTGGGTAATTGTACGGGCGCTGATAACCACGCAGTTGAGCGCCCCACAAACCAAAACATCATCATCAGAGGCACAGCCATAACAGAATGTATAAAAATGGTCTGTCAAACATACAGGCCTACAATAAAAAAAATGCTCACCAATCGAGAAATTGTCAAACTAGTGACATTTGCGAAACCCCAGACATTTACTGTGGACAGTGCTAAAAAACCAGGACCGTCCAGGTTATTAACAGACCTTTGGTAAGCCTGGATATTTTGTAAAAGTGAAAAGTATTGTTTGCCATGAATAGCTAATAAATGAATATATATAAAAATTCAACACACATGTCGTGACAAAATGACAAATACTGTGAAATATGCAGATGAAAAAACGCCCAGTGAGTATGCTACCATATAAACATACATTAAATAATTATATATTATTTGAAAATTGCACTTAGTAAGTCTTCTGCAGAGTAGAATCAGCTTTTTGGTTTAATATTTTTATTTTGCCCTGAAAATTTTTTACTTTTTCCAGCAACTTCTTGTACATAAATATTTCCCTGCACCTAATGCTCACTTGCCTTTTTTGTATGAGTATTTCAATTATGTGACATTCTTCAAGATTTTTATCAAATATATGAAAATTGCTGTTTATAAAACAAAACAAATTCAAATGGCTCCAAACACGATGGGACTTAACATCTGAGGTCATCAGTCCCCTAGACTTTGAACTAATTAAACCTAACTAACCTAAGGACATCACACACATCCATGCCTGAGGCAGGATTCGAACCTGTGACCGTAGCAGCAGTGCGGTTCTGGACTGAAGCACCTAGAACCGCTCGGTCACAGCGGCCGACAAAACCAAACAGCTTGTGGCATATAGAATAGGTAAGATACTGAGCCCATGAAACAAATTTTTCAAACTCAAGTAGATGGATACCTCTTTGACATTTTGATAATTCTGTTTTTTTTTTTTTGGAGAGAGAGAGAGAGAGAGAAAGGGGGGGGAGGAGGAAGAGGAGGAGGAAGTGGAGGAGAAGAAGAAGAGGAGGAAGAAGAAGATGAATATGAAGAAGAAAGAAACTGTGAGCTTAGTTCCGAAAATCTCAAAGAATTATTAGTCTCTTTTCTAGGTAACCTAACTATTTGGGAACCAAAGCCCAGAATTATCAAAGGCTTTGTGACACCTTTTATTTGGCATTAACTAAGTGCAGTTGCTCATTTGGGTCCTGATTGTTATATAGCACAGTAGACAAGCACATACTTTACTTTTTAAAGTAAATCTTCTAGTAGGCTCTGATCCTTGCAGCATTCTTCCAGATTTCAAAGTCAGAATTTCATGACAGATTACCATTTATTACCATAGCTATGTTATTCACCAGCCATGACTGGACAGACTGCATCAGTGTTATAAGCTTAAATTTACACAAGTGTTATAATACAAGAACAAATTAATGTAAGTATATATTGCAATATACTAACAAATCAACGTGAGTATAGTATAACACTTAAGATAGATTGAGAAAGACAAAAAGTACATGCTCACTAATTATTTAGCAGTGACTGATTTCAAATAGTAGCACATTGTTTAGGTAGTTCAATTTGCTGTTTCAGTGTCATTCAAACTGTACAGTGGTTTTTGGGGTACACTATGCAACATCTTTCCTAAAAATTTCACCAATCCCAAGGACTGCATTTCACTACTCAGATGACTGAATATTTTAATAGCCACTGCTGAAAAACTGTCGCATGTTGTGGAGAGTCAACAGCTTGCAGTGTCCTTCTTGTGTGTGTTAAAATGGTGGATATTACTCCTGTTACTGTAAGCTTCATGATTTTCCTTCATATAGATGAGATAGAAGAACACATTTTGACTGAAAATTGTCATCCTCATAGACATATGAAGATGGGTTTGAAGTGGTCCAGTTTTTTGTTTAATGTTATGATCTTTTTTCTTTTAGTAATAGTACTTTCTTTTAGCTTGTAATGCAACCCCATAGTAACAGGTCATAGTTGATAAGGCTTTGAAATGGTGAATAATATACCATTATCAGATACAGATCAGTTATCACTTGGTTCATTTTTCTCAGGAGGTGTATTTCTCATGACAGTTTCAGATGTAACGGAATACAGCAGTCAGTTGCGGAAATGTGCAATATGTTATAGTTGAAACCTAGATATGCAATAAATTACAGATTTCTGTGAATGACTGCTGTCTTTCTTTACATCATATTTAGCAGCCACTGTGCATCACCAGTATCCAATGGATTTCAATTTAGTCATGACAGTTTGTCAAATTGTCAAATAAATGTGTGGTGTGTTCTTGCCAAGCAAATTTGCTGGCCACTCTGAACCCCAGATATTCTACAGCCCCTACACTGTTTAACACTCTAAGCGCCAAGCCCGTAAAATTTACGGGCCTGGGATCGCGCGAAAATCACCAAGCCCGTAAAATTTACGGGCCGCTACATTTAATTTCATTCAAAACACTGCAACGTTATTTCTACGGGTTTGGCCAGCGCTATACGTTTTTCAGATGTTTATTAACAAAATGCGTCCATAGATGTCACGGCAGCGCTGTAATTCATGTTAAAACTTATCTTTGCGTTCTCAGTCTGTATATCATTCAGTTGTTTGTCATCATGTTTCGGCGCGGTTTATCAGACGCAGAAATTGCGGATTTGATCAATCATAGCGACACTCTGGATAATGTAGAGAGTGATTCAGACGATTCTGAATGCAATGGTGTGTTTGAAGGTACGTATTTCCGAATTTTCCACGTAATTGTGCAGTACGCACATATCTGTTGAACATGTGTAAACGATGTATGTAGTTACACATAATGTGATATTCTTTTTAGAAGACGAGATTGATGACAGTTTGTCTTCAGATGAAGACGAGAATGATGTTGAAGGTGTTGCTTCAAATCCAGCAGCTGTGCCGTATCCGAAAGACAGTGAGTGGACTGCAGTTGACACCTACCGACCTCTGCCTGTCAACACGACACCCAGGCAGATACTAGTGGATATTGATGAGTCGAGTTCTGTACTGGATTGCAGTAAAGTGTTCCTTACTGACAGTGACGTAAATGAACTCAAGAGACAGACAAATTTGTATGCATCACAGACAATACAGAAGAAAAGAAGAGGAAATAATCTGAAGCCCCATTCAGTTTTGAGTTCGTGGAAGCCAGTGACTATAAGTGAGATGAGGCGTTTCTTGGGTATTATTTTCCACATGTGTGTTTCGAAAAAGCCCAAAATTGCGGACCATTGGAGCACTAATCCTGTTCTTAGTTGTAACTTTTGTCCCCATGTCATGAGCCGTTTGCGTTTCACTCAGATACTGTCATGCTTGCATCTTGTTGACAATTCAAATCAGAAAAAACCAGGCGAAGATGGATTTCATCCACTTTACAAAGTTTTGCCATATTATAATAATTTGAAGGAGCGATGTATCCAGGCATATCGTCCCTCAGAAAAAGTGACAATTGATGAAGGAATTTGCCCATTTCGAGGTCGTGTGAGTTTCCGTGTTTACATGCAAAATAAGCCTCATAAGTATGGACTGAAAGTATATGCTGTTGCTGAAGCCAGTAGTGGCTATGTTGTAAATTTTGAAGTTTATGCTGGTAAGCATATTGTTGACAATTCTTCGTCTGCGGTTATTTTGCGATTGTTGTCTGACAGCAGCTTGCTGAACAAAGGCCACACTGTGTATTTAGATCGATTTTATTCCAGTCCAGAGCTATTTCAGCAACTGGCAGAGAAAGGCACTGGAGCTGTTGGTACTGTGAACAAATCCAGGAAAGGATTGCCTAAAGATTTAGTATCTGCTACGCTGAAAAAGGGCGAAATGTCTTTTCGGCGTAAAGATAATGTATTGGCAATGAAGTGGAAAGATAAGAGAGATGTGTATACATTGTCTACAAGGCATCAAGCAACATTTGGTACGCATACTAAGAGAAATGGGTCTGTAGTATTGAAACCACTTCAGGTACTTGATTACAACCTCAATAAAATTGGAGTGGATATTGGAGACCAACGCCTGCAGTACAATCCGTTCCAGCACAGAACTGTGAAATGGTGGCGAAAATTATATTTCCATTTGCTGCTTATGGGAGTATCAAATGCATTTTGGCTGTACAATGCAGTGCACAGGAAGAAAATTACAATAACAGACTTTATAACAGTGCTTGCAGTTCAGCTTGTTGAAGACGACACACTTGAATTCATTCCAAGAAATGAAGGAACTGTAGGTCGGCTAACAAAGAGACATTTTTTGCAGCACATACCTGCAACTACTAAGAAGTATGCTGCTCGTGTGTGTCACGTGTGCAGTTCCAGGAGCAAGAAACAGAGTGGCAAGGCTTCTCGCAAAGAGACACGATACGAATGTGAACAGTGTGGCGTTGCACTCTGCCTGGAACCTTGCTTTAAAATTTTCCACACTAAAAAACAATATGATTCTGTGTGAAATTTATATGTAATACTGTATACTATCAGAAACATGTAATGTAGTGCCACAATTTTGGTTAAAAATAAATCACAATTGTATTCCCTTATTCGTATGACTTTTTCTAAATTCTTAAAACATCTAAGTGATTTCTATAACTGTACCTTAAAGCTGTGCATTGTAAAGTAGTTTCTTTCACTCAGAATTAAAGTAGAAATGTGCAGCTTCAAGATGGTACCAAATTTGCCACAATCCAAACAGTAGATTTGATGCAGTAATTTTTTTAATATTGGTAAAATTGCCCGGTTTCTAGGGACGGGTGCATAAAATAGGCCTGGTACAGAGAGTGTTAATTATCCATTGTCACTGAGGCAACATACCAATTTTACATTGCTTCTTCATACATTCTCATTTTGTTTATGACAAACCATTCCTTTTTCACATAAAACAAGCATCTGCTTCTTGTTGAACCTTGCTGGCATGGATGCCTTTTTGGTACAAATTAGTGTCACCTGTAAATTGCAAGAAATATCCATGAGAGCTTAAAACATTTACAGAAGCGAGGAACAGGAGGGGGACCACTACCGATCTCTGTGGTTCACTGTATTCCAACTTCAGTTCACATTACAGTGCTCTTTGCGCTGATACCATCTACATCTACAGCTACATGCATACTCCAAAGCCACCTGACGGTGTGTGGCGGAGGGTACCTTGAGTACCTCTATTGGTTCTCCCTTCTATTCCAGTCTCGTATTGTTCGTGGAAAGAAAGACTGTCAGTGTGCCTCTGTGTGGGTATACGTAGGTTGGAGCAATATACTGTTTGACTTCTTGGTGAAGGTATGTTCTGGAACCTACAACAAAAGCCCATACCGAGCTACTGAGCGTCTCTCTTGCAGAGTGTTCCACTGGAGTTTATCTATCATCTCCATAAAGCTTTTGCGATAACTAAATGATCCTGTAACGAACCATGCTGCTCTCCGTTGGATCTTCTCTATCTCTTCTATCAACCCTACCTGGTATGGATACCACTCTAGTGAGCAGTATTCAAGCAGTGGTCGAACAAGTGTACTTTTCCTTTGTTTTCGGACTGCATTTCCTTAGGATTCTTCCAGTGAATCTCCGTCTGGGATCTGCTTTACCGACGATTAATTATATACGGTCATTCCATTTTAAATCTACTCTCAGATAATTTATGGAATTAGCTGCTTCCAGTTGCTGACCTGCTATATTGTAGCTAAATGATAAAGGATCTTTCTTTCTATGTATTCGCAGCAGATTACACTTGTCTACATTGAGATTCAATTGCCATTCCCTGCACCATGCGTCAATTCGCTACAGATCCTCCTGCATTTCAGTACAATTTTCCATTGTTACAACCTCTCGATATACTACAGCATCATCCGCAAAAAGCCTCAGTTAACTTCCGATGTTATCCACAAGGTGATTTGTATGTACTGTGAATAGACACGGTCCCACGACACTACCCTGCGGCACACCAGAAATCACTCTTACTTCAGAAGACTTCTCTCCATTGAGAATGACATGCTGCGTTCTGTTATCTAGGAACTCTTCAATCCAATCAAACAATTGGTCTGATAGTCGATATGCTCTTACTTTGTTCATTAAACGACTGTGGGAACTGTATCAAATGCCTTGCGGAAGTTCAGAAACATAGCATCTACTTGGAAACCCGTGTCTATAGCCCTCTGAATCTCGTGGACGAATAGTGCGAGCTGGGTTTCACACGATCATCTTTTTCGAAACCCATGCTGATCCCCACAGAGTAGATTTCTAGTCTCCAGAAAAGTCATTATACTCGAACACAATATGTGTTCCAAAATTCTACAACTGATCGACGTTAGAGATATAGGTCTATAGTTCTGCACATCTGTTCGACGTCCCTTCTTGAAAACGGGGATGACCTGCGCCCTTTTCCAATCTTTTGGAACGCTACGCTCTTCTAGAGATCTACGGGAAGGGGGGCAAGTTCCTTCGCGTACTCTGTGTAAAATCGAACTAGTATCTCATCAGGTCCAGCGGCGTTTCCTCTTTTGAGTGATTTTAATTGTTTTTATATCCCTCTGTCATTTATTTCGATATCTACCATTTTGTCATCTTTGCGACAATCTAGAGAAGGAAGTACAGCGCAGTCTTCCTCTGTGAAACAGCTTTGGAAAAAGACATTTAGTATTTCGGCCTTTAGACTGTCATCCTCTGTTTCAGCACCATTTTGGTCACAGAGTGTCTGGACATTTTGTTTTGATCCACCTACCGCTTTGACGTAAGACCAAAATTTCTTAAGATTTTCTGCCAAGTCAGTACATAGAACTTTACTTTCGAATTCATTGAACGCCTCTCGCATAGCCCTCCTCACACTGCATTTCACTTTGTGTAATTTTTGTTTGTCTGCAAGGCTTTGGCTATGTTTATATTTGTTGTGAAGTTCCCTTTGCTTCCGCAGCAGTTTTCTAACTCGGTTGTTGTACCACGGTGGCTCTTTTCCATCTCTTACGATCTTGCTTGGCACATACTCATCTAATCCATATTGTACGATGGTTATGAACTTTGTCCACTGATCCTCAACACTATCTGTACTTGAGATAAAACTTTTGTGTTGAGCTGTCAAGTACTCTGAAATCTGCTTTTTGTCACTTTTGCTAAACAGAAAAATCTTTCTACCTTTTTAAATATTTCTATTTATGGCTGAAATCATTGATGCAGTAACCACTTTATGATCACTGATTCCTTGTTCTGCGTTAACTGTTTCAAATAGTTCGGGTCTGTTTGTCACCAGAAGGTCTAGTATGTTATCACCACGAGTCAGTTCTTTGTTTAACTGCTCAAGGTAGTTTTCAGATAATGCACTTAAAAAAATTTCACTGGATTCTTTGTCCCTGCCACCCGTTATAAACATTTGAGTCTCCCAGTCTATATCTGGTAAATTAAAATCTCCACCCAGAACTATAACATGGTGGGGAAATCTACTAGAAATATTTTCCAAATTTTCCTTCAGGTGTTCTGCCACAACAGCTGCTGAGCCAGGGGGCCTATAGAGACAGTCAATTACCATGTTTGAGCGTGCTTTAACCGTGACCTTCACCCAAATTATTTCACATTTTGGATCCCCGTCAATTTCCTTCGATACTATTGCACTTTTTATCGCTATAAACACGCCTCCCCCTTCAATGTCCAGCCTGTCTCTGCGGTATACATTCCGATCTGAGTTTAGAATTTCATTACTGTTTATATCTGGTTTCAGCCAAATTTCCGTCCCTAGTACTATGTGGGCATTGTGGCCGTTTATTAATGAGAGCAGTTCTGGGACCTTTCTATAGACGCTCCTGCAGTTTACTATTACCCCATTAATATTGTCATTCCCTGTTGCGTTTTGCCTACTGCTACCTTGCTGCGTCTCAGGAGGCTTCTTGTCGGGCGTAGGGAGGGAATTCTCTAAACTAAAAAACCAACATGTGCACTCCACACGTACTCCGCTACCCTTGTAGCCGCTTCCTGCGTGTAGTGCACGCCTGACCTATTCAGAGGACCCTATATTTCTCCATCCGATAGCGGAGGTCGAGAAATTTGCACCCCATATCTCCGCAGAATCGTCTGAGCCTCTGGTTTAAGCCTTCCACTCGGCTCCAAACCAGAGGATCGTGTTCGGTTCTGGGAACGATACTACAAATAGTTAGCTCAGATTCCACCCTGCGAGCGAGGCTTTCCACCTTCACCAACTCGGCCAACCGCCTGTATGAACTGAGGATGACTTCTGAACCCAGACGGCAGGAGTCATTGGTGCCGACATGAGCAACAATTTGCAGTCGGGTGCACCCATTGCTCTCTATTGCCGCCAGCAGGGCCTCCTTCACGTCTCGGATGAGACAGAGTGAACACTGGCCTTCTTCCCCGACCTTTCATCTATTTCCCTAAGGGGCTCCATCACCCGCCTAACATTGGAGTTCCCAGTCACTAATGAATCCCTCCCCCCGTGCGCCTGCTTGGACCTTGCTGAAGGAGCGGCCACATGTTCACTCACAGGCAGAGCGGGCGAAGCCACACGGCCAGCCTCCACATTGACCCTCCGCCTCGTGCGATGCGAACGCCACTGAACCCGCCACTCCCCTTGGGGAGAGGGTGGCCCAACTGCGCCCGGTACCCACGAAGATGTCTCGACCGCAGGGACCGTGGGTGAAGCATGTAACACCTGGGGTGTACCATGTGACGCACCAGACTCCCCACAGCCGCTACTCTCCGATGCAGCAGCCTCAAGACGGCTGACCGTGGCCATCAGCATGTTCAGCAGTTCGCGAACAGTGGCCAGCTCCTCCTGCGTCTATACACAGCAGTCACACATCCTATCCGTCCTAAGAAATCAACAATTTACTGTAGAGAGTTAATCAACTTTTAACTAGACTGCTAATTCACTAAATTGCCATTTGCCTTCTGTTTTCCAAATGAGATTTGATGGTTCCCAGAACAGTGCCTCCAGATCCATATTGACTGAGCCTGTTATTTGCAATCAAGTGCCCTTACTAACGTCACAAAATGTTTGTGCTAAAGATAATGTTTCTCCAAATTGTGTTTCATCCTGGTAACCAGATCTAGTGCTGATGCTGTTTTAGGTTTGCCTTTCTGGGAACCATGCTGTACATTTGTGAAGAGTTCATTAATTTAAAGTAATTCGGAAATTGATCTTTCACTGAAGCATGCACATTACTCTGCTGTTCTTAATATATATAATGACTTGCCATTCTATATTCACAAAGATACAAAGCTGGTACTTTTTGCCGATGATACAAGTGTAGCTGTCACACCCAACAGACAAGAATTAACTGATGAAATTGTGAACGATGTTTTTCAGAAAATCATTAAGTGGTTCTCTGCAAATGGGCTCTCATTAAACTTTGACAAAACACAGTATATACAGTTCCACACAGTAAATGGAATGACACCATTAATAAATATAGACTTCGACGAGAAATCGGTAGCTAAGGTAGAATATTCAAAATTTCTAGGTGTTGATGAGGGGTTGAACTGGAAAAAAACACACTGAAGATCTGCTGAAATGTTTGAGTTCAGCTAGTTATGCTATTAGGGTCATTGCAAAAAAATGGTTCAAATGGCTCTCAGCACTGTGGGACTTACCATCTGAGGTCATCAGTCCCCTAGAACTTAGAACTACTTAAACCTAACTAACCTAAGGACATCACACACATCCTCGCCCGAGGCAGGATTCGAACCTGCGACTGTAGCGGTCACGCGGTTCCAGACTGAAGCGCCTAGAACAGCTCGGTCACACCAGCCGACGGTCATTGCAAATTTTGGCGATATACATCTCAGTAAATTAGCTTACCACGCCTATTTTCATTCTCTGCTTTCGTATGGCATCATATTCTGGGGTAACTCATCATTGAGTAAAAGAGTGTTCATTGCACAAAAGCGTGTAATCAGAATAATTGCTGGAGCTCATCCAAAATCATCCTGCAGACACTTGTTTAGAGAGCTAGGGGCCTTCACTGTAGCCTCACAATATATATATTCACTTACGAAATTTGTTATTAACAATCCGAACGAATTCAAAAGTAGCAGCAGTGTACATGGCTACAACCCTAGGAGAAAGGATGATCTTCACTACTCAATGTTAAATCTAACTTTGGCTCAGAAAGCGGTAAATTATGCTGCCACAAAAGCCTTTGGTCACTTATCTAATAGCTTAAAAAGTCTGACAGATAGCCATATAGTATTTAAAAGTAAATTAACAGTGTTTCTGAATGGCAACTCCTTCTACTCATTAGATGAATTTTTGGATATAGTAAGTAGGTAATTTCCCCACCCCCACAAAAAAACAAAACAAAAAAAATAAGTGTCATGTAATATTTTGTGTAATGTAATATCTTGTATAGACACCTTTTATTAACCTGACATGTTCCACATCATTATAAAGTGTCGTATTCATGATCTATGGAACAAGTACTAATCTAATGTAATCACCATCCACATTCCTTTTAGGTGTTATATTAAAAAATTTGTCCTTTGGACACCGTGAGATCCATCTGAGATCATTTATCCAACATTTCATTAATAGTCAAGAGTGAAATCGTTATGGAACTATGGTAGTACATTATACCTCAGAGGAACTTGCACATAGAAACTCCAGGATAGACCATTTAAGACAGTTGATATGATTTTATTACGACAAAAATGGCATGCAATTTGTATGTTTGTTTGTGAATGGTGAGTTACTCAGGCATTCATACAGTAATGCCATTGTTTGTTTTTGATAACATGAGAATTCCCGAGCTGATCAGAGCCCCAGTCTTCATTTAATGGCAATTCTGTATATGCTTTAATAAACACCTTGGGACACAGAGTTAGAATGTTGTGTGCTGTTGAGAGCTTTGGATCTTGGCTCAGCTGCTCAGATTAAAAGGAATTTTAGAATCTGACCATTTAAAACAAATAATATGTTAGTGTTAATATAGGTGATGTGCTAACAGAGAGAGTGACTGTTAAGGGAAAACAATTGTTAGGAGTCAATTTATGCTGCTGCACACAAGTTGCATCAGGTTTCCTCAACTATTTGGAGCTGTGCATGAGCAGACATGTGCTGTAAAATGAGGTGAGTAGAGACACAGGACGAATAGGAACAGTTTCTACATAAAATATTTTAAACATTGTCAGCACTTTTGTTATCTGAATAAAGTGGTATTTCCTCTGTTAATATTTCCTGGCCTATTTTCTCACCAAAATTGGTGCTTTTTGAGGTTACAGAGATTGTTCTAATGTCGAAGAATATGAACTGAAAATGTATGCTGTTGTGGAAGTTCTTGTACTACATAACACAACATGTACATGTATTTATTCTAATATCAACTGAACTTTATTAATAGCATAACGGAAATAATAACTCACATCAAGCAGGAAACGAAAGACTGAAAACAATCATCCAAAGAAACTAGTCCTGAACATGTTGCACACTTGTCACTTCCACACAACCCCAACCTAATGTTCGGAGCACTGGGCATGGCAGGGTACATAAACTTCACCTCCCAGCCTGCGCAAGTGCAGACAATAGGGAGGTGGGTGCTGTTGGTTGGTTCTGCTGATGTATCTGGTTCTGGGGTGTGAAAGATGGGCGGGTCATAGCTGTCTGGCTACGGCCGGGTGGCTCAGTATGAGGCAAGCATGAAGTTGTGTGTGAGGTGCTGGGTGATGCTGAGAGTATCTAAGCGGGCTTTTGGTCAGCTTTTCCTGGAGAAGGATATCCACTGCATATGTGTTGTGTCCTAGTACCTGTTATAGGCCAGTGTATGATGGTCGCAGAGAATGGTGAACTAGGTCCATGCAGAGCATGACATGTGAGCAGCTATCAAGAACCTTGTGTATGACAAATTGGATGTTTGCCATGCTGTGAGATCTGAGTTCCACACAGCATCTCTGCATGCTTTCTGATTTGTTGCAAGAGGAGGGGTAGTCGCACCTTGTCCAGGAGTGGCACAGGCACGAGAAATTCTGCTGGAACGTGTAGTGGTTCTCCGTTCACTAACTCCACCAACAAACAGGGCAGTCTATAAAGCCAACAAAACCAGTCCAAGAGTCTTTATGGCACATCAGGGTGGTCTTTAAGCTGCATTGCCATTTCCCCACCAAAGCATTGCTGGCTGGGCTGTAGCTGGCTGTCCAGTTACACTGGAAGCCACAAAAGTTTGAAATTGCTGGAGCGGTATGGACTCAAATTGGCGTCTCTTGCTGGCAGTAACAAGTAATGGACACCTGAAATGGGCCACCCGAGTTTGTATCAACGCTCTTGTGATTGTCTCTGTGGAAGTGTCTCTGTTCAAAATGACCTCTGCCAATCTTGTGCAACTGCTGTAAAGAAATACCTACAGCCTTTGGAAAGGGGGAGGGGTCTGACCCGAAATCAATGTGGACATGCCCGACGCATGCAGTAAATGTCGGAAATTGTCCTACTAGAGCATGCACATGGCGTCCTACTTTGCTGTATTGTTACTGAAGAAAGGAGAGGCTCACTCCCGTGTATTCATTTTAAGTGATGGCCATATGAAACAGTTTGTCACCAACCTCACTGAGGTGTTAGTTTCTGGGTGCGTCAAGTTGTGGATGCCGTCTAATACCTTTTGTCAGAATTGAGGAGTAATATATGGGCACAGTCTAGCAGTAGAAATGTTGCACCATACGTCAGATGAGCTGCACGGTGCATTCATAAGTTGAAAACACTGGCCAGTGGAGGAATCCATCAGCAAAAATTGTAGCTACATGTCCGAAGTTTGACCACTTGCAACTCAGAATAATTGAACATTCGTGTTATCCCATTGATACATGAAAAAGTCTGCCACAATACTGTCAGCTCCATGGATATGGCATGCATCTGTAGAAAATAATCATATGTACTCGATTTGGCGAGCCTGTCAAGAATCACTGATTTTGTGAGAACCTGCCATGATTGGCGAATATTGTGGCAGGTCTGCCCTCAATGGAGGGTCAGAAGTGCTTGACACCCTCATACATCAAGAGGAGTTCCCTGTCATAGGCACTGCAGAGAGTTTGGCCAGCATGTAACTTTTGAGAGAGAAAATGTGGTGGTTGCCACTTGTTCACTTTCTCATGGAGTGCCACACCTATCAAGAACTGATTGGCATCTGCTGCTAAGGCTAGATGATCTACCGGTGCATGGTGTGTGAGAGCAACTGCATTATGTAGACTGTTTTGCAGTTTCGTGAATACTGACTCCATCTCAGGCGTCCACGGAAATGGGCGTTTGCCGTTTTTGTTATGTCTAGCCAATGCGTTGTTTGACAGTGTCTGAATAGTGGCCATTATGAGTAAGTGGCGGCGATAAAAGTTTATCATTCCCAGAAATCGCCCGAGTTCCTGACAGTTTTGATGTCGAGGAAGGTACGCAACAACTTCAATCTTCCATGCAGTGGAAAAATGCCCTGAGCTAACACTTTGTAACCTAGGAAGGTCATCACGGGTTTCCCGAACACGCACTTGTTCTTGTTTAGTGCTATATCGTCATCATTAAGCCTCTTACGCATCTTCTTCACATGTTTCTCGTGTTCCTGAGCATTTCTGGAGAACACCAAAATATCTCATAGGTACGCAGAACAGTAAGGTAAGCCTCTTAGTACGCTTTCCAAAACTCTCTGCCAAGTATGTGCAGCGTTTTTGGGCCCGGATGATATTGCCAAAAATTCAAATAGCCTGAATGGGGGCTGTCACTGCCATTTTAAGTACATCTGGTTTAGCCATGGGAATCTGGTTGTAAGCCTTATGGCACACGAACGCACTGAGTATGGTCTTGCCAGCCAGCAAATGAGTGAATCCCTATATGTATGTGGCACGGGATATCTGTCCAGAATGGTTTCGTCCCTTTTTGCTCTGTGTCGCTGCAGCTTGGGTGGTGCCACCACAGGAGAAACGATGGAGGACTGCCGCTGTTTTAAAGTCATTTGAGCCATCTGCATGTTGACTCCTTCTTCAGTATGGCAGTCTTCAGCCTGTTATTTTCTGTATGTAACATGTTGGACATGCGTCTGTCTGCATTTATCTACTCGTCCAAACTATGCATGGTCCCTTGCAGATTGCGGTAGTTATACTCCCACCAGCTTCTGTCATCCTCCAATGCTCTGAGGTTGTCTTCATTCAGGCAGTTGTGACATATTAGCTGCCCCTGTATTCCATGGATGAAGTGGCGGTCGGTGGAACAGATGAGGCATGCATTGTGTAATTCCACAGCCACTGCGTTTTTCAGCAGGAAATCGGCACACAGTATAGGGTGGTCGATATCAGCCAGCATAAAGGTCCAATTGCCTTTCTGTGCGAGTCCAGCGTCAATTGCCAGTGTTTTTCGTCCATGTGTTTGAATGGTCGAATCGTTAACTGCTTTCAATTGAGTCCCATCTGTGCATCTGTCTGCAAGGGAGGAATTAACGCTAGGATACTGACACCTGATCCACTGCCGACCAAAAATGTCATTCCCATAGAATGATCAGAGATCAGCCTTTGTGATGCTGCACATTTGACATCTATTGAAGTTGATTCGCATGATATGGGCTTGCCCTGGAATCTGCATGTCTTGCTCTTCTGTGAGTTTAGGTGCAGGTGGTGGTCGTCATGGTTGGCTGCTTCTAAGGTCGACTGTGAGAGGCATCTGGGTGTGAGTATGGCACCCTGCTCTTGGTAGTTTTCGAGGAGAAACGTTTGTGGAATCAGCAGCAAACATTTTCGTCAGAATTGAGGAGTAATATATGGACACAGTTTCGTTATTTACACGTCGCCAGGCCTGAATCATGTGGCGAGATCCTGTGTGTGTGTGTGTGTGTGTGTGTGTGTGTGTGTGTGTGTGTGTCCTATGCCGCAATGCCACATTGCTGACAAAGAACATTGGTCAAGGTTGCAGATCACCAAGGTAAACTGTTCGAAATCATCTACAGTTTATTGGTGTGTGAAAATGTTCTCCATAAGAGTGAATCACATCTCTAGGTGTTTGGACATGAATGGCCCAAATTTGTTTCCATGATGCAGGTGGACCACTAGTGTATGTGACTGAAAAGTGAACATGTTCACATTTGGCTTGATCTGACAGGCTTGCTGTCTGATGCAATATCTTGTGGTAGTGTCATGGGAAATGATGGTATGACCAGCGTGTTTGGAACCATAACATTATGGATAGACTCGGTATAAGACACAGAATCCCATGATGCCATCAGCTGGAGGCATGTTGTGTCATGTCCAGTTCTTTCTTGATGACGTGGATCGCACTGTCAATGTTTCATGCAGATGACATCCCGATATGGGACAGCTCGGATTATGTGCATTGAAAAATTATCCACTGCCACACCACTGTAGTTTTGCGGCCACTAATTACGTAGGAGTTCTCTTACTATATAAAAGAACATGTATCCATATTGGTACTAATATCTAAAACTAAATTAAACCTCATCCGAACATGTCATGAAGGCCCAACAGTACCGATCGATCCCTGTGTTATCCTCAGCCCACAGGTGTCACTGGATGCGGAAATGGAGGGGCATGTGATCAGCACACTGCTCTCCCAGCCGTATGTCGGTTTAGGAGACCAGAGCCGTTACTTCTCAATAAAGTAGCTCCTCAGTTTCCTTCACAAGGGCTAAGTGCACCCTGCTCTCCAACAACATTCGGCATCCAAATGGTCACCCATGCTAGTGCTAGCGCAGCCTGACTGCCCTTAACTTTGGTGATCTGATGGGATCCAGTGTTACCACTACAGCAAGGCTGTTGGTTTTGTGCTAATATCTACTGAACTTTAATACAAAGCATAACCAAAACAACAACTCACATCAAGCGGGAAACAATAAGCCCTATTGAAAACACTCGTCCGAAGAAACTAGCTCTGAAGATACTGCACATGGCGTCCTGTTGACTATTGACTTGTCATCCTCACATTGTCTTAAGAAAAACATCAAATAAGCAAAACTTCTTCCTGACCCAGGAAGTTTTTGACAATAAGCAAATAAATGTTTTGTAGAAAACACAATGTTTATAAAAATATTTGAATCTGACAGTAATGGTCAGTACAACCTCGATTTTCATCAAAAGCAATAATATTTGTAAATTTCAATAAGTAAAGTATAATGGGGTGAATAGGAACACTCGAGAAACGGACTTAAATGCGGAATTGGGTTAAAAAGTTATTTTACACATATTTTGAAACTGATGTATACATCAAAATGAGCCAATTTCTTGAATTAATTTCACCTACTGCTAATTTATAGTAAGAAAAATATTTGGAAAAGCGCCAACCGTCTACATTTCTTGGGAATGTGAGTGATAAAGGAATTTTCACAGAACTCTTTTGTACCAGAATTTCCATCACTGAAGCATTAATAATGTCTGATCGTTTTCCCAGATCATTCAAATCAATTGTTGGTCCCAACAGTTCGGCTAGATTTGACTCAGAGAGAGCTTCTATATTTTTTTCGAATCTAATCTTGCAGTTTCAGATGATGAAAACACTACCACTGGCTCATATTTTTCATTAGAAGTTGAGAGATCGTCGTCCTTATTCGAAATTTCTCGTTCTGTAGTTTCTTCCTCTGTTCTTTCACCCATCACTGTGCTGATCGACTCTGTCGTAGACGTTTGGTCAAACGATGAATGGGTGCACAAAAACTGTTCTAGGGCACCTTCTTGTGATTACTGGAATTCTTCCCATAATTTTCTTTTACGGTTTCTTTCGGCTCTACCTTCGAATCTTCGCCCTGTGTCTTCGTCACCAGATCGTCATGGTGCATAATCGGTTGCCTTAATCAAAAAGAAAAAAAAAGACATTAAAACTTCTAGAGTAACTCTCTGGACGTTTTAACGGTATCGGTTCTCATATCAGCAAAAAATGACAAAGAAAACTCACCTCTTTGATATTGACATTCACAAAACCAAAAATTCTGTGCACCCTTAACCTATGCAAAACGAGGCGTGTGAACATCTTCGCCAGCAGTCGGTTCGGGCTGAATGACGAACAGAGCCGAAGAGAGCAGTTCTTACAGAAACATCCGAAGTGAGAATGTACCTCACTTTCGGCTGATTGTTGCGCAGCGCCGCGCTGGTTCCAGTGTTGCCAGATTTCGCCCAAAATTATACTGACTTTGTATGTTTGCGTCCGTCTGCTCCTAGATGTAGCATCACACCTGTGATTAGACCAGAGACAAACTTGCTTAGTACCAAAGAGAAAGTAAAAATTAGTTTGCACAATTTTTTTACATTCATGGAAGTTTACTCGCTCTGTCCAGCAACCGCCCTTCACAAGTTCGGTGCGAGACCACCGAAAGCGAGAGGTCTATTGCGACCGCTACAGCAGATACACTCTCACGACGGCTCTGTAAAAATCGTCAGCCTCCTTTTGGGGTGAGCGAGATAACATGGATAGAGAAGGGTGGAGGAAGAGATGGACAGGTAACGAGTCAGAAGGAGAAGATGGACATATATGAGGGGAGGAGGAGATGGACAAAGAAAGTAAAGAGGAGGAGATAGGGGGAGAAAAAGATAGGCAGAGAGAGAGGGAGAGGAGAAATTGGACTAATAGACGATTGGAGTAAATACATAACTGGCCAACACCGGCTACACATCTAGTATACTTATATTAACCACTATTTACTCTCAAATAACTTTTTTGGGCGTAAGACGTAACTGTGCATCTCATTTGGTGGCCGTCTTGCAATCAGTTATCATTTATCTATAAACACAAAAGGAATATGTTAAAATTCAATATGAGTCCTAACAACTTAATGTGACGTCGATAGTTAATCGACTGTGACTGTTTAGAACACATTAATTTCACTTTTCACAACATGAGTCTGTTAAAAAAATTACGGTAGAGTAATGCTGAAGTTGAAGAACAACCCAAAGAAAGACAAATTCCATTAAATGAGTAATTTGAAATTGTACGAGACGAAACAAAAACAGAGATTTTTCGTAGAAAAAAACGGTAACTGCTTAAAACATATTTTTACTAAAGGAAAAAGATAGTCTCGCTCGGAAGCTTTCTTTCATCTTTATAATGGAGAAAGAATGAATCTACAAACTTAAGAAAAGAAACCTCTCCAATATTCCATAAGGTACTGAAGACAATGTGCGTAACAGAGGAATTATTTCAAGTTGTTATGTTTTCCTGTGAAGCATACAAATGAAGTTCATTAGGTACATGCTCGTCGAAATTATCGAGCGCAATTTTAGCTCCTTATAAAAACGTAAAGAGGGAAAGAATGTTAAACCAGTCATTGGGAATATTAATTCTTTCGGATATATTTCTGAAATATCGACTGCCCTCAGAACAGAGATGTTACCAACTCCATAGCTGATTAACGTGTGAGGTGGCGCAGTGGTTATCGCACTGGACTCGCATTCGGGAGAACGACAATTCAAAGCTGCATCCGGCAATCCAGATTTACGTTTTTCGTGATTTCCCTAAATCACTCCAGGCAAATATCCGGGATGCTGCCATCGAAACGGCACGGCCGATTTCCTTCCACATCCTTGAAACAATTCGAGCTTATCCTCCGTCCTTAATGCTTCGGTGTTGACTGTATACTGAACTGTAATCTTCCTTTCCATAGCTAATGATGACTGCATATCTCACTTGGTACTTCTGCGAAGCATTTTACACCATTTCTAATACCTGCACATAGTTTATGTGCTGTGCACCTGTGTATTTTGGATTTGTGAGAATAAATTAGAGTGCATTTGTGCTAAAAGCTTTTGAGGTGAATAATCAATCTTGCCTTTGGTCATCTTCATAGTTTAGGAATACTTCCATAAAGAAGTAGCCACCGATCACCACAATCAGAAAATGGGAATTTTCCACCTCTTTTTTTGTTTTTCTTATTTTCTGAATATGTTTCGACAGTTTTGATCATTTTCCGACGACTGCATACACTACAGTTACAGTGCTTTATTTTAAAGCTTGGAAGCACATTGACTTTTACATTGTAAGCAACTCAACAAAAGTCAAGAAGAATATGTGTCAGATACAAAGTGCGCGCCGACGATTTTGAAGAGAGAAATTGCGATGAAAAACGCGAACAGAAAGTTTTGCAGAGGCTGTAAGCTGATGGTTTATGGAATAGCAAGGATTATCTCACCTACCCTCGGCTAAGTTCTGCCAAAAATGGGAGACCCGCGCGAAGTGGCCGCGCGGTTTGAGGTGCCATGTCACGGATTGCGCAGCCCCTCCCGCCGAACGTTCAGAGTCTTCCCTCGGGCATGGGTGTGTGTGTAGTTCTTAGCATAAGCTAGTTTAAATAGTGTATAAGTCTTGGGAACCGATGACCTCAGTAGTTTGGTCCCTTAGCAATTCACACACATTTGAACATTTTTGAGACATCAGTTTTCATTTCTTACCAACAGAATGAATTTAAGCCCATACTTCCTGCCCAATGCAAACTGACATGATCAAAAGGGAGCTTTACAACACTATTCACGTAAAGAGTCGTGCTTAGACGCGAATGAAACAGATGATGGTATCGTTTCGTCACTCTAAGTACAGTGTGGCTTGAAAGTTCATTTAAACATTAACTAAATGTGTGCAACACTGTAAGATTGTAAGGTATTTACGACCTGAACCTCCCGTCCTGATCATTGACATGACAACGGTGCTCCTCACGCGAATTGTAACGTGATTGTCGCGTAACTGTCATATGACTGCCTCGGAAGGATAACGAAGTCTGTGCGTTGGCCATTCATTGTTCACCTTTCTGTGTTTGTGCCACGTAACTGCCCGGTGAGGACAATAAATTATTTGCGTTGACCAGTTCATTGTTTGCCTTTACGCGTTTGATGAAGAACAATGGCATATACCACCGACTCCTCTGTGGTGCAGCGTTTAGTGACAAGAGTGTGGGTCCATGAACGGAAGCACAAGAATGAAAATATTACAGAGATGATGGTTAGGTTTCATGAACAGTTCGGTAAAAAGCCACCAAGACGTCAAACTTTGATCACGCGGGATAATCAAGTTTTTCGCCTGGGAGATATTTTAGATGCCCCCGTTCTGGTCGTCCATCAAATGATTCAAATGGCTCTGAGCACTATGCGACTTAACTTCTGTGGTCATCAGTCGCCTAGAACTTAGAACTAATTAAACCTAACTAACCTAAGGACAACACACAAATCCATGCCCGAGGCAGGATTCGAACCTGCGACCGTAGCGGTCGCTCGGTTCCAGACTGTAGCGCCTAGAACCACACGGCCACTCCGGCCGGCGGTCGTCCATCGAATGGAAAAGAAACGTGTGCTGAAATTAGTGCATCAGCGATGATTTCATCCCGCATGTCGAGAAGAAAGTGTACTGCAGAACATGGAATTGAAAGGAGCACAGTGCTACTCCACATGATGTACTAAGGCTAGCAAACATTCTGGCCAATGGCCATCAGTGAACGGACGGGCGATGATTTAAACTACAGGCAGGATGCAGCATGTGAAACTGCAGATACTAAAGCGGATGAGTAGGAGGACGTGGAGGCGCATTAAGCTGTGCAAGGAACACCAACTGAAATCAGACTTACCAATCTAGACATTCAAAGTTATCTTTCAGTTTGTTATTTTTCGGATTCAGAGTTAGGTTTGGTGCACTGTATCGAACGCATATGCAACGATGAAGCTGTCGCAGCCGATGCTTTGTCGAAATACGCCGTTGTCGTATACGCCGGTAAGCACAGTTCAGCTGATCAGTAGAACAGTAGGATGTTTGTTGACGTATTTCCGTGAGTGTTTTGAAGAAAATAAGTGATTTTGTGTGTGGTTTAAATGCAGAAGATGGTACAAACGAAGTGGGAGTATTTTAAACAGTAGGAATTCTGAAGTAAGTCGAATCCATGGTTGTAGTTGCAAATGACCAGAATGAGACCGAGGGTGGCGGTCCCTCCTGGAAAATAAAGAGGCGTCCTGATCAGAGGAACAAAAATTTTTCCAAAACAGAAAAGTAAAACATGAAAAGCAATGTTATGCAATGAATGTCGTGTTGACACTAATTGTTATGACGTCCGTGGAAGAGTTAGTGAAAGTTATTGGTAACTGACATTTCCGGGTTCAGAAAACCAAAAATACCGTGTTCACGAAAAGCAAAAAACAAGATTTGTCTAGTTCGTGAAGCTGGAGAGGGGAAGAGCATCCTGAAGAGGGGAAAAAATTTCAGCAAAGGAAATGGCCCAACACCAATCTTAGCTGGTGTAAAACTTTCAGAAGCTAAATTCGAAGAGGTCAAAGAGCTTTTGGAGCTCTATTTTGGAGAAGACTGGGCGACCAATGACAAATTCAAATTCTGCACCGAGGCGTTAGACGAGCAGGAAAGTATTCCTACAGTCGCTCCTGCCGCTGCCAACCACTTGAAAATGCCGAAAGCGATTTTGAGTTTATAGACAGTGTTGAAGACGATGTCAATTAAAAGCAATTTCCAGCTAATTTCATTTTCTACAATTTTATGTTTCTGTTTTAACTAAGATGCAATTTTCATCCGATTTTATCACTTTCTAATGTTTTGTCGATGTATCACAAAGATGCAATTTGAAGCATATTTATTTTCTACAATATCTCGTGATGTCAAAAACGCGATGGTGTATTTGTCTTTTCTTAAAAAGGGCTAAATCTGAGCTTTCATATCTGTTCTCTTTTTGACGTTAAGTCCGTTTTTTCTAGTGAAATAATGACACCGTGTTTTTATATGCCAATTTCGTAGAGTTTTCAGACTTCTCTTTGAAATAAAACTTATTCTGTTTACATTCGCAATAATTAAATTCCGCACATCTGTCACTCCACACATATCTCCGATAATGGATTTTGCAACCAAATATTTGTTTTGCAATTGGATCGATACATTTGCAAAACCTGCTAACTGCATAAATCGGGTGCAAAAACCGCTAAGTCAATATTTCACTTAAGATTTTAACGTATAAAACATAACTGCAGATTTCAGCCATTAATACTGTATAAGTAATTATTTTTTCACTTATTTTTAGAAAAGAACTAAAGTGTTTAACTTTAAAAGTTCGGATTGGACGAGTTTTTCACGATTATCTCAGTTTCGCTTACCATGGAGTTAGCGGCTTTTGCATCTGGGCTACTCATGAAGCAGCAGCAGCACGGAACTTTGCACACCCTTCCACAATGGTGGTTTTCGCCAGACATGATGTCCTATAAACATTCTTCAATTTCCAATGGACGTCTACCGGTTTTGGTGCTCGGCAGACAAGGAAAGAATAACAGCACGTTGGTCATGTCTGAACGTATTTGGTAACAATGTCGCCGCATTTCACGTTTCCGCATTTAAAACACGCAATTCGGAAAGACACGAATGCCACATTAATCCCTTGGCTACAAGCTGATGCTTATATACCGGTATCGGAGTTGCACTGTTGCACACAAGCTGCAGCAACGCCTTCCAACGCAAAATATTTTATCGCCCATTATAAAAGCTCCCACCCAGAAGAAAACAGTCTAACGATCATGGTGGCATAATTTTTTGTGACCCACCTAATTAGGTTTTTATTTTCCAGAAAATACTGGGATGTTAGACTGCCAGTCTCTGCCGACTGCTTACCGTCAATTCCACCTTGCAGGTATATCTCCGCAAGTTAAGGAGGCTACGAAGACTCTTTTAAACGAAAGTCGCCGTCTTAGCGATAATGTATTACTTTAATTATTGACCGACATAAACCGGAGGAAGACACTCGGATACGGAAGGTTTCTAGGGAGGTTTTATGGGCAACGTGTAGACCAGCGAACCAGTCGTACCTGAAGAAGCCTTGATCATTCGACTGCACATATATCTCTCGTAAGCCTTTGAAACGTACATAAAATTAATATTCAATTTTAGAACCGGTACTTTAAAACTAATAAAATTCTTTTATTAATATTTATGTTTAATCACGTCTCCTACTTAAATGTACGTATTTATTGATTATATACGCGGTAAAGACATCTTTTGGGAGTGTAGCACCGCATAGTTTTTGTTTGAAATGCAGCATAGACTGTGAGTTATAGTGAACTAAGTGTAAAAGCAAGGTAACTAATGGATACATATTTGAGAAACAGATCTTCTAGGAGGGGTGTGAGAAACAAACTACTGGTTCACGTTTGAAACCGTCATGTGGAAAAGTCATTCTCAGATTATCCTATACAATGTCGCTCCTCTGAGTATCTTTAACGAATACTGACCACAGATTCGTAGTTCCTGATTCGCTCAGAAATTCACGACTTACAGTACTTTTTGTGGAAAATACAAGAATATGAATGATAAATGTAAGACGGATGTTGCACTATAAATTATTACATGGCAATACATAATGCATAGGTTGACAGAAGTCAGCACTGTACATGACGTCTGTCTTTTAAAATTTGCTTATTACAATCACGGCTTTTCAATGCCGTTTCCAGGAATCAAGGAGTTGCGGCGGAGTGGTTCTAGGCGCTTCCGTCCGGGACCGCGCGACCGCTACGGTCGCAGGTTCGAATCCTGCCTGGGGCATGGATGTGTGAGATGTCCTTAGGTTAGTTAGGTTTAAGTAGTTCTAAGTTCTAGGGGACTGATGCCCTCAGATGTTAAGTCCCATGGTGCTCAGAGCCATTTGAACCATTTGGAATCAAGGAGGACCTGATTTTCCTCACTCCATGCAGTCTACAAAATGTAAGCAATGATTGTTGGAGGTCAATGACGAGTACTTCTTCGCTCAATCATTTTCTAGAGAGCTTTTATGGGCAATGTGTAGACCAGCGAACCAGTCGTACCTGAAGAAGCCTTGATCATTCGACTGCGCATATGGCTAGGCATGGCCCTACGTAAATACCATGTTCACTGAACAATATATTAATGAGTCTCTTAAAAGCGCAGACTAGTTGCTTTGGAGCGCTGTAAACGGTGTCGAACAGATACAAGGAGATCATCTGACCCCCACCGCTGACGGAAGTCAAGCAGTGAAGTGATATGTATGCGCCAGTCGGTTGAACTGAATCAGTGCAATAAGATGGCTCGACGTGGAGACGTGACAATAGCAGAAATGAGCTATCGTTTTCAGACGTGCCCATGAGCACAGCGTGAGTCACACGGTCCGATTTGTTGCTGTATCAGTGCGGACTGTCTAACGTGTTTACGGTGAATGGTGCATCACCCGACCCATGTAACTTGGTTTTAGAACAGAGGTCGAAAATAGATGGTAACGGACAGGTACCGGAGACAAACGTCATGCTTTACCAATGGCAATGGATTAAAAATTAGAAAGGAGTTGCTGCTGTCAATGAATCGCAGTTTCCGAGCGAACATACGAAGGGAACTGCAAGTAACAAACATTTGCAGTCAGGTATCTAGCTAAAGGTCGCTGCACACAACGGCATGTGAAGGCGCCAAATAACACAGAAACTGGATGGTAGCTATTTTTCCTCTTTTCAAATAATGCAAATCGTCGAGTGCACCAACGGCCCTATGAGGCGTGTAACCCACAGTGTGTGGAAGGTGTAGTGCGTGCTGGACATGGTTCTGTGATGATATGAGAATGTTTTTCTTACCTACACTTGAGACAACTCATTGAGGTTACTTTGAACATGAACCAGAATCTTCTTTTGATCTTTCTCGTTGATCACCTATTGCCCTTTAGCCTACATCTTCTTGATGAGTATGCTGCAGACGCTCTCGCCGACGAAGATGACAACAGCCGTGTTCAGAGGACTGGACGCCTGGTGAACGCACAACCACCTTATAGCATCCCAACCGGCCTTCTAAATCACCCGATTTTAATCCCATAGCAAATGTCTGGGCCTATTTGTAACAGCGAGTGAAACGTAGCAATCAAGTTCCCGCAGTTTGGAAGCTCTATGGGATCTAATCATCAATGACCGTGTGACACCCATCCTGTACACGACAGGTCAAAAGTTTTCCATCACAGCTATGGATTTCGTTTTGAGTACTTTATCGTATTCCCATTCTGATAATAAAACAAGGATAAACGTGTAAAGACTACGTGCCTCTTGCGTATTTCTGTGCTTGTTCGCATGGAGGGGCACTGACGAGTGTCCTCCACAAGACTGACGTTCCTTTACATAACAATAGGCCTCATTCCTTCAGCTGTCTGTTTAGTGATGGGTTCACGTTAGTTTACCGTACATTGTGTGCATCTAGCAGTTTGTTAGTGTAATTGATCGGATTAGAACCATACTACCTTCCAGTGGGACGGAAGCAGGAGGTTGGAATTGAAAAACGTGCTGTAATTGTAGCTCTGCATCACGAAGGCTATCCTGATAGGACAATAGCAACAAAAATTGGCGTAACCCAATCTACAGCGGTGTAAACCTTGCAGCAGTTCAAGCAGCTGATGCCAATGCGAGCGTTTTTGTGAGCTGGAAGACCCCGCGTATTATCATACAGGGAAAATCAGTTCATTTGTGTACAGAGCAGACGTCAGAGGACTTGTGCTGCACTTGAAATTAGCGAGGACGTAAATAGCATTGAGTAGGTCCAGTCTCTGTCTCCATCGTGCAACGCCGTCTTCGTGAATAAGATTTAAAGGGACGCATAGCAACCGAAAATCCTTGACTATGGAAACAAAATGAGGTGAAAAGATTGGAATGAGCACATCAACATAATAACTGGAGTGTGCAGCATGGTTCAGGGTGTTACTCACGGACGAATCTAAGTCGGAAATATTTTGAAGCCATCATCGAAATTTTGTTCGCCGTCTTTGGGAAGTACGTATGAAGAGTCAGCGCGTGACGCCAACGGCGAAGCTTGGTGGAGGGTCGGTCGTGGTGTGCGGATATCACAGGATACTGATCGACAATGTAGTTCCATCTGGCAACAGATTTATTGGTCTTGGCTTTGTTCTGCAGCAGGACAATGATCCCAAACATGCTTCTAAACTATGCAGAGGGTATGTCAGTAGAAATGAGATATGTGCGTACTGAAGAATATGATATGACCAAGTCAGTCACCTGACTTAAATCCCAGTCAAACCTCGTGGGATGAACTTGGCAGGGAGGTCGGAAAAGTGAGGTCGTCAAATGTTGAATGTCTATGGAATAATTAACAGACGTGTTGGATTGGAATATCTACAAAAACACTATGAAATCTTATCACCAGAATGCCTGGAGTTTGTGCCGCTGCTCTGAGGGAAAAGGTTGGATACTCTCAACAAGCTAAAATCTAATTCATAGTGTATTGCGCTTAATGACAGAGAGAAAAATATTTATTTTTTGTTCCATTTAGTTCCGAGGCTTACTCTCCAGACAGTTCAAGATTCGACTGTACAAAACCCTGATCCAGCCTGTTGTTTTATATGGCTGTGACACATGGAGTATCCAGAAACAGGACTTCCGTAAGGTCCTTGTTTTTGAAAGAAAAGTGCTTCGGAAGATCTTCGGTCCGGTTCTGGATGCAGACACAGGAGAGTGGAGGATCAGATACAACCGAGAGCTTGAGGAACTATACCAGCAGCCCAAAATAGAAGGAACTGTCAAAGCCAAACGAATGCAGTTGGCCGGCCATGAGGCCCGGATGGAGGATCACAGATGGCTTCGGAAGCTCCTGGATTTCACACCTACAAGAAATAGACCGCCAGGGAGTCCCAAGAAGCGTTGGAGGGATGGACTCCATGAAGATTTAAAACAAGTGTTAATAGATGTGAAAGGATGGCGGATATCAGCAATGGACAGAATACAGTGGAGGAGGAAACTTGTAGATGCGTGCGGTCCACTGGACCTGATCACGTAGTAGTAGTAGTAGTAGTTCCATTTAGTTCGTACCATGTACTTGTAATCTGAAATAAAGTGTATAGTTTTTATCATGGCTGAAAGAAAACTTTTGACCCGTAGTGTATATCTATAGTATAATGTTGCTGGCACTTTATATCATATATGTAAATATTATTATTACCTTAATTTTGTGCGCTACATCATTTGTGTATTTATTTCACTGAATGTTGTTACGAGATCTGTTTCGTTTCTTTTGTGAATTTGAGAAACACTCTATATAACCTCACTCTTTATGCTTAGGGAATTTTAGAACAGTAATCGATAGGTAAAGGAGGAGGGAAGTCCCTCACTGCCCGGAAGGCAGACGTGCTAATAAAATAGACGTAATAGCGCAATGTGAGCGCGCCAACTGTAGGACAGTGTGGCCAGCCAACCGTTGTGACTCAGCGGCTCTAGGCGCTTCAGTCCGGAACCGCGCGACCGCTACGGTCACAGGTTCGAATCCTGCCTGGGGCATGGATGTGTGTGATGTCCTTAGGTTAGTTAGGTTTAAGTAGTTCTAAGTCTAGGGGACTGATGACCTCAGATGTTAAGTCCCATAGTGCTCAGAGCCATTTCAACCATTCCGTAGCCAGCCACTGACGGGACAGTCAAATGAAAAAGAGACAGATGCAGAAAATTTAAGTTAATTTTTTATTATTTCAAAAGTAGTCGCTCTAAATGTTAATACATTCATCTCACTGTGAGACAAGACGGTCAGTGCCTTCTTGGGGAAATGTTTGTGGTTGCCTACAGAACCATGACTGTTCCCAGGCGTGCACCTCTTCATAAGAAGCAAACCGACGGCCATTGATGCATTTCTTCAGGGCTCCAAAAATATGGAAATCGTGCGAAGAGAGACTGGGACTGTATGGAGGATGAGTAAGAGTTTCCTAGAAACTTCTGCAGCGTAGTAGAAACAACTTTGGCAACATGTGGGCGGAACCATATGTTATCTGTCTGTCTACAATTTTAATTATTTAACGTGGGAATCGGATACGCAAACTCGTGCTGTTGGTATACTCGTATAAAATATCACAGAAAGATTTATAAACGTTCCTCGCTGAGTGCTACTGGTAAAAATATTTCACGCAGGGCCGTGAGCAGGCTCTGTGTGATGGCGAATTTCCTCCCCTACTGGGCGCTACGCACCCCTAAGTGTTGTCTCGCTGGTGGTGTAGAACAGTATTTTCTCTACCTTCTGTTATTATTATTGCGGAAGCGGTGAGTAGTGTGATGCTTACACATGACACCGAGGCTTTCACGCAAAAGGCACATTGCTAAAATATGTATGGCATTCCTTGAACAGTCACGACAGCGGTGTCTGAGGTGTGTGTAGGACCCCGCAGATACCAGTCACAGCAAACAGCAAATCTCAAAGCATAGGAGAATCATTGTTGTCCTTCATCTGCAGAGGCACTGTCTACTTGATGGACCAGCGCGCACCTGCACTGAAATATGATCCTATATTTAAGAACACTAGTGGAAGAGGAGTAAGATACTGTTGCTCATGAACAACGGTGAGCCGGTGCCATCATACCTAAAACCATGTGATTAGATATAAGAATACTTGGTTCCTATTGGTTAAAGTAAACAAAGGAAAACAAAGGAATGTCGTTTTCAGCTATAAATATGAGTTGTTTTCGTGGGAAAAGACATTCCAGTTCGAGACTTGCTAGCAGCAACATTTACAGCGCCAGCAGAAGTAGTAGAGCTGAAACATTATAATGGAAATGGTTATGACGGTGGTTTGTCAGGGGCTAAAAGCGACCCCAATTTGGCTCTATTGATGGTACAGGCAAGTATTTAAGATGATTTTTATCCATATTTTCGCGTGTGTTCGTTATGGCTGCAGTCTGATGATTAATTTTTTCTTCTTCTTTTCCTTCTGTTGCAAGTGTGTGTGTGACTTGGGGTTGTGCCTGCAACAACTCCTATACCAGCCACGATGATGATACATTCGTCGTCCCAGCTTGTTTCATCGACGGTGTAATAGCCGCGCCCGCAAGCACCACAGCACGCGGATCCGTCATCATCAACGTGGTATGGGCTGATGACACCATCTCATTTGTTAATGTACCCACGCTCTCTGAGCCCTGGACCGCCTCGTGATGGTCACCAGTGTACATTTCCTTGTCATTACTCTGGACCTACCCCTGCCCACTCTTTTACGGATCACTAGTTAAGTCCTGCACCCGCACTGGACTACTCTGTGGTTGCTGGCACTTTTGGGGCAGGATCTCACAAGCCCGTATTGAAAACACGAATTTGGGCTACTGAGAGTCTGCAACTTTTCTCGATGCCTGCCAAGGCATTTTGGAAAGGATACTCCCAAAACTGTCAACGAGCTGCGACATCCCACCATTATGTAACACAGCGCTATACTTTGAACTAACGTACCACCCCCCCCCCCCTCTCCCCTACCCCCACCAGCACCGAAAGAAGCCAATGATGCTGTTGAAGAAAAGAGCATCGTTCAAGTTTGGGAAAGAACTGGCATTATATCATAAGGTGATTAAATCGCAGAGAGGTTTGGAACTTTTGCCAAGAGTGTCACAATGGGCTGTTTCTCAGAAAAGCAGGAAAGCGGGTCGAGTAAGACGCCAACCTTTATATATATTCATGTTTTTGATCCACTTAATTGGGGGTGGTCCAGTTACATCCCTATCCCGGAAGGGCTTATTGCTAAACAGGCAGGTATTAATGGTTCAAATGGCTCTGAGCACTATGGGACTTAACATCTGAGGTCATCAGTCGCCTAGAACTTACAACTACTTAAACCTAACTAACCTAAGGACATGACATACATCCATGCCCGAGGCAGGATTCGAACCTGCGACCGTAGTGTCACACGGTTCCAGACTGAAGCGCCTAGAACCGCTCGGTCACATCAGCCGGCACAGGTATTAATGTCCTGAATCTAGATGAGAGGAGTGAATATTGCTTCTCACGGCCACTTCTGGCTTGTCATAGAAGTTTTCCGAAACATACTCAGCGTACTAGAAAATACGAAACACGTGATGCCTGCAGGCACTGCACTTTCAAAACCACCTCATAGCCTGTAAAACTCTAGGATCTTCCAAAATCTGAGAGGCAGAACCCTGATATTTCTGTTCGTGTTTGCAACCTGGATGTTGATTTCAGCAAGACAGAAGAAAAAGATGACTATGAGGACTTTGTGCAGAACAAAGAAGTCAACCATAAAATAATAGGATTCCTGTGCTTTTCAAAATTAGCTGGTCAGGGCTCCAAATACGTAGATTCGTTGCTACTCTCTGAGGGCGAGAAGCAACACTAAATCTGTCCCAAAAGCATGTCCCACCTGCTTGCCTCCCAACTGAGCACAAACAAAATATGCAGGATATTTTTGCCGTAGATTCCTCAACTCCTTTACAAAGAGTATCTTAAAAGGAATCTCAATGACTGCTCGAGCTAGGAACCGGTCTGTGAGGAAATGCCCACCAAGCATAAAAAGTTTTTGAAGTTAAAGAATGCTCACCACCAGGAGCGATGTCCTGTCATTGTATACACTGACTTTGAGTGCCTTCTAGCTACTGTAGCACATTGTGAAGGTGAGAGGCACTCTCATACTACCTTCACAGAACAACATGTATCGTATGTGACATCGTATCAGTCTGTATGCTTTTATGACTCCAGCTGCAAAAAATTCGAATCATTCTTCGGGGATAATCCTGCGACGTGTCTGCTCGAGAAACTTGCGTGAGAAGTTTATGGAATTTAGGACAACAACTTTCCCATGATTGATTCACAAGAGAATGATGTCTTGCATGTGCAGGCAGTTAATGGCCATATTTGTGGGCTGCCGTTGGATAGGGAAGCGGGCACTCCGAGTAGCGACCATCATCATCTAACGGGGAAATTTCGCGGCGTAGCACTCAATGCTTGCAATTTGAAATACCAACTGCCATGACACATATGCATCTTCTTCCACAATTTGGGCCGGTATGACGCACACGTCCCTGTTCAGATTTAGGTTTGAAGAGTGATAAGGTGACTGACATTCCCGACACAGTTCATTTTCCAAGAGAATCCCTCCGAAAATATTGCTCCGTTTCTTGGATTCGCTATATTTCACTCACGCATCTCTTCAGAAACTTGCTGAGGTGATACCGGATGTGGAGTATGAGCACACTGTGAATGTTTGGCAGGAGCTCGAGATCCGTGCCTTAGGAGAATATGTAAGATTATACATGAACAGTGATGTACGCCCGCTGACATCTATGAGAAGTTCCGGACTGTATGCCTGGACACAACCTTTCTGGATCCTGTCTTCCATTTCACTGCTTCAGGGCTTTCATGGGACACTACGTTAAGAAGCACTCTGATAGACATCTAACAGCTGACTGGTATCGACGTGCTACTCTTCTTCATACTTGCGATTTGCGGAGGCTTTGCCAGTGCACGAACAGGTATTCCAAGGTCAGTAACACACTAATCAGCGAGGAGTACTGATCATCTGACGATTTAAGTTACATCCTTTAATTGGGTGTAAACAACCTTCATAGGCAAGCCATGCCTCTATCTCTGATTGTCACGGATGTTCAAAAGGGAAATCGCCAGATTGGGGAAAAGATCCATGATGAGGATGAGGATTATAGTGACGGATATGTCCTGGAAGCATACCTGGAATATCCCACTCATTTACATGACACACAAAGAGCAACCTGCCGCTGTGTTTGTAGGGCCTAGTCTCACGCAAAGGTTCTGTCTCCAAGGTCATGACAACGCTGGCAACAAGTAAGGATATACTCTACACTACAGAAATATCCAGCAGTGTCTTAGGTTTGAGATGAAACTTGTTAGCATCACGCCCAGAATCTCGAGGAGTACATTGATTTAATCACCAAGTGGAGGACTCTTGCGACATGTGAATTTGAAAAGGAATTTTACAAATTAATGAACACTTCAGTTTTCGGGAAAACAATGAAAAATGTTATGGAACTGTGTGAAATTCATTTAGTTCATCGTTAGCCGTCAGATTTCAAATGGGTCACTACCTTTAATCAAGGACAAATAGCTGTGGAGTTGTATAAGGTTACAGTGCAGTTCACGAAGCGTATCTATACTGGCATGTGTGTTCTGGACCTCCCTAAACTCCACATGTAGCGATTCTACTCTGGGTTTGCAAACCAAGACTTTTCCGACCTCTAATTACTTTATATAGATACAGACAGTTTCTACTGTTGGGTGACAGGCTGCATTTCAAATGAAGTAATTAGGTACAACCACGAAGAATTCGACACATATAACTATGTGGCTGATAAACCTTTCATAATAACACCTGAAAACAAGAAAGTTACAGGGATGATGAAAGACGAGGCGAATGGTTCGCAGATTATGGAGTTTGTAGGGCTCAAGTCAAGCCATAGATGCAGGTGGCACCCAGAGGTGGGCTGAGGGCATGCATCATGCGGCCTATCTTTGGATTACAAGAGAAGCTTATTCGAGGGCGTTGTCACCGCTCCGCATATGGTGCGTCAAGTAGTCTTTCTGTCTAAAGCCCATGAGGTACATACTATCCTGCAGCTGAATAGTCAGGCTGTCGCATCTTGACGACAAACGGTCTGTGGGGATAGGATCAGAACCCTCCAATACTCACGCTGTTCATTGAGTGATCGAGTATGTGGCTGATTAGTTTGTTTGTAAATAGTGGATGTCTGTGTAGAATAGTTGGATGAATCACTTGTCATAATTGTGTGTACGAGTAAGTACAAAGAACTGCACACTATTTGTGCGTGGAAATTGTGTACACGCTATGTTTGCATCAAAATATTGTATATATTTGTTTGTACGTGTGGTTTTTCTTCGCCTGCTACTGCTAGTCCTCATTTCGCATAGATACTAAATATAGAACATGATCTGAAAGAAAAGAACGTATATATTTTGTATAGAATGATCAGAAAGAAAAATGATTAAAAATGTAAATATTGTATAAAAGAATAACTACTGTCTATAGAAACATACAATAATGGGGAACGTAGTATTTAATGTCTTCTCTCTCTACCAGATTTAGTGTAAATAAATGTACCTGATAGTCGCAAGTCATTAAAAAAGGAAAAAAAATTGAAAAAAATAGATTTTTGAATAAACCAATGTACATAAGTCATGTTTATAAATATTTTTTGTACATTGTATTTGTAAATAAAATTATAAAAATGATTGTTAATAAACAACTAAATATTCTTGCAAAAAATTGTATTGCAAAAGAAATTGTTAATAATAAACCACTAGTTAATTTGTTATTTCATTGTTATAATATCCAGACCCTTGCAATATACAATATAATTATTGTTAATGATAATAATTTGTTTGTAAGAAACCTGAACCTCTCCCCATAGTGTACAGACCTCGAATGAAGAGGCAGTTATGGTGGCTGATAAGTGGGAGGGAGAGATCCAGTCGTATTAGTCTAAGGGGGGGGGGGGGGGAAGGGGGGAGGAGTTCCTTCCATTTTGATGTGCTCCAATTCGTGCAGGGGTTTCCCGCCAATTTTATACCATGTGACCAGTACCGAACTTCATTGGGCCCTAGTCCACTTGCCTAAGGTGTTTGAGTAGGACAGGGATGACCTTGATCTACTGCCGGTAATTCCCCAGGGAGAGGGGAGTGGAGAGTGACGTTGAATACAGCTAGTACAAATGAGTAACCTACACTACAAGTCCTTATCAGTGACATTGAGATAGGCGTCCCTTTAGAGTCAGAGTACCCACTGATAATATACCCAACACCTAGCGGCTACACATGGTTCACTGTCCTTCAACCACTTTCTGTAGATACTCACGACAGTAGCACATAAACCCCTAACCAACTTCGCCATTTTCAAGATGTTAGATTCCAGGCACTGGGCAATAAGAATCTACTCCTTGTCAATATCGCCTGTGTCAGTGTATTTTTCCATTAAGGCTCGTATCGTCACTAGAATGATTCGCCGTCCGTCTCTGATCCGCTTACATACTCTCTTATCGCGTCATGCACCTGCAGTGCCACCAAGTGGTATTCAACCTCGCGAATATCATAATGTTTTGGTTCAAAAGTGTAGAAGTTAATCATTTCTTGAAAGAGTTAACATTACCATTTCCAATGGAACAGGAGAGAATGCGAGTTGGGCTTCATAGCTCTACAAGTTAAATAGTCTTTTGCTACATGGTCTTTGCATTTGGGTTCATTCGTGTCTTTCTTTCTGTTTACCAGGCAGTAGTGCATTTCTCCACATTTTTCTATTGTATCACAACCATTGAAATCGTGAGACCTGAGTTTCACCTGGCGTATACAATTTTCAAACAACTTACGGGAATTCAGCCAGGTAAAATTTACAGCGACCGCCGATATTTCGGCGGGAGTACACCCCGCCATTTTCAAGGCACAAACTGCAACGGACAGGCGATGTACAGGCAAATTTGAAACCTCAGTTCTCGGAGTAATTAAGGAAAGATAAAACACACACACACACACACACACACACACACACTGAACACAAGTAGCACCAAAGGTGACCAAAGTCAGAAGACATATCGATAGTGAGACTACGAACTAGCAGGTGAGGTAACATTAACTCTGTCCGTCTATTTTTTGTTTTTTGACAAGGGAGAGAGCAGGATTCCAGGCAGGGTTTAAGCAAAAACCTCCATCCCTGTTTACAAGGTTACTCGATAATTTAATATCAACTGCATCCTTAATAACACTGTCCCAATAGCTGGACGTGCATGTCAATATCTCGGTATTGTGATATAACATCGGGTGACCAGTATCCAAGCAATGTTCGCCAATAGGAAATGTACTTGGCTGCTGTAATCTTGTGTGCTGTTTATGCTCAGTACATCGGTCCTCCAGGTTCCTGATAGTCAGGACAATACTCGTAAATGCCATGCCACAGCTACAAGGAATGCTATATACACCCGCCTTACGCAAACCAAGATCATCCTTAACCGAACCCAAAAGCACTCTAATTTTAGATGGAGGTCTTGGTTTGCGTAAGGCGGGTGTATATCGCATTCCTTGTAGCTGTGGCATGGCATATATTGGCCTGACTATCAGGACCGTGGAGGACCGATGTACTGAGCATAAACGGCACACACGATTACAGCAGCCAAGTACATCTGCTATTGCCGAACATTGCTTAGATACTGGTCACCCGATGTTATATCACAATACCAAAATATTGACATGCACGTCCAGCTGTTGAGACAGTGTTATTACGGAGGCAGTTGAGATTAAATTAGCGAGTAACCTTGTAAACAGCTATGGAGGTTTTTGCTTAAACTTTGCCTGGAATCCTACTCTCTCCCTTGAAAAAAAAAAAAAAATAGAGGGACAGAGTTAATACTACCTCACCTGCTAGTTCGTAGTCTCACTATCGATATCTCTAACTTTGGTCATCTTTGGTGGCACTAGTGTTCAGTGTGTGTTTGTTATCTTTCCTGAATTACTCCGAGAACCGAGGTTTAAAATTTGGCTGTATATCGCCTGTCCGTTGCAGTTTGTGCCTTGAAAATGACGGGGTGCACTCCCGGCGAAATATCAGCGGTCGCTGTAAATTTTACCTGGCTAAACTCTCGTAAGTTTTTTGAAAATTGGAATCATTACCACGCGGCCACAGATTCGCTCAGCTTAGTGTCATCTACGTTGTTCATTCCAAGCCTTTATAGCTTGGTTATAACGATACAGGCACCAAACTGAATTCTCCAGTTTTGTCGTCTCTATACCACGAGAAGTTTTATGAAGTCAGGGTGCGACTGGAAGGTAAAACAGTGATTTAATAACTAAGAAAACGAAGTCATTCTTTAGTTCCTCCTAGCATATTTGTTGATCGAACAGTCCATGGAGTTACTGCCAGTTCATAGCTTCCAATGGGCACTGTATTTCGGCCATCGGACATGTATTAGTCGTCAGGTACATGAACTGACCTTAGAGCGCACAGCTGACTTACAAGCCCTCTCACCATGAGACGTACTGAACGGGGTCTGTGTCGGTGACCGAATATGCGATTGCGTCTGTCTGGTATGGTGGGTGTACCTGCTCCATCTGACCTGGTCTCCAGAACGTCGTTTCTCCAGAGTATTTTCTTAATTAGAGACAGTGCTGTATTCTCAAGCCTTGCAGAGATTATAGCCCCAGCTCCAGTTGACGAGATTGTCCCTGGATACTATTTCGATGGTATCTCTGACGACACTGCTACAGTATTTGAAAGTTTGTGCTAAGATTCTGGTACGCTCTTATTCCATCGCAAGAGCCTCAGACAGACACTGCTCTGCGACTACAGCCAATGACACACCCGACTAATGTATCTCCTCCTCGTCCGCGGACATGCGCTCTTGTGCTAGGGCGTCGTATAGAACGGCTCGCGGGAGGGGGTGGAAGAGGATATAAGTCAGCCGTGCGCCCTCGAGATGTCAGTTCGATAGCGCGTCTGACGATGCCAAGCTATCCGATCGCCGAAATATTGTGCCCGTTGGGCACTGTGAATCTGCAGTAAACTCACAGACTGTTCGAGCTACAAAAATGAAGGTTGTGATTTAATGTGGCGTCGACATCAACATTATTAGTGTTGAAAGTCAAGCCTGCATTGGGCCAAAAAATGTCCTGCGATGTAGCATAGAGAACAGAAGAAAACATACATGAGTGTGGTGAGAATGGGTTCCACGCCGTCTCCTCACAAACATTGATGGTTTGACGCCATTTGCTCAAGAGAGAGTCCACAATACGGAGAACCTTAATGAGAAGCAGACAAAAAAAATCCTAATTTCAGCTTGTTGAGTTCCCAGCTTCCTTTGTAGTTTTTATTCTTTCATTAATTTGTCACTGGCCTGCGGAGTCTTTTGTCCTTCATGAATTTCGATGTTCAATAACTTTAATGTTTTAAATAATCTTTATACAGCGATCTGTTGATGTCATGTTTACAATCACAACAACTGTTCTTAAGATCTGGATTTTGTATAACATGAGTGTCACGCGACACTGGTGTCAGTCTATACCTGTGAATCACAGTGTGTAAGTGAAGGATACAGCTGCCAGTGTATTCCGGTTATTTTTCATTATACTCATGGTCCTGGAAAGAGTCCCAAATAAGGTGCTAAATAGGTGGCTCTACATTCACAGGAGCGAGACTGGAATTATTGACGCAATATGTGACTTCAGAAAGGGAAAATGTATTGAGAGGTCGCTGTTATCCACACTCTAGACCTGGTGATCGTCGTCGCTGTCATTTTTGATATATCTGGTACCTTCAACAAACTATGCTGACAGCCTTTATTTTTCTCAGCTGAGGCACCTTAACTGTCCAGGTAAACTTTATAAATATCCTATGGAGTGCTGTGCACATAGAACTGTCACTCTGTCGATTTCCAAAAAAAATCTGACAAAAATAATCACCAAATGATACCCTCAGGGGTCGATCCTTTGGTCTACGTTTTGAGATAATCTTGAACCCCTTTTTGAATAGCCTACAATTAAAACCAGACGTTTGGAGAATGTATGATGACGATATCCTGCCATTACTCCAAATTAACAGCAGACTACAACCTTAAGCGAAAGTGGAAGTTCTGCTCAATACAGTTCAGCAGTGCTATAGAGTAAATAAACTTTCCATCGCACATCAGAATTCAACTACGCCACAGCCGAAATTCTGTAATCAGAATTAATGACGTGCCCTAACGCAGAATCCCTACCTGTAAGTATCTCTACACGCACTTGGATGGTACATCAAAATTTCATATGCATATAGATACAGCGTGCTCAACAGGTTTAATAATTGTGAACAAAATGTTAATATTACACAACGTAGATTCGATGTTCTTCAAAACTGTTTTTGTCTGTAACCTGGCACGATACAAATGGCCATAGTGGGTTATGGTGTGAGCATATGAACGTATAGAATGAGGTTGGTGAAGTAAACAGCTGGTGTCTATCTGTGTTCAAAATGGTTCAAATGGCTCTGAGCACTATGCGACTTAACTTCTGAGGTCATCAGTCACCTAGAACTTAGAGATGCTTAAACCTGGCTAACCTAAGGACATCACACACATCCATTCCCGAGGCAGGATTCGAACCTGCGACCGTAGCGGTCGCTCGGTTCCAGATTGTAGCGCCTAGAACCGCACGGCCACTCCGGCCGGCTATCTGCGTTGCTAGAGTACATTAGACATATCAGTTGATGTATTGCAAGTTGGGGTCATGCTTGTTAATGTATGTTTCAGTGAAAGAGCTGCTATCTATTGGATGAAGAAAGGCAGGCCACTTATTGTGAAGGAAATTCTTGGGACTCACTCTTCTGTCACTGGAAGGCGGACGTATTGCTTCCTCGCAAATGTCACGTAGAAAGTCCAAATGGATCATGTTAGAAAAACTGCTGGCCTTTGGCACCATCTAATACCCCGTGATCAATGTCCAGATTATTTACACAGATTTAAGAGAAAAGAGTAACTGAGCTGTGATTGCGGAGTCACAGGTACATATGACCACGTCTTACTGGAATACCCAGTTTTCTCGTTAACAGGACATAACAGCTTGAAGGAATTCCTTTCTAAGGGGTAGCGTGTAATGTCCTTACATTTGGTGTCTTAAATGGAGTAGCACATGTCTTCTTACAGACAGCCAAGAGAAAGAATGCGAACGAACTAATGAGCGTTGCAGTTAGGTGAAAGGTAGCTGTAATGGATAAATTAGTAATGGCTAGAAGCCAGTTCCTAGGAGATACAGGTGCAGAGGAATGTAGACTGCCGAAATGGCTGTCCGCCAGTTGGAAACGAGGTGACCAGTAATACAACCTTCTGTAACCCCGTCACTAATTTTGGGCGTTACTGCGTGAAAAGCAGCTCCATTTCAGCCATATATGAGGCAAGCAGGTAATTTTATAAGCGAGCCTGTTTGTTTACCACAAGGCGACTGGGCCGAGCTGCACAATCGTGTTGGGACTGCAGGAAGGCCATGCAACTACGAACTGTTTGTGGATTATTTGATCAATAAGTGCCTTGACGCAATGTATCGGCACAACAAGTGTGCTATTAATCACTCTAAATACCCTCTGATTCTAACACACTAATGTGCAGTCTGATAGCACTTTCCACGCCCGTCATTGAACGATGGAATAAATTTGTTTATCTCATCTACAAATTTTCGGGTTGATTCCGCAGTCTTCTGTGCAAAGTAAAGCTGACGCTTTTTTTGAAATTTTGTTATCTTACGTCTTCCAGTCCTGTAGCGCTGTTTGAAGTAATGCAACTATCCACTGCTTCCCGTAAAATCACTGTAATCTACGTCGCGTGCAATTTGATGTGCATAACGTACACTCATGCTCATACATTAAGGATAATGCTGATACATGGTGAAACAGCGCTCTGGTGGGCGGTTTGCGGGTTTAAATCACCTCGGGGTATGACCATGCGGTGCATTTCACCTGCGGTCGTCGCATGGTGGCGCTGGCAGCAGTCCACATACGCAGAGGTGAGTTGGTGCATGTCAGAATACGGTGCAGCGAGTAAGTGTGCAGACGTTTTCAGACGTTCTAATGGTGACTGTGTTTTGAAAATGGCTCAAAGAATACATATTGATGACGTTATGAGGGGTAGAATACTAGGGCGACTGGAGGCTGGTCAAATATAGCAGGTCGTAGCACGGGCCCTCTGTGTGCCACAAAGTGTGATCTCAAATTATGGCAACGATTCCAGCAGACAGGAAACGTGTCCAGGCGCTACAGTACGGGACGTCCACAATGTACAACACCACAAGAAGACCGATATCTCACCATCAGTGCCCGCAGGCGGCCACGGAGTACTGCAGGTAGCCTTGCTCGGGACCTTATCGCAGCCACTGGAACAGTTGTCTCTAGATACACAGTCTACAGACGACTGAAGAGGCATGGTTTATTCGCCCGGAGACCTGGAAGGTGCATTCCACTGACCTGGTGTCAAGAACACAGTACATGGTGATTGGAACAGTGGTCCCAGGTTATGTTTACGGACGAGTCCAGGTACAGTCTGAACAGTGATTCTCGCCGCGTTTTCATCTGACGTGAACCAGGAACCAGATACCAACCCCCTAATGTCCTCTAAAGGGACCTGTATGGAGGTCGTGGTTTGATGGTGTGGGGTGAGATTGTGATTGGTGCATGTACACCCATGCATGTCTTTGACAGAGGAACTGTAACAGGTCAGGTGTGTCGGGACGCCATTTTTCACCAGTATGTCCGCCTTCTCAGGGGTGCAGTGGGTCCCACCTTCCTCCTGGTGGATGATAACGCACGGCTCCAGCGAGCTGCCATCGTGGAGGAGTACCTGGAAACAGAAGATATGAGGCGAATGGAGTGGCTTGCCTGTTCTCCAGACCTAAACCCCATCGAGCACGTCTGGAATGCTCTCGGTCGACGTATCGCTGCACGCCTTCAAACCCCTAGGACACTTCAGGAGCTCTGACAGGCACTGGTGCAAGAATGGGAGACTATACCCCAGCAGCTGCTCGACAACCTAATCCAGAGTATACCAACCCGTTGTGCGGCCTGTGTACGTGTGCATGGTGATCATATCCCACATTGATGTCGGGGTACATACGCAGGAAACAGTGGCGTTTTGTAGCACATGTGTTTCGGGACGGTTTTTCCAACTTATCACCAATACTGTGGACTTACAGATCTGTGTCGTGTGTGTTCCATATGTGCCTGTGCCATTAGCGCCAGTTTTGTGTAGTGCCACGTTGTGTAAAGCGTATCGAGCATCCTCGAAACTCACAAACACCGGTTTCTGTAACAAGTGCGCGTTGTTCTCCCTTGAATATCCATAGTTTCTCTTATGAACTACACGATCATATTACTGCGGACTTAGTAGAAATCTGTTCTTCATAGTTTTTTTACTATGTTTCGGATGAACTATGTACGTGATTATGATTAGTATTCGCTCCTTGGACAGCAAATATCCTTTACTACGTTTCACTGGAGACGGGGTTTGTGGCTCCATGCTCGACAAGAATGGTGAACTACATGGCTTGATACCTGTTTCGATACCACTGTCACTTGTTAAGCACGTATCGTCATCATTGTATTCCTCATATACATTATCCGCACAGTCGAGCGTATATGACACCACACGTTCCACTGACTCATCTTGTAGAAACGCTAATATTTCATCTGTCAATTCTTTTTCACTCTGCAAAATTCCTTGGGTTCCTTTCTGACGAATCGTTGCTATTACTCTGCTTTGTATCAACGCCACTAGCACTGTAGCACTGTTGTGAGTTACTCGTCGACTAACCATTTCAACTTCGCACCGTAGCCTCATGCTGTACCCACCATTAGGTACCACCCGTTCCGCCGTTAGCAGCTAATATTGTGATTTAGTGGTAGACAATATGTGGGGCGTCGAAAACAATAAATGTCATTGGCCTTTTGTGACCTCGCACTGAAGGGGTTCCTTGTAAGTCGGCACCTGTGGACTTTGAACGACATGACGGATGAGCCATTCCCAGGCTCCATGGTAGGAATCGAGCTCGTGCAGGTCAGCGGCTCACAGTCAGGGTGGTATTGTCGCCAGCCTTTGTCAGCAGGGCGAGCTTGTAATCTGGTAACAGTAGACGACCATGAGGATTCATTGGGCATTCGCAACGCTGACACATCATTCAGGGCCGTACAGTGCTGCCGGCCGGGGTGGCCGAGCGGTTCTAGGCGCTACAGTTTGGAACTCCGAGACCGCTACGGTCGCAGGTTCGAATCCTGCCTCGGGAATGGATGTGTGTGATGTCCTTAGGTTAGTTAGGTTTAAGTAGTTCTAAGTTCTAGGGGACTGATGACCTCAGCAGTTAAGTCCCATAGTGCTCAGAGCCATTTGAACCATTTTGAACCGTACAGTGCTAACTCAGGCACACGCTGCCGAGTAGGGTAAACAGAGTCAGCAAAGCAAGACGTGGACGCCAAGTTGCCATTCTCCACTGCTACCTTCCGGTGTCGACCGCACCAACGGTAGACCATGCGCATGCAGAGAGTATATCCAGGGGTGTCGCAGCACATCAACGTTGTAGCTCAAGACTAAGTAAAAGCTGTTATATCTTGGAGCGGAATTTTCCTGGCCGCCACCCAATCACCTCTACACCACAACGGCCCCATTCACCCAAGTCAGAATAGTTCTTTAAAGGACAATGACAAAAATGCATGATTTTATACAACATTTTACAAAACTCAGTGTACAAAACATCCATTTAGTTAGTTAGGCGATGAACAATAAATAAAGATAATTAACTATACAGTTAATGGTTGTGGAAAGGTTAAGCTATTACGTTGTTATTAGATATGATTAAGGAATATTCCACCTTGTCGAAGCGGCAGCTTTTGTAAAAATACACTCCTGGAAATTGAAATAAGAACACCGTGAATTCATTGTCCCAGGAAGGGGAAACTTTATTGACACATTCCTGGGGTCAGATACATCACATGATCACACTGACAGAACCATAGTCACATAGACACAGGCAACAGAGCATGCACAATGTCGGCACTAGTACAGTGTATATCCACCTTTCGCAGCAATGCAGGCTGCTATTCTCCCATGGAGACGATCGTAGAGATGCTGGATGTAGTCCTGTGGAACGGCTTGCCATGCCATTTCCACCTGGCGCCTCAGTTGGACCAGCGTTCGTGCTGGACGTGCAGACCGCGTGAGACGACGCTTCATCCAGTCCCAAACATGCTCAATGGGGGACAGATCCGGAGATCTTGCTGGCCAGGGTAGTTGACTTACACCTTTTAGAGCACGTTGGGTGGCACGGGATACATGCGGACGTGCATTGTCCTGTTGGAACAGCAAGTTCCCTTGCCGGTCTAGGAATGGTAGAACGATGGGTTCGATGACGGTTTGGATGTACCGTGCACTATTCAGTGTCCCCTCGACGACCACCAGTGCTGTACGGCCAGTGTAGGAGATCGCTCCCCACACCATGATGCCGGGTGTTGGCCCTGTGTGCCTCGGTCGTATGCAGTCCTGATTGTGGCGCTCACCTGCACGGCGCCAAACACGCATACGACCATCATTGGCACCAAGGCAGAAGCGACTCTCATCGCTGAAGACGACACGTCTCCATTCGTCCCTCCATTCACGCCTGTCGCGACACCACTGGAGGCGGGCTGCACGATGTTGGGGCGTGAGCGGAAGACGGCCTAACGGTGTGCGGGACCGTAGCCCAGCTTCATGGAGACGGTTGCGAATGGTCCTCGCCGATACCCCAGGAGCAACAGTGTCCCTAATTTGCTGGGAAGTGGCGGTGCGGTCCCCTACGGCACTGCGTAGGATCCTACGGTCTTGGCGTGCATCCGTGCGTCGCTGCGGTCCGGTCCCAGGTCGACGGGCACGTGCACCTTCCGCCGACCACTGGCGACAACATCGATGTACTGTGGAGACCTCACGCCCCACTTGTTGAGCAATTCGGCGGTACGTTCACCCGGCCTCCCGCATGCCCACTATACGCCCTCGCTCAAAGTCTGTCAACTGCACATACGGTTCACGTCCACGCTGTCGCGGCATGCTACCAGTGTTAAAGACTGCGATGGAGCTCCGTATGCCACGGCAAACTGGCTGACACTGACGGCGGCGGTGCACAAATGCTGCGCAGCTAGCGCCATTCGACGGCCAACACCGCGGTTCCTGGTGTGTCCGCTGTGCCGTGCGTGTGATCATTGCTTGTACAGCCCTCTCGCAGTGTCCGGAGCAAGTATGGTGGGTCTGACACACCGGTGTCAATGTGTTCTTTTTTCCATTTCCAGGAGTGTATTTTCCTGCTACAGCTAACAGCTAGTTCAGGTAAATATGCCGTTTGAGAAAATCTTTGGGCACTGGTAAAGTTGCAGCTAAGTGATAGATCTTACTCCCACTTCTGGCACTACTTGTAAAGAGCGTGTATTGGGTGTGGGAGAGTGGTTCCCTGGCGGAGGTGAAGAGTAGATGCAGCAGATGTGCAAACTACCGATTGGAGTTATTATTTTATCAACTGTCCTGTGACTCGTGTGTGACTATGTGAAATGCCACACTACTCCCCTCAAGCTGAATGTCTGACAAATCCGCACAATGATCTGAAAACTGCATCTAAAGGAATAAACTTGACCCTGTGACATTAAACTAAAGAGCCGGTATTAAGCAAAAATTACTCCTGATCCTAGTATTTTTTAATAACGCATCTGGATTACATGAATTGAATTTAGTAGTTCTTAATCATGCATCTGACTTACATCAATTTAAATTTAGTACTTCTTTGAATCTGCATTCATAACACACAAATTTCTAGGATGAATGGCGCTACTACTTGAAGATGTTGAGTTCACTGACTTCGATTTATTTTCACTACATAAAGAAACGACATTGAACACGATTTCAGCAACTGTTGATCGCATTAAACACGAACCATAAGCTCCATCAGAAGAACACGAATGAATTTCAATGAATTAGTTTACGTTTGTTTGGATACTGAAAAAGGGGCAACAGAAACCAACAGATTGCTACCTCTCCGCCGGCCGCGGTGGCCGTGCGGTTCTAGGCGCTGCAGTCCGGAACCGCGGGACTGCTACGGACGCAGGTTCGAATCCTGCCTCGGGCATGGATGTGTGTGATGTCCTTAGGTTAGTTAGGTTTAAGTAATTCTAAGTTCTAGGGGACTGATGACCTAAGATGTTAAGTCCCATAGTGCTCAGAGCCATTTGAACCATTTTTCGCTACCTCTCATTTAAGAGACAAATTGTCCTTCCAGAATGAATGTACATTGCAGATGATAACGAAAAGTTGTGCGTCCGTTAAAGAGGAAAGAAAAACTCTTCAACAGAAAGAAACTAGCGTGAATCTTGCCACTTGACTTCCCTACCATGCTGCGGCTGAGTGCTACGACACAACAGCGAGTGACTGTACTGTGGCGTCATCGTCGCGACGACTGGTGTTGATCGGCATGCGTGCTGGATATCAAGTCTGTGCTTACAGACTCGTCTGGAGGTGGTTGAATCTTGAGTAAACCTGCCATACGCTGAAATAATTTTCCGAAGAATGCTACCCAAATTTAAGTTAAAGAGGATGACGGTATGCTTCCAACGCAAGAGAGTAACCTATCTTTAGACTTGTGAAAATTCAAAACAAAGTGAAGGAAACAAATTGTAACAGAAGCATAAAAGATATGAGACTGAGTGTAGCTCCTTAATAAACCGGCACTTAGAGACAAACTTCCCCTAACATGGATCAGGAGACGAAAATTTTTCTAAGTCTTTTCCACTTTCCGTGATCATAACCAGAGGTCGGTTAAATCTTGCAGTTATTAAAACAGTTTGGACTGTCACAACCGAAGACTGAACAGGAAACTATCTACTCGACTGTTTACTACGGCAGAGGGCTGGTCTACACTTGCTGATTGACAAGCAGAGGTACCTCCTGTCCGTTGTCAGGGCAGTAGAATATAGAAATCCTTGTTAATCTCTTAAAGCAGTCAGCCTGACTCAGAAAATTAGAAAGAAGAAGTAATGCCAGAGTCTCGCATTGGAAATTATGAAGCTTCACATTCCCCCTATAACTACACTACTGGCCATTAAAATTTCTACACCACGAAGATGACGTGCTACAGACGCGAAATTTCACCGACAGGAAGCAGATGCTGTGATATGCAAATTAGCTTTTCAGAGCACTCAAACAAGGTTGGCGCCAGTGGCGACACCTACAACGTGCTGGCGTGAGGAAAGTTTCCAACCGATTTCTCATACACAAACAGCAGTTGACCAGCGTTGCCTGGTGAAAAGTTGTTGTGATGCCTCGTGTAAGGAGGAGAAATGCGTACCATCACGTTTCCGACTTTGATAAAGATCGGATTGTAGCCTAACACGATTGCGATTTATCGTATCGCGACATTGCTGCTCGCGTTGGTCGAAAGCCAATGACTGTTAGCAGAATATGGAATTGGTGGGTTCAGGAGGGTAATACGGAACACCGTGCTGGATCCCAACGGCCTCGTATCACTAGCAGTCGAGATGACAGGCATCTTATCCGCATGGCTGTAACGGATCGTTCAGCCACGTCTCGATCCCTGAGTCAACAGATGGGGACGTTTGCAAGACAACAACCATCTGCACGAAAAGTTCGACTACGTTTGCAGCAGCATGGACTATCAGTTCGGAGACCATGGGTGCGGTTACCCTTGACGCTGCATCACAGACAGGAACGCCTGCGATGGTATACTCAACGACGAACCTGGGTGCACGAATGGCAAAATGTCATTTTCGGATGAATCCAGGTTCTGTTTACAGCATCATGATGGTCGCATCCGTGCTTGGCGACATCGCGGTGAACGCACATTGGAAGCGTGTATTTGTCATCGCCATACTGGCGTACCACCCGGCGTGTTGGTATGGGGTGCCATTGGTTACACGTCTCGGTCACCTCTTGTTCGCATTGACGGCACTTTGAACAGTGGGAGTTACATTTCAGATGTGTTACGACCCGTGGCTCTACCCTTCATTCGATCCCTGCGAAACCCTACATTTCAGCAGGATAATGCACGACCGCACGTTGCAGGTCCTGTACGGGCCTTTCTGGATACATAAAATGTTCGACTGCTGCCCTGGCCAGCACATTCTTCAGATCTCTCACCAATTGAAAACGTCTGGTCAATGATGGCCGAACAACTGGCTCGTCACAATACACCAGTCACTACCCCTGATGAACTGTGGCATCGTGTTGAAGCTGCATGGGCAGCTGTACCTGTACACGCCATCCAAGCTCTGTTTGACTCAATGCCCAGGCGTATCAAGGCCGTTATTACGGCCAGAGGTGGTTGTTCTGGGTACTGATTTCTCAGGATCTATGAATTCAAATTGCGTGAAAATGTAATCACACGTCAGTTCTAGTATTATATATTTGTCCAATGAATACCCGTTTATCATCTGCATTTCTTCTTGGTGTAGCAATTTTAATGGCCAGTAGTGTATAATTTTTTGCATGTCTTTGTCATTCATAGGCCAGAGTATAGCGCAAAGAGTATGTATTACAAAACGATAAATTTTTTGTCCTTTCCCGGGTGTTGTTACATCTTATGCTTTCCAGAGAAATATCTCCTACTGCCCTTCTGATGTTTTGATGCTTAAGACATCAGCATTTCTCTCTCTACACATTGCTAAAGTCACAACATTCTCAAACTAGATCTGGAGTTTCTCTAAAAACGGTAAAACTAAACAGCAGTAGTCAGGGGAGGAATTCTACTGTCGCACGGCTGAAATTCTCAGATTTTGAGTTCCAAGAGTGCCGCCTCCCTAGCGTGGCGTGAATAATGCTCTTTTCACCCCGCAGTGCAGTAAAACGGTGACGAGAAAGCTTGTTCTAAGTATTAGCCAGGGAAGAGGCCTACTGTTAACTTCAGAGGCAAAACGACTTTATATGACCGGCCGCGTATGGGCGATAGCTTTCTGCGAAACCATAGTGTCTGTCTCAGTGTGTGGAGCCCCCTTGCGGCATCTTGCCTCGCCAGCCGTTTTCAAGAAATTTATCTGGAAGCTGAGGGCCTGCCGCTGGTGGCCGCTCCGTGTGAAGCCTGCCTTATCGCTAAGCCCTGACAACGTCTGCTCTGCTATGAAGCAAAATAATTGCAACTAAAAGCTGAACTAAAGTTGTCGTAAGAAGCAGAAAGGAAGTTGTTGAATCAAAGAATAAAGCGAATAAGAGGGAGAAAATGCATGTGCATTCATTGACTACTCGTACCAGTAACATAGCAAATTTGCATAACTCTGGATTTAATGTTCTGTTAGGCATTTAAAATGTACTATCCTATAAATAAAAAGTATGAAAACCGGTGCATGACGAATCCGTGATGTTTTTGAGATGAAGGTTGTCAATGGTTAAAAATGATTTACTGACTTCTAAGTGGGACAGGAGTAGAAACAGCCCCCACAGGAGGCGGTGGCAGCAGCGGTCAGGCCAGCACGGGAGTAACTGCTGAGCAAGCACCTGGATTGTGCCCGCATCACTACGCTCCTCCTCTCTTGGAATTATTCGGCCCGTCCAATTTCTGATTGGATAACAGGACTGAAACAGAGGTGGTGTTACTTTATAGTTTACAAACTGATTCAAATGGCTCTAAGCACTGCGGGACTTAACATCGTAGGTCATCAGTCCCCTAGACTTAGAACTACTTAAACCTAACTAACCTAAGGACAGCAGACACATCCACGCCCGAAGCAGGACTCGAACCTGCGACCGTAGCTGCAGTTCGGTTCCGGACTGAAACGCCTAGAACCGCTCGACCACAGTGGCCGGCTATAGTTTACAGTTTTCAAACTCCCAATCAAGACACGGGTCCGGAGTATAAATTCTAGATTAGCTGCTGTAAGACTATACTCCTATACTCTTCATTCCAATCTTTATATTTACACTTTTTACACCATCTCACATTCATGAGTTCAGTCTCTGAGTCTCTGATTCCTGATTACTGCTCTACCTCAATTCAGTTCTCTATGACTTGGACAATTCTTCACTCATGCCAACACCATTAGCATGGACCTATAGGTCAAAAGATGCTAAAGCTGGAATATGAGCAATTCCACGCTTGACACACCAATAAACAATGCCTACTATGACCGAGATGGCGAATGAGACTGATGTGGTGGTTCCTACTGTAGTTGGCCAGTGCTGATGTTCTTCATGTGTCCAAGTATGTTCCAACGAAATGCAATCATTCTGGCTGGCTAGAAGGAGCAGTTTTATGGTGGAATTCAGATAGGTTAGGTTTTGCTAGGCACAATTTTGAAGGGAAGGTCCAGTACATGCGAGTAAGTCAAGTGCGGTATTGTGGTTGCGGAAGTAATGGCGATGATTTCGAAGGTAGGCCCAGAAATATCGAAACTGGTTCCATTACCAGCAGCTCTTGCCCCTGCAGTTCCCAAAGCTGTGTGATATCGAGGCGTCCTTGGTCGAAGCAGATGCGGATGATGACTGCAGGATCTACTACTGAAAAGAGTAGATGTGACACGAGATTTTCGCAGCTCATATTTATCAGGAATTATTAGTCTTGTGGGCCACATGGTAAGTCATTGCTCTCTCTCTCTGAGGTGGAGAACTGTGCATGGGACTTCATGTCTGGTGCTACCAGCAGAAGCTCCTGTACTCTCGACTGCACGAATTTTCCCATGGCTCCCCACTCCACTGGGTAGGAATCAATTACGAAACATTTGACTAGACAATTCTTACATGTCAGTTGTATCTGCAATCTAACATGCAACCTGGTTCTCCTTTGGCCGATAGCTACGTTGGCCATACAGCAAAACAGTGTTAACGATTCGTCCACTACTGCTATTAGCGTTTCTAGGGTGTTGGTAATTCCTTCTTATCTTTTCAAAATCCTTTAAGAAACTGCCCCAGTTGTAAGCGTGTCATGGTCAGATAACCATGAGTAGTATGGATGAGCTCTGCCTGTAGCTCCAAGGTCTCAATGAGTGCATTAGTGATACTTCTGGTGAGAGGTCAAAGGAGCCGCCTCACGATGATAATCTGGGTGTCAGCATTATCCAAGTGATCCTGAACGGCGCGTAAGTCATGGTTTATCATGGCTGCTGACTCATAAATGTGGTTCATAAGCGTGGCAGCCATGGAATGACGATGTCGGGTACTATTTACCACATCTTTCCTGAGACTTGCCACATATGTAGTGTGGAGCTCGATGGTTCCTTGGATATACTCCACATCTGCCTGCACCTGATTCACTACCGAAATCTACTTTTTCTAGGTCTTCCGCATTAGTAGTATCGAATATTATGTTTAAAATCCGACCTCCTGTGCCTCCACCCTCTCTTTTGTCGAACTCCCGAAATCAGGTCCATAGTCTGAATAGCTACCCTTGTAACCATGTGAAGGAGGGCCATAACAGCTGATACAAGCCTTGAGTGTAGTTCAACACCTTTTTATCCTGGATTATGACTTTCAGTTCCCCAAAGATTTCCTCTGGTCGTTGAATTTCGTTTTCTACTGCCCATACATTGAAGTCCATTCTTAGTGTCTACTGATGGTCTGACAGTACTGCTTCTGATTGTTGTTAATCGTATTCCACCTGTCAAGAGACATACCTTAAGACCCTCTGCCATTCTATAATTACGAAAAAGGCTCAAGAAAAAATGTGTTTAAAATCTTATGGGACTTAACTGCTAAGGTCATCAGTCCCTAAGCTTACACACTACTTAACCCAAATTATCCTAAGGACAAACACACACACCCATGCCCGAGGGAGGACTCGAACCTCCGCCGGGACCAGCCGCACAGTCCATGACTGCAGCGCCCTAGACCGCTCGGCTAATCCCGCGCGGCCAAGGCTCAAGACCATGCCCCTCAATTTCCCAATTCCCTTCGCCCAACACTCGGTGACCAGAAGCTGGTGCAGCTAGTCATCCGAGTGTGGGTTCAGACATTATTTTAAGAGAAGAAGAGAACCCTCTGTTAGCTTGCAAGACTAACACATGGCCTTAGGGCATGTGAATTTGTCGCAGGAACCACATGGGTATCTTGTTCCTCTCCCCTGATCTTACTGCCTTACATTTCTTCCCTACCGTTTCATGCCAACTTTCAAAAGAGCTGCCAGCTACTCAGACGGTGCTTCAGGGGTGCCCTTACACAGAGAGACTCGCCCTACATGTACAACTGGGTGCGAGTTGCAAGCTACAGTTTTACATTAAATGGAAATGTCATTACAATTAGTTGATACTACATAACAAACTTCTTTGTTTCTCTGTTTGAATGTAGGGATTAGTCAACATAGCCCACTGTCTGATGTGACACTTGGGTAGCTTGGCCTTTCCTTTTTGTACGTCCTCTTGCTCTTCAGGGCTTGTGTATTCATCTTCAGAACCAGACACCATGTACCTTTCAATCTCTTAGTAAAATTCCGGACAGAAAGTATATCTAACACAGTGAATGGTTCACAGAATTCAAACTGGGACATCTTTTGCCCATAAACAACCTTACGTGGTGATAACACTGTACTCTCATCTACAATCGGTGAGAGAATTCGCGAGGCCCCTCGACTATTCGTTTTGCTCAACTGTGGAGCTTTGCTGGTACATAACATAGGAGACACAATGCTACCAGCATACTGGCACATGTGCAACTAGTAAATCTTACACGAAACGAAAGCTAATAGGAAAACAATTATCTACAACGATCTCAGCCAGAAAAACAATTCAGGCATATTTTCCGTTGCGGACATTGCAAACGGCTTTTCAAACTGCTGTGCACGTTTCACCACTGTGTTATACACTAAGCTATTCACGAATGACACATTCTTTTATCCATCCCTTTTGTCGTAGTTTCAGTGAATGAAGACAGCAATATCAATTAAGATGCTACACTTTGAGCATCATTATTTTGTCTTCCCTGACACATTAAAATGGAAAAGGTACTTACATAACACGGTATCCCGTGTATTAGACGACGGGAAGAAATTATGGATCACTTAAAGTAGCCTTGATTACACCAGATCGAGTCGATGGAGCCACGCTAACGACAGTTATTCGTTGACGGGAGAAACAAAAGAGATCTTTTCCTACACACTTTGTTACGAATCGCTAGTGGCCACACTGCATCACGATATTCGACAGGCCTTGTGACCGTTCGCGGTTTCCGTCTACCAGCTTTGTCAATCGATAGAATGGTGACAAGTTGTGGGACGGCGGGTAAAAGTTAATCATTTGTTTGTTCGCCGTTTTTCTCACGCGAGCCTGGCAACTAATTTAGTTCAAAATGGCTCTGAACACTATGGGACTCAACTTCTGAGGTCATTAGTCCCCTAGAACTTAGAATTAGTTAAACCTAACTAACCTAAGGACATCACACACATCCATGCCCGAGGCAGGATTCGAACCTGCGACCGTAGCGGTCTCGTGGTTCCAGACTGCAGCGCCTAGAACCGCACGGCCACTTCGGCCGGCAACAACTAATTTAGTGGTCAGCCAGAAAGTGACCTTAGTTTCCAGTCTGCACGGCCACGTTCTGGTCCAGCCCACTGAAAGAAAAGTTTCTATCCTCCTATTTCTTTTCGGGACCAGGGCTTCGATTTTAAATAAAAGTTTAAAGTTCAAATCAAAATCATATTGCACAAAGTTTCTCCCATACAACATTTTCAATTGAAAGCAAATCTTTCTATTCTAACAGCATATTTAGCAGTTCAGAGGCGACCTCTATGGTACGTTCGCCCTGAAAAAAATTACTCAATGGAAGTTTGTAATAAACGTTCAAAATTAATGCTCACCATAAAAGTGGAAATAAAATCACCACTTGCCACGCGGAATTATATTTCACACGGACTGCACACTAACGGTTACTCTGGCGAATTCTATGCGATCCAGGACGGTGTACAGTCCTCGCGAGTTCACTACCCGTTTTTACCGCAAAATACGCTCTTTGACACAGTCCGGCTCTGACGTCATCCGAGGTAGAGCGCGACCCGACGTTTGACAGACTTGGATCTTACAGTAGCTGAGTGCGAAGTGAACCTTACTACTGCCTCTCGGGCTGCATTTATATAGGTGCCGGAGCGGACGGCAGAGGGAACATTTGTTGTCTGCAGTTATCTGCATACTGCAGCAGCCTCCGTACGACCGGTTTCTGGGGACCATCAACTTTAATGATATAGTTACAAATTACTTACGAAACCACTTAATTTTTACTTGTATACAGTTAAGCTGTTTGAAATCACCGAAAAAGTTTCATCTCGCTAGACTGAAAACTTTGCCTTCTAGAATTTTTATAGTGGAACTAATGGTTGATCGTTACCTCTGAACCATATCTTTAGTATAACTCATGTCAGCTGTTATTAATTCTACAACTCTTAAATTTGGTATAGCTCTATCACTTGGTATGTTTTATCACCCATTTTAACCAAAAATCTCTATCATTAAAATCACAGGTACTTAATCAACAACAATTGGATACATTTTAGTTACAAAATTTAGTTTTTTACTTAATTACTCAAAAGATATAAGAGGTAGCTTAACGTGATGTCTCAGTTATTTTTGGGGTGAACCGAAACATAAAACAAATTTTCATCTTTCTAAGCCCATTATTTAGCGCTTCTGATTTTTCCTAAAAATGTGGATTCCGGTGATAATTTTTGTTCTAAGGTTTTGGAAACCTGAGTCACTTATTTACGAGTTCTAAAGACATCTTCTGACCAAATACTGGCTTTCTACCTTCATTATTTAGCGCCACGTATTTTTCTCTTAAAACGGCATTTCTGCGTAAACTGTTAAGTCTAGAACAAAGGCTTGGTATTTGGAACATTATAACACTAAACTATATTTTAACAAAGTTTTAAAACATATATTTTGATTTTTTAATTTCATACTTGATTGTGGTGCAATACTTGTGCGCTACGCGCAGACGCATTAAGGTGACGTGGCGCTACTAGCAATGAACTGGGGTAAGTCCCGGAACACTCGCTCGCCGGCTTGCTTCAGTAGTTCAGAGTAGAGATGGGCAAACTGAAACACGTAACTGTTTCGAAACAAATGAAACAGTACAATGTAATGTTTCGATACGCTGTTTCGAAACAGTGAAACAGTTTGTGTTTTGTAATCTAATAAACCTACACATTTTATCATCTTGACTGTCTACTGTATAAGTATGTCCACATAAACACAAATGATGTGCGAGAGCGCTAATCATATCGCAGAAAGTATGAAATTATCACTTAGGTGTCTTGGCAGTTTCGTATTTCTGCAGCAAATGCGCTGCTTTCGTGTCGTGTGACTTTCATATTTTTCAATTGGCTGAGGACACCCACAGCTGAAGACAGAAGAGCCACCACGAACGGAACTGGAGGTGGGAGCAAACTGCAGAAACAACAGATATGCTACTGGGATTCCCACATTCCGTTAGTATGGGTAATATACCCATCCTGCTAATTTCCATGCACACAAAGGGAATCATTGAGGATAATAGGCACAGTGACTATAGACCCACAAATAACGCCAAATAATTCGAATAAATAACAAAATATAACAGAAAAAATTTTGTCTTTCAAGGTGTTTCGAACCGTTACTATAAATTCACCATGCTTCCTAGCCCTTCCCGTTCACCATTACACTATCAGTGATGTGAAACAGATTGCTTGCAATTATACCTACATCAAATTTATGTATATGTTTAATAACTGTCACTCTACGCCTTTTTTTATTCGAAATGTTGTAGGCTTACTTACGTTTCTTAATATGATTGCTGTACATGAACAGAGAAGCGTATGTTATCAAAAAGTGTAATTTAACTGAATGATTTTCACATATTTATTATTTTGAATGTGAATAGTATGCGTTGTTTTATTGCTTGGTTAGTGTTTATAAAGCAGATGTTACGCCATTTCGGAATATGACGGTCAGCTAGAAACGAAGCTTTATTTTCGGATATCTTAAGCTTCATGCTATTGCTTGTCAAAAAGATTTTGACACTCTTGAAAGTGTTTCATGAAGTGGTATGTTAAATGTGTTTCAGTACCTGTGCCGAGCCCGAATCTCGTCCGACGCAGAGGGGAATGAAACATCACTGTTTCGATACAATTAATCCGTTCCAAGCACTGGTGGACTGAAACAGCCTTATTCTGAAACAATGATACAGTTTCTGTGTCTGGCTCGAGACCGAATCAAGTCCAGTTATCCGAGACAGGGGTGGAATGAAACAACACTGTTTCGAAACAGTGAACCGTAGCCGTTCCGAAACACTGAAACAGTACCACGTATCGATACACTGTATCGAAACATAGAAACAGTGGCCAAGTCTAGTTCAGAGTGTTTGGCGAGGCGGATCGCTGGTGGTTTTCTCGAGAGTGAATATTTCATTCTAATGGTATCGTCCACTGGTTTCAACATATTCTATTGATGTTGCAACTAAAATATTTGTATAAATCTAACAAATATAAAGGAGCTGTGTTAGCACATCGACAGTTCCCTGTATAGATACGTAATTAATATAATAAGCTACCGGGTGTCATGGATCGATCTCGAAACAAGCGTTCTGACGGTACACAAAGAGAAATAAATCATTGACTTGGAGGGTAGAGCGGTTAATAATTTTATTAATAAGGTGTCTTAAGTGCACATATTATAGAAGAGTACTCAAAATGCGTTGTCAAATGTAAGCAGACTTCTTGTTTGTAACTGCTACACAAAACTACAAATGTGTACAGTCGACTGTGAACCTTTACAGCCGCTGCTAATTTGTCAAAAGTCAGTGTGTAATACAAATAATCAACTATAATCTATTGGGGCTTAATGCTAGCACACACGATTATTACAAACGAAAACTCCGAACACCGAGTACCGTCTTTTCCACATTTTTCTTGCATGTCTGCATATATCGCATTATGTTCCCCTCACCAAAGAACCAACCCATAAAAATTTTAATGTCGAGTATCGGAAACAATGTGACGAAATTATTTTTGTTGTTCATGTAGCAAGAACAGAAACGTGTACAATAAAGAATAGAGTTGCAACTAAAGAATTTCTCGAAGCCATCGTATCCAATCAAATGACGATGTTTTTATTTTTTGTTTTTCAATAAAAACACAAAAACTACATTTTGTGTGTAAGGAACATTAAGAATTTTAACTGGCTCTACCTTTCGCCCCTGTCATCACCTAATCCGACAAGGAGAGGCTCTGACATATTGTTTAGGGAGGACGTTCTACATACATCAAAAAAGTTTTGCATCGCCTCAGTTCCGAGAGTTCCGGAACCTGTACATAAAATTGGAATAGAGACCAACATAAACATCATTTCCGCCCTTTTTACTGCTCATGAGAACCACACATTGCATGTTATACCACCATACTGCGAGACCTTCAGAGATGGTGCTCCATATTGCTGTACACACCTGTACCTCTAATACCCAGTATCATGCCCTTTTGCATTGACGCATGCCTGTATTTGTCGTGGCATACTATCCACAAGTAAATCAAGGCACTGTTGGTCCAGACTGTCCCACTCCTCAACGGTGATTCGGTGTAGATCCCTCAGAGTGGTTGGTGGGTCACATAAACAACCCTTTTCATATAATGTGTAGTCTGTGTCCAGAGTTAATTTTTGACATCTGGGTGTTGAGTAACGTTAACTACCAGCAAACTAAAAATAAAATGAAAGCAGTTAAGGCATAACAGCAAGGACCATTCCCTTGTAGCATTATTACAGATTGTAAGTTACTCCTCTGCCTAATGACGTGGGTACAGGTTTGAGATTCTTCGTTGCTGTCTTCCATTTCCATTCTTTGCTATCACAGATTTCCATTTTGCATGCTTCACCAATCAGAGTTACGTCTGCAGTCGCGGAGTGAGGCAATGACTGAGCGCTGGCGCATTATGCTTCCTGCTACCTGTGTATTCGCAGCATACTGTATGTTATACACCGTGGAGGATTCAGTCAATGCTAAGTGCTCCATTTGGCTGAAGCAGACAATAATGCTATAACAGCACCACATGAACAAGTATTTTCAAATGGCTATATAGCAAGGGCTACAGGTCTTCACAAATCGACGATTGCGAGGTGGATCAGACGAAAGGAAGAAGATGGTAACGTGAACAGACGGCCTCATACGGGTGCTCGCCGCTTAGCAACAGGAGCTTAGGATCGATAGCTGTGCCATTTCAGCGAGAACCATCCATTCGTCAACGCACGACAAATTCAGCAAGCTCTGAGCCCTCCTATTAGCAGGATAACCGTCATTCGTCGTCTAAGAGAAAGTAAACTGCGAGCAAGAAACGCTGCTCAGAAAGACACATTATCTATTTCCCTTGCCTTTGCTGCTGCAAATGTCGGTGGAACTGCCCTGTTTAGGAGGTGGGGGTGGTTTTCACAGACGAAAAAATTTTCTGTGCTTCCTCGACAGGAAGAGAACTTGTTTACCGGCCGAAAGGTGCTGTGTATGATCCAAGATATATTTACAACTGCCGAAGAATCAACGGTACGGGCAATGATATCGGCTGAAGAATGTAGGCTCTTGTGGGAACTGGAAGGAAAACTGGATGCGCGCAGATATATTTCCATTCTGGAGAAGGTCATGTTGCCTTCTGTGACCGACAGATTTCGCAATGATTAGATCGTGTTCCAACACGATCGACCGACCGCTCATATGTCACGTGTGGTTAAGAGGTAGTTCGACTGCTCCAGAAATGTTACTGTTTTGGAATGGCCACCTAATGGAGCTGACATGAGTCCAGTTGAGTATATTTGGGCAAAAATAGTTAGAATTAAAAAGGAAAAGGACTTTCACTGTCCACTCTCTGCCAGCTTTCTGATTCGATTCATGAAGCTTGGAAAGAGTTACTTTACTGTCCAAGTTATGTGACTAGAGCTGTGGCCTTAATGCCCAACAGACTTCGAGCCGTTGTGGAAGCAGAAGGCGGGTATACGCGAAACTGAGCAGCACTAGACTAGCAGAGGTGCTTTTTTTTTATTTTTGCTAACCAGAAGCTGTCTCTAATTTCTTGTGAAGAAGTACAATTTCATGCCATTTTCCATTTGAAAGAAAAGCTGTAAGTTTAAAGTGGACGACAAAATTAATTGCCAGAGAAGAAGTGCTCATTTTCTATATTCATCCAACCACTATAAATACATTGATATGTAAAACGAGGAAAGAAAGAAATTCAACAATAATGTAAAAAAAAATAGAGGAGAACCCTCGCGATGAAGGCGTAATGGAGAGCGAGTTGGGGCTTGAAGGGAAGGTAAGGAGGCCCGGAAAAAGAGAAAGAAAAATACCCAATAGACTTCAACTCAATGTGAAAGCAGAAACGGCTATACGCGATTCTGAGCAGCATTAACAGAAGAGTATTATTTGTTTTTTGGTTATTTATGAGGCTTTAGTCTGTGACGGCTAAACAATACTACTACGCTTGTTCAACATAGGCAACACAGCAACTGTGTCAAACATTTTGAGAGGTGTCGAGGTTCTCTCGAAGAGTAACAAGTTTTCAAAGAGAAAATTACATGATTTTAGTTTATTTCATTTAAAGCGTTTGCAGTGTGCTTTGACAATCTAAAATTTTATTATTACGTGTTATAATAAAAGAGGACAGTATTAAGTTTCAAGACATAAGAAATAAATGGAAGTTTTAATTTAGAGAATACTCTATTTAACAGTTTATTTGTTTAACAAATCTGAAGAAGAAAGTCGAAAAAGGCGTTGTGAGAAGAGAAGGCTGATCTGTAAAGGGTGATGAAGGCGAATTAAAAAATAGAAAACAAAGTTCGTAAGAACTATTGTCGAAGGTGAGAAGCTATAGTCGACATGCCACTTTTTACCATTCTGAGGTTTTCTGAAATTCTTTGTCTTCCCTGGGACTGATACTGATACCGTGTTGTATGTGAAGAACGCAATAACCAGTGCAATTTACGCAGCAGCGCAGAGTTTTAATACACAGTATACAGATCAGGAACCTATTAATAGTTTATTTATTTTTGTTCTCATTCATTACATTGAGGAAAATAACTAACTGTCAGAATCTAAATAGTGAATGTAGGCTCCAGTCGACCCAAACGTTTTCCGCAATACCGACTAATTCCTTTCAGTGAGTCCTTCATGTCTAGGTTTTCTACGTCAGCTAATGTTTGAAACCAAGACTAGTCATGTAAAGCATTTTCCGCAAATGGTGAGAATTAGAAGTCGAATAGTACGTTACGGAAATTGAGCAGATGCCAACCGTTGTTGTAGCAGGTTTACGAGAAAGAAAGCAGAGCCGAACATTTTCACAGCAACAGATCTCGGGAACTTCTTGACCGACTGATTTGAATTTTTTGACACAACGTTGCACTGGAACACACCTGTGGTTTTAAATAATTTTTAATACGTTTGTAAAAATGGTTTGCAAATAGCTTCAGAAGTGAAGACGTAATAAAGCAGAACGTCATGGCCGAAGCAGTGTTTTTTTACGAATCACAATATTTGTGACGTGATATCTCCAGAATCTATACTTCGTTCATCTCAGTACAAAACGAAATGGGAAAAATTACGTAAGCTCTCAACAATCTTGTGAGCATGGATTATTTATGTTGGATCTGATGGTGAAAAGCATGTGAGTGTTCGCAACTGCGCATTTACCAACGTTGCTTTTTTTCTGCTTCAGAAGTGATACACTAATTTTTTCTCCTGAATCCACATGTTGATTTGTCACTCCGTCATATACATTTTAGTGGTATTCCTGAAATTCCTGCCAGTTTGGACAAGGTAGTTTTTCACTTAATTTTAAGTTTTGTTAAGATAAGCTTTCACCGCAAACCGAACAGCGTAAGTGTGCAATTCATTTGTATTTTTCAGTGGTGTTATCTTCTGTCAGTTTGCAGCCTTCCCTTAGACGAGTTCAGTATGCAAACGCGTCAGGACTTCCACACGTCAGTTGCTCTAGCTTTCTTGGTCTTTCATGTTGGAGGCATGATTATACAGTTTGAACTCCACCGCCAGTCGGGAACTCAGCTGTTCCCACCATCTGCAGTAGCGAGTCTTACACCAGCGTCTGGTAGCGCAGCTCTCCTGAGGACTGCCTGAAGCAGCCTGCGGTTGGCAGTCAGGACGCTCCTAGCTGTCTATGAATCAGGATGTTGCTGGCTATCCAAGACGTTCCTCACATGGCTAGTGCAGTAGCGAAATGGTATTACTGCTGACGATGTTTGGCATTTATATGACCATTCACTCACTTTTGGGACGTTTGTTTGCTGAGTGATCCTGCTAAATTCTCGTAATGTTCATTCCATATTGATGAAGTAATCGGATACCATCGTGATAGAACAGCAACTGCATTTGTGTTTAAAACAAGTAATATATATTTTTCAGTCTCAGTTGCACATACTTCAAAACTATGCAGCTGCGGCCGGAGAACAAATGAGAACTGTTTTAAAAACGGTTCAAATGGCTCTGAGCACTATGGGTCTTAACTGCTGTGGTCATCAGTCCCCTAGAACTACTTAAACCTAACTAACCTAAGGAAAACACACACATCCATGCCCAAGGCAGGATTCGAACCTGCGACCATAGCGGTCGCGCGGTTCCAGTCTCTAGCGCCTAGAACCGCTCGTCCACTCCGGCCGGCCAGAACTGTTTTAAATCTCCTAATGAAGGTCCTTACACGCTTAGATTGCCACTGAATCTTTATTTCGTATTATGACTTGTCTGCATTAACTACCACCAGAGCAGTGAAAGAAGCGGAAATCACCTTGTCATGTTAGCTCCATGGCCATAGTCGTCCTGCTATGTAACACAAGAGTAGTGGCTAGCTCAGATCTCGTTAGACTACCGTTATGTGTCGCGTCAGTTTTTATTTTTTGTTTGCAAATATCAAGAACGGAATACAATCATAAAATGAGCAGCAGCCTTCTTCTCAAACGCAAACTTCATTCATTCTTGGTTTGTTATTGTTTACATTAATGTTGTCATTAGTCTGTTCATTGCTTTCTTAATGCTTCCGCTCCTTGTTTGGTTCGTTAATGATAAAAAGAATCAAAACTGACAGTCCTTTCGAATCGTTGTAGCGACGTTTTCCTCATTGTTGTTGCTTGGTGTTCTTAAAGTAGGACACCATACCTGCTCCTACGGTATATATAAAGGTGGAAAATTTATGAAGACGCTGAATTGCACATTGCCAACATTTGCAGTTTAGTTTCCATGTTAATGAAAATATTTTTCAGTTTCTTCCCTACTAAATCCTCAAATGAATTGATTACTGCAGGGCATCGAATAATTAGTTAAAAAAATGTTCAAATGGCTCTGAGCACTATGGGACTTAACTTCTGAGGTCATCAGTCCCCTAGAACTTAGAACTACTTAAACCTAACTAACCTAAGGACATCACACACATCCATGCCCAAGGCAAGATTCGAACCTGCGACCGTAGCGGTCTCTCGGTTCCAGACTGTAGCGCCTAGAACCGCACGGCCACTCCGGCCGGCAATAATTAGTTAACTGCGTTTCTTCTTGCTTCCATCTCCACCGACATACGTAAGACATGTGAAGAAAGGTTGATATCCAAGTACTTTTTATTCCATTGAAATAAGCTTCGTTACAAACTATCAGTGTAACGTTTTATTCCTTTGTATTCTGGGGCAACTGTAATCGTGATGGAAAATTATATTCATGTTCAGAAAAAATAGAACATCTTGAACGACTAGAAATAGGACGTTCATACTGACAGGACATGTACATTAGTATGTTCTGCAGAAATGATTAGCATCTGAACCATGTCAGCCCGCGGGTTCAAGGTCAACACCGATATCGCGGCACAACACCACCCACCGGCAAAATATGACTGTGGCTCTCGTTGTCGCTATAAACCGAGAGTAATGGATCAGAGGGACTTGAGCAGAGTACAGGATGCCTCGCAGACGTATGCGCGAACCGTGTCGTCAAATTAGTGAGTTTGAAAGCGGGCACATTATTGTCATGAGAGAATGTTATGCATCAATCCGGGAAATTGCTGCTCTTGTAGAACCAGGTTTTTCGGCAGTGCAATGGGTGTGTGCAGAATGGTTCACGGAAGGCCGTAGAACTCAAGTAGATGGGTCAAGTCGCACCACCCAGACCACCCCCTGAGAAGATAGACACCTGATCCTAACGGCATTTCACGACAGATCTGCGTACTCCTCGGCTCTTGCGCAACAGCGGAACATTGTAACACATCGTACACTATCAGGGGTGACAATCCGTCGCCGTTTACTACGGCACGGTTTAGTGCGCGTCGTCCACTTCTCCGCCTACCATTGACAGATGTGCAGAAACATCCTAGACGGCAGTATTGTATGGAACGACGTCATTGGGGACAGGAATGGCATCAGATAGTGTTTTCGGGCGAATACAGGTTCGGTTTGTTTGAAAAATGGGCAGCATTTTGGTTCGCGGTAGACAGGGGAACGGCATCACAATGACTGCATTCGCACAAGACATACAGAGCCAACTCGCGGCCTTATTGTTTGGGTACGACCAAAAATCGCAGTTGGTGCATGTTAAGAGCACTGCTGCGAGTGTGACCTGCGTGAATGCCATCCTGCTCCACTTAGCTATATCTTTTCTGCTCAACACCCCAGACGCCATTTTTCAACAAGCCAATGCACGACCACATGTTGCTGCACGAACACGTGCTTTCTTGGTGTCACGGGATGTCAGCCTTCTGCCCTGGCCCCCGAAATCACCAGTCTTGTTGCTAATCGAAAATGTGTGGGATATGGTGAAACGACGAGTGCAGCGCTGTGACCCAATGCCGACCACCACAGACGAACTTTGGAACCAGGTGAATGCAGCATGGATGGGTATACCACAGGACGCCATTCGCGCCTTATACATGTCGATGCCATCACGTATTGCATAAAGTTACCAAGGCCTTTGGCGGACCCTGTGCTTACTAGGCAATAGGACACATGCTGAACCGAGGCGACTGAAAAGCTACACATTTCCGCAGGATGTACTGACGTACATGTCCTGTGAAAATGAATGTCCTACTTCTAGTCGTTCAAGATGTTCTGTTTTTTTTGTTTTTGTTTTTCTGAACATGAATGTATGTGCCTCAGTACCTCGGTTGCCAGATCCTGCATGAGCGAAACTATTATCACGAGCTTTGGTATCTCTACATTGATATTTTATAACTTAGGGCTTAACAGTCCCCTTCCAAGACGGAAAATTAGAAAATGAGGAATTTTAGATTAAATGTAATTGATTTACTAACATATAGATAGCCTAAAGGGCGACATTAGAAAGTGTCAGAAGATGAGGGTGCATAAATTCAAATGCGTGCGTGCCTCCCCTCTGAGAGCCCGTATAAGAAGAGCGCATCAAGCACTTCGCTACATTGCTGATTCTAGCACAGCTCAGAATTGACAACAGTGTCGTAAATATTTGGCAACCCTGTGAGAGTGCATATACTTTCACGTATGGCCGTAAATAGTCCCACTACATTCACCTGACGTTCACCTTCCACGCCGGTGAATTATGCTGTGATCAGACACTGAGAAGAAAAATTTCATTTCTGGACTATAGGTATTACGTACTTTACACAAGTAACAACTTTATTTATGTTTAACGGTGCGTTATGAGGCTCAGTGACCAATCATTCGATATGAAAGACCTGCTGATAGCAGCGCTTTATTTTGTTACCGACGCCGGCACGGTACCTAACCGTGTTCGGTCAGAGGTCTGGCTCCCCTCTGTAATAAAAAGAGCTGAGTGAAGTATTCAGTGATCAACGGGAAGGGATGTCATTTGACGTCAGCCCAGAACAAACTACACACAACAACGAACAAAATGAAAAAAGTGGTTGTGTGTAGGTGTCCATCCGACGGCAGTGGGGTTTTTTGGTTCTAATCGCAGTAGGTACCCGGGCCCTCAAAGTCCTATTTCTCTGATTCACTTAATGGAAATAAAAATTGCTAGAATAAAATCTTTAACGAAATCTGAAGAAAACCGTTACACATCAAGACATCTCAAACTCTCAACTCACTAATGGCCACAGATGTCCGTTCTGCGAATATAAAGCTGCTTCGGTACGCAGACGTCTCTGAAGAGAGCCAAATCGATCGTCAACGACACGAATTTGTGTTTTGTTCGTCATGTAGTATCCACATTCCAGAGGAATAGTTACCAAGCGAAGATAGTGATTAATTTCTTCCTTTGTAGTCCTAATTTTTCTGAAATTTCTTTAACAATTTCAATTTGTTTTTGAGCTGCAGTAATGTCCCAAGTTAAAATCGCCATGTCATCTGCAAAGACGAGGCAATCTACTCTAATATTACTTCTACCTAACTTGATTGATTGAAAATCGATATCAGTCGAAAAAACGGAATATACAGGGTGATTCAAAAAGAATACCACATCTTTAGGAATTTAAAACTCAGCAACGACAAAAGGCAGAGCTAAGCACTATCTGTCGGCGAATTAAGAGAGCTATAAAGTTTCATTTAGTTGTACATTTGTGAACGTTTTCTGTGCCATTTCAGCCAATAAAGTTTTTGGTCCCTTTTTCTTCGAAAGTGCTACTGTAACTGGACTACAGTATCTGGAGATGTTAGAGAATTGGCTGTTCCCTCAGCTCGAACAAGAAGCACAACAATTCATATTTCAGCAGGATGGAGCTCCACCACATTGGCACTTATCTGTCCGTAACTATCTGAACGTCAACTACCCGAGGCGATGGATCGGCCGCCAGATAGCCCGTGACAGAGCACTTCATCACTGGCCTCCAAGAAGCCCTGATCTTACCCCCTGCAATTTTTTCTTATGGGGGTATTTTAAGGATATTGTGTTTCGGCCACCTCTCCCAGCCACCATTGATGATTTGAAACGAGAAATAACAGCAGCTATCCAAACTGTTACGCCTGATATGCTACAGAGAGTGTGGAACGAGTTGAGTATCGGGTTGATATTGCTCGTGTGTCTGGAGGGGGCCATATTGAACATCTCTGAACTTGTTTTTGAGTGAAAAAAAAGCTTTTTAAATACTCTTTGTAATGATGTATAACAGAAGGTTATATTATGTTTCTTTCATTAAATACACATTTTTAAAGTTGTGGTATTCTTTTTGAATCACCCTGTATTACATGTCACAAACAAGCACCGAAGTTTCTGAACACGAAATTCGAAAAAATAAAAAGGTTTCCTCAGTTGAAATACTTGGGGGAAATCATACAAGAAAACGATCTGGAAAAAGCTGCAAACGAAGTTCTCTGTCAAAAAAATGGCAATTGCACTCAGATTAACATAAAATATTTATAGTAAAAAATCACTTTCTAAATTCAGTAAACTTAGGCATTACAAAATGGTTCAAATGACTCTGAGCACTATGCGACTTAACTTCTGAGGTCATCAGTCGCTTAGGCATTACAACTCTGTAATCAAACATGAAAGTCTTTATGGAGCAGAAAATTTAATTTTAAATAGAAAGAAGGATACTGAAGAAATTCAAACAAAAAGAAAGATTGTTACGATAACGTTAGGCCCCAAAATTACTATTGGAGGATCTTATAGGCTGAGAAGTAATAAGGAAACTGAAAAACACACAGACATACACTATGTGATCAAAAGTATCCGGACACCTGGCTGAAAATGACTTACAAGTTTGTGGCACCCTCCATCGGTAATGCTGGAATTCAGTATGGTGTTTGCCCACCCTTACCCTTGTTGACAGCTTCCACTCCCGCAGGCATACGTTCAATCAGGTGCTCGAAGGTTTCTTGGGGAATGGCAGCCCATTCTTCACGGAGTCTTGCACTGAGGAGAGATATCGTTGTCGGTCGTTGAGGCGTGGCACGAAGTCGACGTTCCACAACATCCCAGAGGTGTTCTATAGGATTCAGGTCAGGATTCTGTGCAGGCCAGTCCACTACAGAGATGTTACTGTCTTGTAACCACTCCACCACAGGCCGTTCATGATGAACAGGTGCTCGATCGTGTTGAAAGATGTAATCGCCATCCCCGAAATGCTCTTCAACAGTGGGAAGCAAGAAGGAGGATGAGGAGATTACTGTTTAACGTCCCGTCGACAACGAGGTCTTTAGAGACGGAGCACAAGCTCGGATTAGGGAAGAATGGGGAAGGAAATCGGCCGTGCCCTTTCTAAGGAACCATCCCGGCATTTGCCTGAAGCGATTTAGGGAAATCACGGAAAACCTAAATCAGGATGGCCGGACGCGGGAGGAAGCAAGAAGGTGCTTAAAACATTAATGTAGGCCTATGCTGTGATAGTGTCACGCAAAACAACAAGGGGTGCAAGCCCCTCCATGAAAAACACGACCACATCATAACACCACCGCCTCCGAATTTTACTGTTGACACTACACACGCTGGCAGATGACGTTCACCGGGCATTCGCCATACCCACACACTACCATCGGATTGCCACATTGGGTACCATGATTCGTCACTCCACACAACGTTTTTCCACTGTTAAATCGTCCAATGTTTACGCTCCTTACACCAAGTGAAGCGTCGTTTTGTATCTACTGGCGTGATGTGTGGCTTATGAGCAGCCGCTCGGCCATGAAATCCAAGTTTTCTCACCTCCCGCCTAACTGTCATAGTACTTGCAATGGACTCTGATGCAGTTTGGAATTCCTGTGTGATGGTCTGGATAGATGTCTGCTTATTACACATTACGACCCTCTTTAACTGTCGGCGGTCTCCGTCAGTCAACAGACGAAATCGGCCTGTACGCTTTTGTGCTGCTCGTGTCCCTTCACGTTTCCATTTCACTATCTGATGGGAAACAGTGGACCTAGGGATGTTTAGGAGGGTGGAACTCTCGCGTACGGACGTATGACATAAGTGATACCCAGTCACCTGACCACGTTCGAAGTGCGCGAGTTCCGCGGAGCGCCCCATTCCGCTCTTTCACGATGTCTTATGACTAGTGAGGTCACTGATATGGAGTACCTGGCAGTAGGTGGCAGCACAATGCACCTAATATGAAAAACGTATGTTTTTGGGGGTGTCCGGATACTTTTGATCACACAGTGTACATGGTGACATTAGAAAACGAAAACTTACATTTTATGGGCGTATTAAAAGAATCGCACCCACTACGCTGACGAAACCAATAGTAGAATTCTACGAAAACAGAAGTGAGCCCAAAACTGAGCCAATTAAATGGATCGCTGCGATTAAGGGGGATCTTAAAGTAGCCAGTATAACTGAAGCAGACGTTACAGACAGAAAAACTTCCAGAAAAAGTTATTTAATTGGAAAGTTGGCCAGAGGAAAATTAGAAAACGGGCTGGAACACCGTGGTCTGATGAAAGAAAGAGACTTCATTCTGAAAGGATGAAACAAATTTGGACATAAAGGAAGGCCAATCATCAAAAGCGACATTGATTGATTGTACCTCGTGTGGTCCTATTGGGCCCATACGTGAATAATAATAATAATACTTCCTCCATCCTAAATTTCTGGAATAGCTATTAGCATCCCCTCTAGACGTTTGCTGACACCGTTCGCAATTTCCTTCCACTCAGAGTAGCTTGGAATATGTTCAGTTTTGTTGTTTTAAATCTAATTGAATATCTCAAATATGTTCAACTAACGTTAAGTTCTCCACGAACCCATAAGTGGTCCTCAAAATGTGTGGTGTTCCTGAGTTGCAATAGACTATGCACTGCAAGGTATTCACACTGTTTATAGCATACATTTACCCTAAACAATCACAAGGCAGTAAAACGCTTCGCACGACTGGTACTAACTGTGGCTTCACAGAAACACACAAATAACTGTATAAATAGCTACATGAAGATGGCCTCTAAGAGGAAAATAAGCGAGGTATATGGCATTAAGAATTACATTAAACAATGTAATGAGGTACTTTAACTGAATCACAAACTATAAAATCAGTTTCGCGCCGTATTCCTGTCTTGCATATTAGTGTAGTAGAAAAGCCACCATATTAAAACGTGCCTTCTGCCTACGTTGCTATGAAGCGTGAAATGCAAATCGTAGACTTTTTTGTGAAGCATTGCTCAGCAACAGTAAAGTATTTTATGCTATCATAAGCGATGACTGGTAGCGGACGCTATCGCCAAGGGCGACGGAGCGCACCTCTGCCGCTGCAATGGCTGCCGGGAGGCAGTAAATGGGCCCCGGATAGCTGTAGTGTTCACATGCGGACAGATTGCCAAGAAATCTGTAGCAAAAATATTATTGCGTGCAATTGATATCATTGGTGTGTCAGAAAGCCAAATACCTTATAACTGCGCTACCATTACATTCATGACATCAGCATTCAGACGAAAGGCGCTAAACAAAAAAGGTAAGCACGGAGTGGTTTCGACCTGACGACGTTGAATTCGCATGTCATGCGTTTTATCACGGGCGTAGACAACACCACTGACTCGAAATGAAGGCAATACTTTCTCCATGATATACCGCAGCCTACTTCAGTGTTGCCAGATTGTGCAGAACTGAAGACAAGACTTTCTCCATGAAATGCCGCAGCCTACTACAGTGTTGCCAGATTGTGTAGATAGCCGTATTTATACAATTATGAGTGCAGCTAATCTATTGTTCCATCCCATAACCGGTGCAAGCTTGGCCACTGCGGCGGCTGGCCACCACCCAGGTTTTATGTCAAAAAGTGTACTGTGTTGCCGTGCGGTTTAGTCGTGCGGTCTGAGGCGCCTTGTCACGGTTCGCTCGGCTCCCCCCGTCGGAGGTTCGAGTCCTCCACAGGGCATGGGCGTGTGTGATGTCCTTAGCGTAAGTCCGTTTAAGTTAGATTACGTAGTGCAAAAACCTAGGAACCGATGACCTCAGCAGTTTGGTCTCATAGTCCTTACCACAAATTTCCAATTGTACTGTGTATCATAGACAAATATGTGACTTTTTCAAATGTTTTCTCGAAATTGGCTGCGAAGCCCTTTACACTGATGAAATATAAGCATAACATCTGCTGCCTATTGACCCTACAAAATGTAATCGCCACCAATTCTGATCTTGTTATCATGGAACTTTTATAAGGTTACATTCAGATTCTATTTGAATTCGTCTGTAATATCCACTTCTGACCAGCTAGCAGATACAGCGACACTGTTACAAGTAGTCCGAAGCGTATTGCAATTTTTGTCCATAAAATACCACACTTTTTTTCAGTAGCAACTTCCATACACTCAAATTGTATGCAGCTAAATATAACGAACTAAAAAAACAATAGGAGTAGCAAAAACAGTGATATTCAAGTCAGAATGTAACCGACATGTGACAATTAAGATATGCTTTCGTAGTGATTCATGATTAAGATATGACTGCGACTGGATACAACTTTCAAGTTTCTTGAGTTATACATTCAACAGCAGTCAATTTTAGTGTTCATTTCACTTTTCTTAGATCATAATTCGTTACCAAGTTGTAGAGACAATTCTAAACTTGTCGTTTAGCAACGAAAGGAAGCATTATGGAGAAAATGTTAACTAATGAATATACATTTACGGTTTAATTCGTAGCAATAGGTCCATTGCAGTATAATATAAACTAGGAGTCTTAGTTTCTCCATTAGTAGACTTACCAGGACAACCACCCCTCATAAAGGAAACTGTCAGTATAAGGACATATCTACAAACGTCAGTGACCAGTCGTGGGAATGGCAGCCCATGTCACGTTGTCGAGTCGGCGCTTCGTGCCAGCGAAAGCTCTGCGTTAAGGCCACGTCCTGCGTAAGCGTCAAAAGCGCCCGATGTTTGGGTGTACGACAAGCCGCAGCATCGGACGATACGCTCGGACGTCCTGCTTGCGAGCGAAGATCTCTTGCTACAAGATCACTACTAGCGCCGACCAGCTGTTTCTGTAAAACGGAAACCATAAATCTTAGAACATTGTAGCTCAAGACTAAGGCAACAAAATTAGTCTTAACAAAGTAAGGCGACAAAGGAGTGCTGTGCATGAAATCTACAAAGGGAGGAATCTTCATGAAGAATTTCATAATTTTATCTTATCGCCTACGAAGGTCACCAGACAAATTGTTTGTATATAAGGAAACGCGCAGAGATACGTTTGACTATTTCATCAATAAATTAGAGACGAGTGCTTCTTATCTGACCAAGGATTTTCAATGGCCGATAAGTGTGGAAGAATAATCGACTAAGGGCAAACAATTAAAAGTGCTGTATAAGAAGTGTCTGGTGTAATGTCAGTGTCTGAGATTTGTAATCTCGTTAGATGAGGGTCATGAGTTTGTTCCCAGCTGCTTTTCATATTAAAACTGAGTGAAATACAATCCTATCACCTGTTCTGGGTACTCCGTTTTATCTATTCTCTTTATATTACGGCAAAGTATATTTTTAAGGTCTTGCCAAAGTACTTAATCTTTCAGTGTATACACATCAATCCCAGTACATAACGCCCATCAAATTTCTAATAAAACACCAGAGCTTGACATATGCATAAATGCGATTTAATTACTGTAAGTAGTCAATCAAATGGTTCTAAGTACTATGGGACTTAACATCTGAGGTCATCAGTCCCCTAGACTTAGAACTACTTAATCCTAACTAACCTGAGGACATCACACACATCCATGCCTGAGGCAGGATTCGAACCTGCGACCGTAGCAGCAGCGCGGTTCAGGACTGAAGCGCCTAGAACCGCCCGGTCACAGCGGCCAACAATAGTCAATATGTGTTTACAATAATCACATACAATATGTACTTTTCTGGATATATGGTGACATTATGCTTTTATGAGGAAGATACTGACATCTGCTAAACCGATACTAAGTTTTCGAAGATGACTAATTTGTGCAATGATATGCCTCAAAGTAAGAAATAAACATGTTATAGAAACATTACAAACAAACTAAGAAACAAAACAAAACATGCACGGTAATTACTATTGTTTGCCATTAGCCAGTCATTCTTCCGCATTTATCGGCTACTGAAAGTTCTTGTCAGAGAAGAAACACCCATCTATAATTTATTGATGACACAGTCGAACGTACCTCTGCCCATCCCTGTATATTCGAATAACTTGTCTGGTGACCTTCGTAGCTAATATATAAATAATTATGAAATTATCCATGAAGAATCCTCCCTTTGTAAAATTCATGCACAACACTCCTTTACCGCCTCACCTTCGAAACTAAGGCAAATTTTGCTGCCTTACTCTTAAGCTACAATATTCAACGGTTTATGGGCGCCATTTTACAGAGAAGGTGGTCGGCTGTAGTAGCCATATCTTGTAGCGGGAGAGCATCGCTCGCACGCAGGACACCAGAGCGTATCAGCCGATGCTGCAGCTTGTCGCACTCCCAATACACTAGGCGCTGTTGGTCGCTTTTGACTCTTACTTGAAACAAACTGCGACACGCTACAACACGGCAAGCGGGGATAAAGAAGATTTCCTTCTTACACGGCAACCTGCTGCAGCAACAATTCATGAAAAGTTCTTCAGTATGCCTCAGATGTTTTAGAAATGCTTCTTGCGTTAGGTGTACCGGTAAAATGAAAGTGTAAAATTGCGAAATGACAGGTCACGGTGTCATATGAACACGTTTCTGCGAACTTAACAGACTTTTTTGTGAATAAATAGGTCTCTCAGTGACACTGCAGTAGGTGGAAATGTAACACCCATTTATAGTAGAATGAACACCTCGACATACTATGTAAGAACTTCCTTGCGGGTGTTTAGAAACCCACTTTTTGTCCTAAGTTTTCCGCAACGTTACTCTACTGTTAACGCATGTGCCTTTCAACTACAGATAAATTTTCATTAACGAGACAGAATGCCATGAGAAACAGGTCCATGTTAAAAATTTAGATTCGTACCTGTTTCGTAGATTCAGCGTTTGTAGACACAACAGAATATTTAAGGTGAGAGATGGTCCCATTCAAATTATTTCCACAATTACTTGGTTAAAGCTGCGAATGTTAGAGGATCCTGGATTTCACATCCTCAACACCTCTCTTTCAGCGGACCCTCCACGATGAGATTTTCACTCATTGAATTTTCATTCATAAGGAGGTGTGCGAAGGGATTTGAGCTTTTCCTAAACGATCCAATCGTCTTTCAGCATATGTAGAGTTCATGACTGTGACGTCAAATATGAATAAGTGGTTTTCGTTCTGCAGCAGTAGAGGCTCAGCGGTAAGCAGTCTGTCTGTGCATGCGATGTCGACGTTCTGAGTTCACATTAGGTAGCTTTCTCAGTATTCACTTATTTGACCTAACAAATTATATCTATTATTGTGTTTGATATTAATAAATACATACTACATGTGGCCTGAAGTCTCAGTTTAAGGACACTATTCATGTAGAAATATGATGGGTCGGAACACATTCATGTTATGATTCGTAGTATCTCTGTTACTTTTTCTTGGTGGCAGGTATCATCTGCTCAGAACATGTGCACACAATCGGATTTTCCATTGGCAGTGGGGAGTGAAGTAAGGACATAACCTCATCCAGCTGCTGAAAAGTATGTTTTGGTTCTCAAAGCGACTACGTGAGTCATGATATGAAAGGGTTGAGTGGAGAGCTCAGATTTTTAGACATTATGTTCGCTAAAAAAGTGGTTATTGGACACATAACTGATGTATTTCTGAATATCAACTATACTGATAGCAAATTTTTGACACACCAGGATGTACATTATAAAATAAACCTGCTGGGAGACGGGCTCGATCCTAGGACCTCGTCTTACGCATCACCGTGTTTACTCTTATGCAACCTACCCCAAATGCAATCTGAACATGTTGTATATTACGAACAGCCCCGATAATTTGTGAATGTGGTTTTCTCGAGGTTGGCCATTAATGTCATTTTATGCTTCCGTTTAATTTTAGTCTCTATCAGGAACTCGACTTGTGTAAAAATGGGTCTAATGATGGAGGAAATTTATTTCCCTTCTGTATTTTCAATCTTCTACAAGAATGTAGCAGTTATGAGGAAGTGACAGACGACATCCGAAAACCATGGTTCAAATGGCTCTGAGCACTATGGGACTTAACATCTATGGTCATCAGTCCCCTAGAACTTAGAAATACTTAAACCTAACTAACCTAAGGACATCACACAACACCCAGTCATCACGAGGCAGAGAAAATCCCTGACCCCGCCGGAAATCGAACCCGGAAACCCGGGCGTGGGAAGCGAGAACGCTACCGCACGACCACGAGCTGCGGACCCGGAAACCATACCCCCTTTCATCAGAGACAGGTGGGCGCAATTTTGATTTCTAGCTACTAACTGAATGTCACCCCAGAATAATGCTGTCCTACTTCATATCTGTTCGTAGCAGATTTAGTACGTGCTTCTGTATTCAAGGGATCATCGTACGAATCTCTTAATCCTCTCATATTTCTTCATTTTTAGGGTTTTGCACTTGTCGGTAAAAACGGATCCCTTATAGGATCATTTTGTTATCCGTCTGACTGCCCGCCTTCCTGTCAGATTTTTAAGACCCCTTTTCTTCAGAAACAGGAAAGGTAACACGTCGAAATTTATTTGGTATACTGAGGTCTACGGTCCCTTGGTGGTCTGACAAATTTAAGCTTCTAACTCAATGGAGACGAAATACAGGACCACTTATGTCACATATTTCGATACTAGCAAACTCAATCAATACCTCCTGGATACAGTGGCCTATAAACATGAAATCTGATGAGGAGGAAGCTTTCACAGTACAAGCAAAGGAAAAACTCCGGGAACTTAATTTGCAATTATATCACATAAAAATTACATTTTGCCATTTATTGTCAGTCTATCTTTTCGTGTGTTAATACCCCGTTTTCTTACGAAAGAACAGAAGTATCAGATTAAAATTTATGTCAAATACTAAAGTCTAGGATCCCTTGGCGAGTAAATAATTTAAGCTTTTCAGGAAATGCAATCGAGAGGTACGGCCAAATATGTCACATATATTGATACTCTCAAGCTCACCTCCAAAATCTTTCCCGTGATATATAGATCGTGGTAGTCTAGCGGTAGTGGACGTTCATGGAATTCGAGAGATCGCTGGAATGAATCGTTGTGGACCCCCGGATTTTTTAGTCTCCGTTTTAACCTAGGGTTCAACTCTCAACGATGTGAAGAGTTGCCAGAAGCAACACGTGGTTCGTATATTGTATGTCCCATTCCCCAGTTGGGTAACTAGGGCATCGTAGGAACACAGAAGTCGCCACACTGACCTACAATAAAGTGACTACCACCAAATCATTGAGCCTCATGAAATTATTATATATAATCAAGTCTGTTCGAAACCGTTAGAGCACAAGTGTTCCTAACACTTGTCCGGTTTTTCTGCTTACTTGGACACAGTACGATGACTGCTACGAAGAACAAAATCCCAAATTAGAATCTCAGGCTCAAATTTTTACTTATCACAAGATACTCAGCATCTTTGGTTTCACTGTAGACAGCATGAAATTAAGGCCTGCTCCATGGAAACTATGTCCGAGTTCAGTAGAAGTCGATCGATACGTTCACAGCATATTCCTGGGTGCCAGTGGTTGCGTGTACGGTAGCTCAGCGTGTTCGGTCAGAGGGCTGCTCACCCTCTGTAATAAAAAGCTGAGTAAAGGAATCAACGATCAACTTGAACGGATGTCTTGTGACGTCCGCCCACACCAAACGCAACGAACAATACCGAACAAAACGAAAAAAAAAAGAAAATGGTCTGGGGGGTTGGTTTCTACTTAGTTTACTAAAGGTCCCGTGTTCGATACTCATCAGCGACTATAATTTTTACTCACATCAAACGACACCTCTGTCAGTGCCAAGTGAAGAACGCCGGGCCAGCCGTTACCCGGAATCCTAGGCAAACTTGATGTTCTCCCACTGCCGACTGGAGTGAAATCGGATTAGATTAGAGCACGACAGAGGCGGATGTCACGGCCATTTCAAATTTATAGTTCCGTTTCAGCCGCGCTCGCGAGTGGCCGCTGTTAACTGTTGCGCTGCACTTCAGTGTTTACATCGCTGTACTTGTGCTTCGCCGAGTGCCGTCCGTCCGTTAATCTTCGTGTTCGTTCCTGTTCCTTGTGATCTGATCGCTCTTTCTGGTCTTGCTGCTGCTACTTGGAATTTCGGTTGTTTAACCGAAATTGCTTCGCTGGATTAACGATGGCTACAAACCTCAGGAAGAATACTCTGGTATTTGCTTTTGACAAGGAATCCCGTCCTGTTCAGCCGACATCCCTGGAAATAGATGACTGGATTACACAGGTAATTGGTCTAAATTCTGAAACCGTTCATACCTGGCAACTGGATCAGGAAAAACACTGTGTTTTTGTCAAATTAATCAGTGCTTCGACTGTTGATAAAGTGTTACGAAAGTGAGGCTATGAAGTAGATTTTGTGCATAGAAATGGTTATAAAATTAAGGTTTCCATCTATAGAGCAGACATTCATTACAAAACCGTTCGTGTCTTGAATCTTCCCATTGAAATTGAAAATGATAAGATTAAGGAAGCTCTTTCAAACTACGGAGACGTTAAATCAATTGCAAATGAAAGGTGGTCACCTCGCTTTAAACTGCAGTGTTTTAACGGGGTCCGCTGTGTAGAGATGGACGTTAAGACGAATATTCCGTCTCACATAACTGTTTGTGGGTATAAGGCACAAATTGTTTATACAGGTCAGGAAGCTACATGTCATATATGTAACGAAGCCGGCCACTTCAGACAGGAATGTCCGCGGCAAACTGTTGTTCTTAAAAGTAATTTGATACAGCGACAGAAGCTTACCTTAAATGATCTGTTACCAAAGAATAGCCCGGAACAACTGGTTGAGGATGCTAACGCAGCGGGCCAAGCTGATGTGTCCCTTCACGATAACAGTCAATTTCCCCCGTTAACAACAAAAGGAAACCCTGTTGCCACTACTCGTTAAACTGAAACGCAGCCGAAAAAACGACCTCTGGAGATAACTGATAGTTGTTCAGAGGACCAGCTGCCTTCTCCCACTCACTCACTTCGCAAGCAAAAACAGTGCGATGAGGAGGCAGAGAAACCTGAAAGCAAAATGCGAATGGAAACTAATGAACAGAAAGATAATACACATACGGTACCAGAAAATGAAGGGGGTGTAAGCAGCATTAATTTGCAAGAAACAACAGGTGCAGTAGCCGATTGCAAAGATCAGAATCTATCTAATAATAAACAAATTCAGGGAGAGGTTGCAAAACTGCAGTCTCCATTTGTTTCCCTCGATCAGAAAGTGAGTGAAATTAATAAAGAATGTGGAAGTGGTGGCCAAACTGAAATCACGGTCAACACCTCAGGGCAGGCGCCGGCAATCGAAATTGCGAAAGCGTCTGCCGCTGCTCCAGATAAGCCGCGAAGTAAAATACCGACGCAACCAAATGAGAATGTAGCTCGTAACCAAGGGAAGGGAAAATCCGATAGGGGCGACCCAAGCCCAAAGAATGTTCAATCCGAAACGGTCGTACACGAATCACTGGAGGAAAAATTAGAAAGTTTACCAGGAAATCATTCTGCTTGCGTTCCAAGAGAAAACATCAGAAGTAGAAAAAAACGGGACAGTAACTAATAAACTGATGGAAGTGTTATTCCATGTTCAGCCTTCCGAGAAAACTGTTACAGCTTAACTGAACCCTGAACCACAGGAAACTAAATTAGTTCATCAAAACAACTACATAGTGACAGCACAATGACGCAATCTTCTTCTGTCACCACTATAAACATAAATAAAATCACGACCGGTTTGAAATTATCGGCCTTTAAGGAATTTTTGTACGAATCCGCGACTGATATTGCCCTGTTACAAGAAGTTCTAATTTCGGATTTGGTAATTTCCGGCTTTGTCAGTTACATAAATGTGTCTCCCGAAACAAGTGTTGGAACAGCTATTTTGGTGAGGGAAGGGATTACAGTAAGCGAGGTGGAACGACTGGAATCCGGAAGGGGAATAGGACTAAATATCTATGATGTGACTATCATCAACTTGTACGCCCCTTCAGGAAGTTCTCAGCGAGCTGACAGGGCACGTTTCTTCAAAGATGACTTGATATACTTGTTAAGGAAATCGCCAAGACAGTTATTACTTGGAGGTGATTTTAATTGTGTTTTAAATCGAAAAGATCAGTTACCTAATTTTAATATCTCAAGTGAACTAAAACAACTAGTTACTGGTTTAGAATTAAAGGATATATAGGAAATCAAATACCCCTCCACTGTTGAGTTCACTTATGTCACGGCAACATCACGTAGCAGGATTGATAGACTATATATTTCTAAAAATCTTGAAACTTCCGTGACAAAAGTAGAAACCATTCCGACGTACTTTTCAGACCATTCAAGTGTCTTAGCTTGCATAAATCTAACAAGACAGCCGATTCGCCGATTCAAGAATCATTGGAATTTGAACACTTCCTTGTTAGTAAATCATGATTTAAAAGATCTGATTAAAGAAACATGGGCAATATGCCTGCGAGCCCGTAGTAGATATGCCACTGCTATTGACTGGTGGGTTAAAATGGCAAAGCCAAAGTTGAGGAAAGTTCTTATTCAATACAGTGCCCAGAGCGCAAGGGAAATGAAATGCACTATAGAGTATTACTATTCCGTTTTGAGAGATCTATATGATCAAGTCTCAGCAGGTTCCTCACTTCGGATAGCAGACATCAAAAACGTCAAAGCTAAGTTACTTAATATCAAGAGAAGTCAAATGGAAGGGTTGAAAATAAAATCGAAGGCAAATTCGGTGTCAGAAGATGAAACTACTTCCCTATATCATTTAGTGAAGCATACGAAAAACGGGAGAAGGACTTTTATTGATGAAATTCGAACAAAACACGGTACGATTCTCAGAACCCAGCAGGATATCATGGACGAGATTTATCGCTATTATTGCGAGCTATATTCTGTACATCAAAGTAGTGATGCTTCCTTGGAAGAATTCCTTGACATCCTAGCCCCACAGCTGACAGAAGATGACAACGAAAATTTTCTCGAGGTTGTCAGTGAAGAAGACGTGTATGAGACTCTGTGCGTCTCACCACCAAAAAAATCACCAGGACCGGATGGTCTGCCAGCAGAGTTTTACATCCGTTACTGGCCAATAGTAGGTGCGAAAATCACGGACATTGTAAATGAGGTTATTCAGGGTAAAATGATTCCGGCTGAGTTTAAGGAGAGTAAAATTGTTCTGGTGCCAAAAAATAATGGAAACAAAGATTTAAATAATTTTCGTCCAATTTCACTGCTGAGGAGGAGGAGATTAGTGTTTAACGTCCCGTCGACAACGAGGTCATTAGAGACGGAGCGGAAGCTCGGGTGAGGGAAGGATGGGGAAGGATATCGGCCGTGCCCTTTCACAGGAACCATCCCGGCATTTGCCTGTAGCGATTTAGGGAAATCACGGAAAACCCAAATCAGGATGGCCGGAGACGGGATTGACTCACTGCTGAATTCTGATTATAAATTAATAGCTAGAATAATAAACAAGAGAATTTCATGCCTTACAGATAAAATTATTAGTCAACGTCAGACCTGTGCGCAAGGCAGAATCATTTTTCAAAATCTAGCGGAATTCAGGGATATCATTGCAATAACTTCAGTAACAAACATAAAGTGTGCTTTATTGTTTTTAGATTTTTATAAAGCGTTCGATGTAGTAAATCATGAATATCTTCTACAGACATTGAAGAAAATAGGTTTAAAAGATAGGGTCATACAGTTGATTAAGAACATAGCAACTGGAATAAATGCTAAAATAGCGGTGAATTGTCAACAATCCAGGTCGATGCAAATACAACGAGGTGTTCGTCAAGGAAGTCCTCTGTCCGTGTCGCTCTTCGCCATTTCGATTGAACCTTTCCTCCGACATGTCCATGCTAGATTAAAGGGCTTAACATTATCAAGAAATAAAACAGTTATAAGAGCCTATGCTGACGATATAGGGGTCATTATAAGGAACAATGACGAGGTAACCACGCTAGCAGCAGTGATTGGTTCGTACTGTAGAGCATCTGGAGCCAACGCAAACGAAAAAAGAAGTAAGATGTTAAATCTCAGAGGTTTTGATAATATAAACGTCGAGTGGGCAAAATTAGTCCGACAACATAAAACACTTGGGATCACCCTGACAGCATGCCCTATGAAAATGACGGCTTTAAATTGGAAAGTTGCAGCAGATAAAGTGCAAGGAGCCATTGTAGAGAATTTAACTCGATATATGAACCAAGTTCATAGAACACAGAATATCAACTCATGCATCCTTGCTAAGGCTTATTATACTGCCCAGCTGTTTCCAATACCGAGAATGATAGCGAGGAGAATAATGTCTAAAATCACCAACTTTTTGTGGAGAGGTGAAGTGTTCAGAGTACCTGCTAAAGTAGCCACTTTAGATCCTAAAAATGGTGGACTAGGATTAACTGATATAACGGATAAAGCCTCTGCTCTTTTTATCAAAAGGCAAGTTAATTTAATAAGAGACTCGCGAGAAAGCATAACCAGCCAACTTTTCGAGGTCATTAAACCTCCAAGGCTGCTTCCCCCGATTGACGTGCAGAATATCAACAGTCGCTTACAGCACGTGAGAATTTTCTATGTTGAGTTTAGTTATGTCTGTGTCGAACTCAGGCAGTCCCGACACTTAACATCGAGAGCCATAATGCGGGAACGAAAGAAAAGCGAAAGAAGGAACAAAATAGAGAGACAGTTTCCAAACATTGAGCGGACTGAGATTTGGAAAAACGTTAGTTCTAATGTGCTCACGTCTAATATAAAAACGTCATGGTACAAGGCAGTTAACAACATAGTTTGCACCAATGAAAGACTGCACGCAATCGGACTCTGTGAAACAAATTTATGTCAACAATGCCATCTAGTTGACACAGTAATCCATAGATATACTTGCAGTGGTCACATGAATAGTTGGAAGTGGATCTGGGAGCAAATAGCTCTGATTACAAGAACATCCCCTGAGTATATATCGCTGTCATTGATACACAGACCTGAAGCACGCTATTTCCCAGAAGCAAAAAATAACGCTGTGTACTGGTTGCTGGGAAATTTCGTTGACTACGTCCTTAACAAATTAGGATCCGATAGTATCATAGAGTTCAAGGTACACATGCTGCGTGAGTTCCACAAAATTAGAAGCTATTCGAATCACAAGAAAAAGTTCGGTAATATGTTAAAAATTGTATTTGAAAGAATGGGCATTGGCTAATATAAAAAAGAAGACTGTGTTGACAATGATGTATTGTAGTTACCTTAAGGATACTATTTATGATTTTACAGTATATTTATGATGTGTGCTTTTTCTACTTCAGAGAGTAGTGTTTGAAATTTATAAGCTAATGTACAGAACTTATGTGACATTGAGATTGTGTGTCTCATAGTGTCAAAACAGAAAACATTAAAGGTGCATTTTTGGCTTATACTATAAATTTGGAAATAGACAGTTTTTATAGAAATGTCCTTATCGATTGGTTAAAACCATAAGATTCTATCTGATAAATGTAATATTCAATGGCTGGCACATTGCCCTGTTCATTTTTGCACTGTGATGTGTAAGTCAGTTTCGCAGTGAAAGACTGATTATATAGATCTGATCATTTCAGATACTAAGATTCAATTAATGTCCAGAAAGTGTAGTTGGAAGGCTAGTCAACTTTATTATATGTCTCCTTTACGCCATTCTCAAGTATTTCAGAAATTGCCTAATATGATTATGTAATTGTTTTATATTTAAAATTATCCCACCAACTTGCTGATATCCATCATAAAGAAATTATGCTTCTGTAAAGATTGCAGCTCATGTAATTCAAAGTGCAGATTTTACTTCTTCAGGTTGAAGTTTGATTGTCTTTAAAAAAATTTCTTGATGTTTAACGTAATTCTTTCTGGTAATTTAGTCAGTAACACAATCTTCTGTTGTCTTTCCTTAACGTCAGCGTAACTGAAATGATCAAACCGTTTTGTTTAAATAACATCATGTATGTATAGCTTAGTATGTATTTGGAATGTGTAACATTGTTTTTTCAATAAATGTTTTTATGAAAAAAAGCGTGTTCGGTCAGAGGGCTGCTCACCCTCTGTAATAAAAAGCTGAGTAAAGGAATCAACGATCAACTTGAACAGATATCTTTGTGACGTCCGCCCACACCAAACGCAACGAACAATACCGAACAAAACGAAAAAAAAAAGAAAATGGTCTGGGGGGTTGGTTTCTACTTAGTTTACTAAAGGTCCCGTGTTCGATACTCATCAGCGACTATAATTTTTACTCACATCAATCGACACCTCTGTCAGTGCCAAGTGAAGAACGGCGGGCCAGCCGTTACCCGGAATCCTAGGCAAACTTGATGTTCTCCCACTGCCGACTGGAGTGAAATCGGATTAGATTAGAGCACGACAGAGGCGGATGTCACGGCCATTTCAAATTCTTAATGTTCTTGACATTCAAAATCTAGCTTTTGTGTCATTACTGAAAAATACGGAATAAAAACATCATCATGTGTTTAGATACAATGGCTTCGAGAAATTCGTTTGGTGCATCACAATTCTCTGTTTCCCATATTCTTCAGAATTGTGAAACAAACCTGAGAATTCCAACAATAATTTCTTCAAAATATTTGAGAAACTCATTATTATTAAAGTATTACGAGGGGTGTCCAGCAAGTAAGTTTGTATCGGTCGCGAAATGGAAACGACTGTGAAAATCCGATAAAGCTTTGCACAGAGATATTGGGCAGTGTCTCTAGTATGACCCCAGATAGCATCACATCGCTCTTCTCATTTCTGAGCTCACAGTGAGCACGTAAAGGTGTCTACAAAGTAGTGTCTCCCGCCAAGTACGAGGGCCTGGTGAGAAATTTCGCCTGAAGCTATGCAGCCAACATTACATAACTGTCGTGCTGTTTCTTCTTCAAGACAATTCTCAGCCGCATTCTGCAGGGGCAATGAAGATGCTCCTGCATCGTTTTCAATTGGAAATGTTTGATTACCCACAATCCTGTCCGTAATTGTCTCCCTCTGAGTTTCATTTCTGGTCACATGAGTCGCTGTCTATGAACACAACATTTTGGCACAGACAACGAGTTGTAGGCCAGCGTGGAGAATTGGCGGAAAGCACTGGCGGCTGCCTTCTATGACGAGGGTATTGAAAAGTTGGTACAACGCTACGACAAATGTCTAAGTCAGAACGGCAACTACGTAGAGAAGTAGCTGGGAGGTGTAGCTAACTGTTACAAATAAAACATTTCTGATATTCACTGTGGTTTCCATTTCGTGATCAATAGGAACTTACTTTCTGGACAGGCCTCGCATATGCCTTTATTTCTGTGACGAGAAAAAAATAACGAGAAATATATCAAAATGCAAGAAAATATGAAAAAGACAGTGCTCGAGCCATCGCTTGCTGACCAGTGGTTTGAGATTCAAGAAATAAGCTTACCTTTTAGAAGAGATCTATTCTTTCATTTGAATTATCGCACGAGTTAGTATTAGGTTCCAATATGTTTTCGCACGCCTACCACTAATAATTTTAATAAGATACCGACTTCGGATCAATTAGCAGCAGCTGTGAAGGCTCCCAATCGATTTCCGACATTTGTAGTTTTGGATACATTTGCCATTCTTATCCGAGGAACTTAGAAAATTCGTTTCTCTATTACATGTGAAGTAAGAACACGCTATTAATAAAATTAATAACCACTGTAATCTGCTCCTTGAACTTTTACTTTTCTTTGCGTACCGTTAAAACTTTTGTTTCGAGATCGATGGAAGACGCTCGGTAGCTTATTGTATTCATATCGTGTCTATAGATGGAAGTGCCATTAGTAGTCACGTAACTAGTTAAGATTTGTTAATTTTATATTAGTATTTTCATAGCATCATCAGCCGAAAATGATAAAATCGGTGGAGAAGACAACTAGAACGAAATTTGTACTCTCTAGGAAACTACCATCGATCCGCTACGCCAGATAGTTGTCGCCATTCTAGCGCCTGACAGAACGGGTGGGCGGAAACAGAACATCGTGGTGCACAGTGACCCCAAGCGATTCTTAACTAAGGGTGTAGAACGGTATCCATTTTGTTTGACCCGCCAACTAATAAATATTGTCAGCGTGGGTCCAGCAAGTATGCAGGTGAAGCGTCCACTGACCGTCTGTCGATTAGATCTTTTGTGATCAAGGTTACTTTAACTACTAGCTACTGTCGATAGTTTGCTTCCTGTCATCCGTATTACGTAAGCACTATGTTATGTAAGCATCTTTTCCATTCTAATGTGTAAGATATTCCTGAATAAGCCTGCCGCGGTGGCAGAGCGGTTCTAGGCGCTTCAGTCCGGAACCGCGTGACTGTTACGGTCGCAGGTTCGAATCCTGCCTTGGACATGGATGTGTGTAATGTCCTTAGGTTAGTTAGGTTTAAGTAGTTCTAAGTTCTAGGGGACTGATGACCTCAGATATTCAGTCCCATACTGCTCAGAGCCATTTGAACCATTTGAACCCGAATAATGTGCCGCAAACTGTAACGTCTCACTTCTTATTGCTGCATTCGTTCACTGAAGCTGTGATAAAAGGAATGGATAAAAGAATGTGTCAGTAGTGAATAGCTTAAAACATTTTGGGAAAAAAATGCAATGCAGCTTTTAAAATCCATTTGCGGGACCTAATTCATGTCGCAGTAAAAAGCGCGCGTATTATTGCTACTGAGTGTGACCCTCTAAGATAAGTGTTTTCCTCTCAGCTTTTGTTTCGTGAAACATGCCCTAGGTAAACATGTAAGTGACAGTATTGATAGCGTTGAATCTCCCAGCCCATTGTGCTCTGAACCGGACAGCAAAGCTTTACAGCTGAGTGTAACTAATAGGCGAGGGGTCTCGCGAATTCTGTCACCGACTGTACCTTTGGATTATTGACTGTCTTTAATTATGGTAGTAAAGCATCCCAGTCACTATGGTGACTATTTTCATAATAATTTCTTATTTTTCAGAATGTTTGGTGCATCCTCTCTGCCCCCTCTCCCCCCCCCCCCCCCCCAACTGGTTTGCAGACGCACAGCACTGATTCGCAAAAGTCGGCACAATTGCTTCATGAGTTCGGACATAAAGCTAGTGCCCCGATCTGTTATTTTGGTTTCTATCGTCTCAAACTTCAATAACCAGTGATTAACCACTGCCTGAGCTAGTGTTTCTGCCCATTGATTTGGCACAGCAAACATGGACAGATATCCATAAAAATCGTCAATTATAGTCAACATATACTGATTCCCCGCCGGTGTCTGTGCAAAGGGACCAAGAATTTTCATACAGATCATTTGGAATCGTGTGCTGGACTCAGGTAACATTTGCAGTGGAATCTGTTGACGACTAAGCTCACCCCTTTGTGCACACAGCATACAGTTTTTGACTTAGTGACCATATCCCGCTTCTGCATTCTCCATCAATAATTTTCCGCAACACGCTGTTCTGTAGCTCGTTCGATTCCGTGTCCTGCCAATGTAGATTCATGAGATAGCCTCAACCCTTCATCGTGTAAACTCACCAGCACGTCCATGCGCCAACCACACCTCGCCTGTACAATACTACCTTGGCAGTACTGTACTAAGCACGCACTGCGAATTGTTGAGGACCTCTGTCAGTGGTCTGAACCTTTCGTCACTCTCTCTGCAGATGTACCAATATTTTCCACAGAATGTACCTTGCGACTGAACGCGTTTGCCTTACCACAAGTCTTCCTGGAATATGAATGATTCAATATCGAACCACAAGATTGTAAAGCCCAACGAGTCAAGTGGCTGGATGGATCCTTAAGGGCTATTTCAGTGCTTCATGATCTGTTATGACTTTGAAAAATTGACCATACAAGTACAATGGAAAAGAGTGATTCCATAGATCACGTTGAGCACCTATTTTTCACTAGCAGTGTAAATTTTCTCCACCTTATGTAGCTGCCTAGAAGCATAAGCTATCAGGCACTCTGATTCACAAATTTCCTGACTCTGAACGACCACAAGGCATGATTACTCGCATCAAATGATAATATGAATTGTTTCTGATAATTTGGGAAAGCAAGAAAGAGACCAGTGGTCGTCAAATCATTTATTCACACAAAAGTCTTCTTCGCCTTCTAGAGTCCAATAAAACTTCACCTTCTCCTTCAGCAAATATGTGTAAATTCTGCGATCTTTTCACAAATTTTCTCTTATAATTAGCATCCCTAGACAGAACTGTAGCTCTCTTTGTTATAGGCATCAAGAATTCCCACATGACTTATAAAGCTGAGGGTCAGATTATCGTACTGATTCTGATCAGTAACTGAATGTGAGCGGGGCTTAAAATTTCGAGTCTCTTTATTAAGAGAAGAAAAAAATGTTTACGTATGTTAGCATATTTGACTATCATAGAGGGGATTTCAAGCATGCTTATGTGTCATGCTTCCTGTGTTTCAAGTTGGAAACGTGTTTAATTGTGTGGAGCTCTTTTGCTACACAGTTTGTTGAACTGGACATATGCACGATGTTTTCTGGCGTGTCACCAGTGAGAGAGGGATTAGCAAATATACTGGTGTTATAGGAACTTTGGTCCCCAAAGGCGTTAAGGTTATCAAGAAACCTAAGAGAGTATTTGTGTCTGGCAGAACTGATAGACAGTCACTAATAACCTACTTAAAAGACGAACTGAGAACATTTAGTTCAAATCAGGCAAATCCAGAACAACTGTGGTTAGTAGTAACTCTCACAAACCTAAATGTGGTTTCGTATTATTAGGAGAATTTTGCGAAAGCCGATTGCTGTACTGTCGCTACAAAGGAGAATGCAGGGTAACTGACAGAGATAATATAATGAAAATTCATCCATATATAAGAACGGATATCCGTGTAATCAATATTTCTACATGAAAATTCTGGGAAGTCCTGGGCATATAAGAGGTCAATGAATAAATCCTAACCTTCCATTGAGTCTCTCCCGAATCAGTCTGCTGTTGAAACTGAATACAACAGATATAAATCAAAAGTAATAAAATTCATTATTTAAAAATGCATTCGTGTGTGAGGATACAACCATACCAATGTAACTGCGAGACGGATTCACAAATGAGAGATATTAATACAATCACTCCAGGTATTGAAAGCAGTTCAGACTACTCAAACCTAACAAGGCATCAGACCATGACAGAATTCCTGTTAGATTTTCCATTGAATACTTGGTAGAATTGGCTCCTTTGCTAGATCACATTTATCGAGAATATCTTGCATAGTGAATAGACTTGCGTGACTGGAAAAGAGCGCAGGTCGCTCCTGTTTACAAAAAGGGTTAACTTCACTGCAAAGTGAAGCACCCTGAAGAGGAGAAGGAAACGAAATTAAACTTCACGGGTTGAGAGGGTATTTTATGTTATTTCAATGATTACAAAATCGTGTCAGATTTACAAAGAACTTGTTGGTATGCAACCACTTATCAGTACAACGTTGCACCCTTTCTGACATGGATGCATGGACTGATTCTCTTAGTAACTATGTCATAAAACCATTGCATCCTCTACTGAGGTAAGCTGCCCCTCAACTATAGTAACTGGCTCCTGGTATTCTGAATACCGACACTGGGGTGGGGTTGACGTCCGAGCTGGTCCCACACGCGTTCTATCGGGGACAGACCACGGATATTACTTACCACAGAAGTATATCAGCATCAAGCAGACAGTTCGTAAAGGCAAGTGCAAAGTGTGGACGAGAATTGTGATGTTGAAAAATGGCACCTCAATACTGTCGCATTTGAGGTAACACTTATGGACGCGGGACGTTTGTGACATAACAAATCTTTAACATAATGCAGCACTTCAGCAACCGTGAATTGTTCAGACAATAAGAAATTCAGCCTTCAGTTGCAAGGTAATTTTTTTATGTGATTCTTGAGTTTCTCCCGGCGTATTTGATAATCAAAATATCCACGAGTATGCTGCCGGTCTATAGTGTCCAACGGGCACAATATTTCGGCGATCAAACATGTCGCCATCATCAGGTGAACTGACGGACTGAGCTCCTGTGAACGTGCCGGCACGGAGATCCGTACGCTATGGCTGATCAGAGGGAACTGTGTTTTGTCCTCCAAATAAAACTCGTGCACTGGTGGGGAGCGCCAAAGATGACCTCGGTTTGAGGAAGGCCGGCGTGTACCAGATTCCGTGTCAATGTGGCAAGTCGTATATTGGTCAGACGATGCGTACCGTCGAGGATCGATGCCGTGAACACCAGAGGCACACTCGACTGATGTAACCGAGCAAGTCGGCGGTCGCTGAACATTGTTTGTCGGAAAATCACGCCATGGAGTATGACCGCACGAGGATTCTGGTACAGACGTCGAGATACTGGGACAGCGTTGTTAGAGAGGCCATCGAAATTCGCACCAATGACGACCTCATAAACCGTGACTGTGGCTATAATCTTAGCAAGGCTTGGGAACCAGCGATCGGGTTAGTCAAGAGTAAATCGAGCAGACGTATAGTTGTGACGACCACGGCGGACAGAGCCATCACACCGACGTCATCTCAGACGCCGTCGCAATCTGTTCCACCGCGCGACCGTGGCGCTGGGCGCGGACGGCGGAGGGAGCGCGCCGCAGGCGGAGGGTATTTAAATCGGCCGCCGCCGCCGCGACCGAACCCAGTTCCCTCTGATCAGCCATAGCATACGGATCTCCGTGCCGGCACGTTCACAGGAGCTCAGTCCGTCAGTTCACCTGATGATGGCGACATGTTTGATCGCCGAAATATTGTGCCCGTTGGACACTATAGACCGGCAGCATACCCGTGGATATTTTGATTAATTTTTTTTAGTTTACCTAGGTTTCGATGCCAATAATGGTATCTTCTTCAGAACAAAAATTAAATTATTTTGAGGGCCAAACGTTGGCCATGTCACAGAATAAAACTAATACAGAATAAAGACGCATAATCATAAGATTATGTCTGTCAATACTAGAAACAGCCGCGCGGGATTAGCCGAGCGGTCTAGGGCGCTGCAGTCATGTACTGTGCGGCTGGTCCCGGCGGAGGTTCGAGTCCTCCCTCGGGCATGGGTGTGTGTGTTTGTCCTTAGGATAATTTAGGTTAAGTAGTGTGTAAGCTTAGGGACTGATGACCTTAGCAGTTAAATCCCATACGATTTCACACACATTTGAACTTTTGAACTAAAAACAATAAGAAAAACGTAGACAGAGCTACGCCGGGCCAGGAATAACCATATGATTATGCGTCTTTATTCTGTATTAGTTTTATTCTGTGACATGGCCAACGTTTGGCCCTCAAAATAATTTAATTTTTGTTCTGGAGTAGATACCATTATTGGCATCGAAACCTAGGTAACCCTAAAAAAATGCCTCGCAACTGAAGGCAGAACTTCTCATTGTTTGTGACATACTGTTGAGCCACAAGAGTTCCCTCAGTCATAACTACTCCCCACATTGTGACGCTAGGAGTAACACCGCTGCGCCTCTCCAAAACGTTGGAAGAGTGGGTCGTGTACCGAAATCGCCACCATACTAATATTGGGTAGTTCAGAACCGCGATTCATTGCTGAACACAATGCGACGCCATTGATCTGCAGTTCATGCTTCCCAGCCACAGCACCACTCCAAACACAATCGTCTGTGTTGGGATGGTAATTCCACAGTCCGGCTGCTGCTAGTCTCTGACCAATAATGTGGCATGTCACAGGATGTTGCAGGGGGTCCATTATTGTTCTCGGATGGCAGGCGCAGATGTGAAGGGGTTACGATGTGCTAGCAGCCATTTGTGGTCGATAGATAAACCCTGACGAAGAACCAACGCGGTTTCCGGGAAACCGCCTCTCTGATGCGCAGACTGCTTTATTCACACACGACTTGCAAGCAGTAGATGTAGGTGAACAGGTACTTTCCGTCTTCTAGATTCCAAATGGCTATTGACATTGAACTATACCGTTCACTGTTAACCAAGATAAGGTCATACTGAGTATCTCCGCAGGTATGCGATGAGTTCAGTTATTTTATTAACTGACAGAAGTTGATATGGTGTACTGGACGGCGAATATTCAACAGAAATGTAAAAACCATCGTACGTACCCCAAGGAAGCGTATTAGCACGCCTTGTGTTTTTAAGGACGAGGAGGAGATTAGTGTTTAACGTCCCGTCGGCAACGAGGTCATTAAAGACGGAGCGCAACAAGCTCGGATTAGGGAAGGATTGGGAAGGAAATCGGCGGTGCCCTTTCTAAGGAACCATCCCGGCTTTTGCCTGAAGCGATTTAGAGAAATCACGGAAAGCCAAAATCTGGATGGTCATACGCGGGTTTGAACCGTCGTCCTCCCGAATGCGAGTCCAATGCCCCGCCTCATTCGGTTTGCATTTTCAGTATATATAAACGATTTATCTGATAACATCAGCAACGCGACAAAATTGTTGGCTGGTGAGGCTTTTGTGTACAGGAAAGTATCATTATCGGACCATCATAAGTAAATGCAGAAAGACTTGAGAAAGTTTTTCATTTGGTGTAATGAATGACAGCTCTCTTCAAATGTGGATGAAAGCAAGACAATGCTAATAAAAGACTGAAATAACTCAACGGTATAAGATTACAAGGTTAATGGTGAAAAATGTCAACAACGTCACAGCGCCTAAATATTATGATCTAGTAGTAAGGTGTTACTGTATACGAATGGGAAGAACACGTAAAATCTGTAATAGGTGAGGTGAGAGGAAGACTCAGAGTTATTGGTAGGGTTCTGCGAAACTGCTGTGCATTCGTAAAGAAAATAGGGTACAAGACGCTAGTGCTACCAATGCAAGAGTATTGTTCCAGAGTTTCGAGTTGTTATCAAGTGAATAGGACGGCAATCATAAAAAGATTTCACATACGTGTTGTCAGGTTCGTAACAGGTCGGTATAACCCATACTAAAATGTAACCGAAGTGCTCAGGGAACTTAAACAGGAATGTTAAGAAGAAATACGATGTTGCTCTTGTTAATCCTGATTGGTGACATTCAGAGAATCCGTATTAGAGGAAGATCGTGCAACAGTTCTGCTGCCACCACCTTACGATGTGTGTCTGAAAAGTTCGGTGAATGGTCTCGGAAAATAAAGGGAACAAAAGTTACTAACAAAATACCTTTACTGGCCTTGAGAGTAATCACAATTATCTGCAACACACTTCTGACAACGGTTGTAAAGGTGTTGGAAACTGTCAGCAAACACTTCTTATGCAATCGCTCGAATCACTGTGGTCACGCATTGTTGGATTTCCGTATCATTACAAGAGGTAAGATCTGGTGTTGCCAATACGATCCAGAGACCAAGCGACAATCAGTGGCATGGTGTTCATCGCCTTCCCTGCATTAAAAAAAAAAACGGCTGAAAATATCCGAGATTAAGAGGATGTTGATCGTCTTTTTCGACAGCAAGGGCTTGATCCATGATGAATTTCCACCCGAGGGAGGACGATGAACTCCATTTCACTGACTGTCGTTGGTCTCCGGATCGTATTGATGGTGCCAGGTCTCATTTCCTGTAATGACGCGGATACGCAACAACGCGTGAACACGATGTTTCGAGCGTGAATGGTGTACGACAGAAAACCGCTGTTAAGTAACCTTCGCTACTGTTTTTTATGAATCAGGCTTCGCGTGAAGATCACGGGTAGGAAATTCTTCGAAACGTTGCGACAACACGATAACGCGATTCGGCTGATACCACGAGAAGATTTCATGAATGAAATTCGACAAGAAATCCTGCATTGCCATACTTTTGTTTTTAAAATTTACACACTTTTGCATGCGTTGGAATCAGTTCTGCAAACATTATTTCGACTATAGTGACAATACTTCAAAATCATGGTCTTGGAGCTATTGAGAAACTTCCTGAGGCGATGGAAATTTTATTGTCTGACAAAAGAAGTCTTTTGGAGATAATTCAAATGATTATATGTTGTGAAAATTTCAACAGCTTTCTCCGTCAAATAGTCATTTGTTGAAGTGTTGTGTTACAGTTGACACTGTAAAGATGCGGAGTGGTACGAGACTTCCGTTGTCTTTCCTGAGGCCATCGATGATTTCTGGCAAAAGTATCCATCTTCTACTAAATGTTCTTAAATCCTCCAAGTCAAGAGTAGCGTCACCAAAGAAACACGAGGCAATTTTCTCTAAACAGCTCGCGAATGAACGCCTTTTGTTGGTTCCAGTTTACGGAATACCGTAACAGTTAACTGATGCTTAGTTTCTGGCTCGTACGAATACATCTAATTTTCGTCTTCTGTTTCGATGTTTTACACGGGTTTTGGATTTACTAGGTCGAAGTTTTTGAGCATTCAATCGATATAAATGATCATACTTAATCCAATGCACAGTAGTCTTTGATATGCCTATACATGTCGTTAAGCAAACATAAAAGATGTGGCGCAACCCCGTGACCGGACTATCGCCCAAAGTGCAAGTAGAGCGCATTCTTTCTGTTCGACGTGGCATTGGAAGGGGGAGGGGGGTCGGTTCCTCGCCGCGACCGCCTTTTACCCCCGTGAGGGATCCCTGGTACTTAAGGATACCATATCTAACTGGGACCTCGTCGGGACACTCTGAATGGGGGTGTAGAAATCAAGTAAAATTTTATTTCATATAATTACTTTTTATTTAGGAAACAATTACATGGAACTTATTGCGGCAGAAGTAGTCGGTACACCACATTTCTCGCACTATTTCACCTTTTTCAGCAAGTCTTTTTCCCTTTTACGTATTAATAAAACTCCATGCATGTCAGGCTGCAGCTAAAGTGTCACTGTAAGATTGATTTCACAATACCTGACAGCAGTCGATTTGTTTCATCAGTTCACTGGGCCTACATCAGAAAATCTCTTTCCACAATGGCGTTGTGTGCGGGAATAGAAAACAAATACTCGCATAATTTTAGCAGTCTGCATTTCTGTTCAGGATTTTCGTTTTACTTAAGAAAGTAAATCCACATTTCTTCCACAGAGTTTCGTTCTTCCGAGGCACGCTTGGTTTCTAGAAAGCTCTTCGGATACATATATCCCTGAAAACAACTGTCGCCTGAAATCTTGACACAGTTGTTAGTCAAGTATATAACAGTGTCCTCAATCATCACCCAATCTGGGGTTTCAGATAGAGTCATCCAATCAAATACTTGACATTCATTAAGAGAAATTGCACATTTCTCTAAGTAATGAAATGCTATGGTATGGAAAGCCATTGTTCCCTCCTCATATTTCGAAGTCAAATTAACTATTGCTTGGTTAGGGTTCTCGTTCTTTAATTTGCTCACATTCATCTTGGTTTGCATACCAATAAAAATGGCAGTATTCAGACATCTTTGAGTGTCGATTAATACATTTCTTATTTTAATTATCGAGACTTTCAACTTCCCCACGCTTTTTAATTTTTTTTTTCAAACAGAGCCAAGGTTGTCTGCAGAAAAATTAAGAGAATTTCACTGATCCAACAACCGAAAAAATCTGAAATTATTTCAGGTGGTCTGTCTTCGGCTTCCAAAAATTGTTTTTATCGAATCCAAAACTTAAGAATTCTCTCAACTGCTGGCATTAACGACAGCCATCTTGTTTTTGAGTGAGATAGAATAGTCTGATAATTGACGTCAAAATATAAGATGAACTTCTTTAACTTCTCTGCCTTGCCGTATATATTGAAAAATAATTAAATATTTTCATAATGATTATTTCAATGTCCACTGTTAAGAATCAGCAGCGATTCATACAGTATTGTGGAAAATATGGGAAGAGCATCCAATTCCTTCTACATTATTTCCTAGTTGTGCTTTAATTTGTTGAAACACAATCTGCTGGCCGCTTCGATTATGCCTTTCGAAGTTGGTATTGGTACTGTCTCTACAAAAAGCAATTAATTTATGTTATGGAATTTGCAGTTGTCTTAAAGTTTCGAGACAGAACTTTGCAATTGTCTCCGATGTTTCGTTATTCAGTGAGTAAAACTTCAACAGCTTCCTTTGGATTCAGTCAGTTTCAGTAAAGTATTAAGTAATTAAAGGAAACACCATTTCAGCATTTAAGTTCGATGCGCTGGTGCCTATGGTGTAAAATGAAACTTCTTGCAATTGTTTTGTGCATTTGGACACGGAGTGTTGTGCGAGAATATATTTAGTAATGGCTGTAGCTCTGGTACTGGCTTTGCGGCGACTTTGGAGTCAGGATACATTGCGGTATTCTGTTTTACTGAACAGTCAAGAGAACTAAAGGATTTATGATGCTTGACAATTTTATAAGCTATTGTTAGTTCTGCAGCAGCAACGAGCAATTCATCCTGGGTATCTTCTGTAATCAGGAATGTAGAAATAGTCTTTGATATCGATGCTACCGCGAATCTATGTATGATTCTTCGTACAAGTGTGATACCTGACATTTGTCTCACCTCCATGAGTTACTGAGATTAAACTGCTACAAATCTCACACAACGTTTCCTAATCTTTACGTCGTTTCTTGACAAAAGATCACTCTTTTGTATAATCATCCGAAAGGTGACACTTTCTCTTTCCATCCTTAGGCATTTTCGTAAGCTATAGTAAGTTTATTAGACGGTAAACAGTCTACAATAACACTTTAGTCATAGAAGTACACGTCACTGCACACTTCACGCCCTATATACCTGCAGCAAATGCTTCAGACATTATTTGCACTCGTTGTTAGAAAGAATCGTCTTATCAGATCGCTATTCAAATGGGAACAGCCCGATTTTTCCGCGTGGCGCTGCTTAAATAGTTCTAGCCCCGTACTACTGAAGACGTCAGATATTTTCTCGAATGATGGCGCTAGATCTAGTAGGCGCTCGCATCGTCGGTACGGGATACGCAATTTGCAATTGTGTCTGTGAGACGACCTTATCAACATAAACTTGTTGACGGCGAATAAAACTAATTGAGGCTGCGTTTACATGTTGTGCTGAAAGATGGCGTTACTTCAGTACTTGAGCCAAGCTCGTAACAATATATTGCGAAATTAGGACAAAACTGGGTATTGTCGGAATGTCGGGACAAGAAGGTCCATAACAGTGATACATCGAGATGATGGCAACCCTACTGGAACTCTTTCTGAAAGCAGGCAGAGTGGGTCTAGGGCCGTTCTGGATGAACTAGAACAAGGAAAAATCCCCACTTCTATCCAGGGCTGAGCCCGAAACCTCCGGAACCCGCCTGATTACCACGACCACTTACGTGACACGCTGAACTTGTTGGTCATGCAGCCGATTTTTTATCTTTTTTGAACAACAGGTTTTTTTAGGCCTCCGCCAAGTTTATCGCTGACGGAAGAACGATCATAATGAAATTCTGCAAGCCAGTTACATACGACCCTTTCTGAAGATGATTGATTACAATAAGCTGAACCAAGATATTCGAGGTCTTGTTAAGTTAGGCCTTTAGGCTTTCACGAAAATCACACTGGAGCATCGAAAGGAAGCGTTTTAATTGTCACAACTGTGAGTTCTTCGTGAAACATTTTAAAATGCATTAACTAAACGAAACATTTTTACCTGCTTTCATAGTGCTTTATCATTTTTGTACGACCTACGCTTTGGACTGTAAGGCCTTTTTCCAGTAAAGAACTGATTCGAAAGATGGCAACCAAGCAAAGACAAGCACATATGAGCTTCCCAATATATTAATTCTCGACTTTAACTATAAAAGTTATCTCTGTTGACTATTTTGACACAGTTACATTCTTACTGTACAACCTTAGGACAACATTTACAATAACTATATGAATACACGTACATTGGAGTAGAGCTATGTGCACAAGAATGGGAATTTGTGTGATTATCTATTCATGAACGCAGGCACAAAGGTTCTGCTTCTATTCAGAAGTTGTAACGTTAATTAAAAGGTGGGAATACTTGAACTGAGTCAGATCGTTCAAAAAGAAATGGTATAGTTTACCTTTCACAGGTAAAATATCTAATAGGAGCAAAATTTTAAAGGGATAGGTTTCCTCTGCGTTTTTCTATGTCCCACAGACGTCGGGTACGTGTTTCTTCAGTTCAAAGGATACGCAATTGACCATAGTGAAAAGCGGGGTTTACAAGATCATCTGCCAAGACGCTACTGTACAGGACAGATTAAGAGATCAGTCTGTGCTAGGCTGACAGAACACTATAGAGCTCGTGATTAAAGAAGCCAGATTCATCCTTTGCCTAACGTTGCTTAAACCAAAACCACAAGGCGGAAGTGCTACACACAGAGGGAGAGGGTGAAGGGTACAAGGCTCACTCAGTCAGAAATACTAGAAATTAAATTACAGCTGTGTGTATCCCCGTGTTTACTACTGTATTATCAGACCCAATTTAAATATTCACGCCTTTTAGATAATATTACAACTTACACATAGGAAAATAATCTTTGTGTCTTCAGTCATAAATACGAGGGCTGTCCAGACAGTAAGTTACGATCGGTCGCGAAATGGAAACGACTATGAAAATCCGATAAAGCTTTGCAAAGATGTGTTGGGCAGTGTCTCTAGTACGACTCTAGGTAGAATTATGTCGCTCTTTTCATTCCTGAGCTCTTAGTGAGCGCGTAAAGATGTTATAGAAAATAGTGTCTCCCTCCAAGTACGAGGGCCTGGAGATAATTTTCCCCTGAAGCTATGCGACCAACATTACATAACTGTCGTGCGGTTTATTCTTCAAGACAATTCTCAGTCTCATTCTGCAGGGGCAATGAAGATGTTCCTGCATCGTTTCAATTGGAAATGTTGGGTTACCCACAATACAGCCCGTAATTGTCTCCCACTGAGTTTCATCTCTGCTCAAACGAACCGCTGGCTAACATTTTGGCACAGACAACGAGCTTTAGGCCAGCGTAGAGAATTGGCGAAAAGCACTGGCGGCTGCCTTCTATGATGAGGGTATTGGAAAGTTGGTACAACGCTACGACGAATGTTTGAGTCAGAACGGCGACTACGTAGAGAAGTAGCTGAAAGGTGTAGCTAACTGTTACAAATGAAACATTTCTGATTTTCACTGTGATTTTCATTTCGCGATCAATCGTAACTTACTTTCTGGACAGCCCTCGTAGGTAAACACACAAATGCCAGTTCCTGTGCACATGGCGAAGGTTTATTTATATGTGAATGCTGTCCTAATGAATGTCATAAATTTAAAATACGAATTTAACTGTGTTAAAATAGCCAACAGAGGTAACTATGACAGTTTAAATTCAGAACTGATAGATTAAGAAGCTAGCATATGTTTATCTTGGCTTGGTTGCCATCTTTGGAATCATAAGATTACCAGAAAATGGGTGTACAACCCGAAACCCAGGTCGTACAAAAATACCAAAAAATTACGGACCAAGGCATAAAAGTGTTTCGTTTAGTTCATCAAACAAAAACCGTTACATGGAATTTCTATTTTTCACAACTTTGTTACTTTAAACGTTCACTGTACATAAACTAATGAGTTACCATTGTTTTCACAATCACAAATGGCAGATCTTAAAATAATAGTAATGGAACATCTCAATAGCGCGCCTTTTAATGGTCATTTGTGGCCATCGCACAGTGGCATGCAATGTGTTATGTAGCTGCAGATAGTGGAATGGAGTGAGTACGTGACAAAAGACATTCCAGGAAGCCGCGCTTTGCTTTCAGCGAGCGGCTGGCAACCGTTTCGTAAGCGCTGCGATAACCGAGAGACCTCCGTGGCTGACCCTACAGCGAGAGGCCAGTGTCAGTAGAATGCACACCTCGCCGAAGCGCAGAAACGATTCCAGCTACAGAATCGCCAGCGCTCTGAATTAAAACTTACAGAATATCTCTACAGTCGAGAATCTAAAACGGAATCAAGTAACTTGACACTAGTTGTAACTGCAGATATTCTGTGACATGAAAACACGTGCATATGCTCTGATGAGCTACTATTTCGTGACTGCCTACTAACATCTCGTTAGTCCACAACTGGAATGCAATTTTGCAGCGATTCTGTGTGGCATGGATTCGACTTGATAGGTTTAAGCAGATATGTGGCACAAGATGTCTACGCACGTGTCACGCAATCCCATCAACTACAGGCCGGTGGTTTTGCTGGAGAGATGGTGGTAGATTACGTCCCAGATATGTTGAATCAGGTTCATAACAGGCGAATGTGGTGATCAAGACATAAATGTGAGCTCATTATGATGCCGCTCAAACTACTGCAGAACGTTTCTGGCATTGCGACATGGACAGATATCCCGCTGGAAGATGCCATCGCCGTCGTGGAAGACATTTACGCATGAAGGGGTGCAGATGGTCCGAAAGTAATAACCACCTAGTCCACAACCGTCACTGTGCCTTCGGTTACTACCAAAGGTTCTACGGAAGTCCAGGTGAATTTCCCACATACACTACTGGCCATTAAAATTCCTACACCAAGAAGAAATGCAGATGATAAACGGATATTCATTGGACAAATATATTATACTAGAACTGACATGTGATTACATTTTCACGCAATTTGGGTGCATAGATCCTGAGAAATCAGTACCCAGAACAACCACCTCTGGCCGTAATAACGGCCTTGATACGCCTGGGCGTTGAGTCAAACAGAGCTTGGATGACGTGTACAGGTACAGCTGCCCATGCAGCTTCAACACGGTACCACGGTTCATCAAGAGTAGTGACTGGCGTATTGTGACGAGCCAGTTGCTCGGCCACCATTGACCAGATGTTTTCAGTTGGTCAGAGATCTGGAGAATGTGCTGGCCAGGGCAGCAGTCGAATATTTTATGTATCCAGAAAGGCCCGTACAGGACCTGCAACATGCGGTCGTGCATTATCCTGCTGAAATGTAGGGTTTCACAGGGATGGAATGAAGGGTAGAGCCACGGGTCGGAACACATCTGAAATGTAACGTCCACTGTTCAAAGTGCCGTCAATGCGAACAAGAGGTGACCGAGACGTGTAACCAATGGCACCCCATACCGTCACGCCCGGTGATGCGCCAGTATGGCGATGACGAATACACGCTTCCAATGCGCGTTCACCGCGATATCGCCAAACACGGATGCGATCATCATGATGTTGTAAACAGAACCTGGATTTATCCGAAAAAATGACGTTTTGCCATTCGTGCACCCACGTTCGTCCTTGAGTACACCACCGCAGGCGGTCCTGTCTGTGATGCAGAAGCCGGCCGGTGTGGCCGAGCGGTTCTAGGCGCTTCAGTCTGGAACCGCGCGACCGCTACGGTCGCATGTTCGAATCCTGCCTCGGGCATGGATGTGTGTGATGTCCTTAGGTTAGTTAGGTTTAAGTAGTTCTAAGTTCTAGGGGACTGATCTACATCTACATCCATACTCCGCAAGCCACCTGACGGTGTGTGGCGGAGCGTACCCTGAGGACCTCTATCAGTTCTCCCTTCTATTCCAGTCTCGTATTGTTCGTGGAAAGAATCATTGTCGGTATGCTTCTGTGTGGGCTCTAATCTCTCTGATTTTATCCTTATGGTCTCTTCGCGAGATATACGTAGGAGGGAGCAATATACTGCTTGACTCTTCGGTGAAGGTATGTTCTCTAAACTTTAACAAAAGCCCGTATCGAGCTACTGAGCGTCTCTCCTGCAGAGTCTTCCACTGGAGTTTATCTATCATCTACGTAACGCTTTCGCGATTACTAAATGATCCTGTAACGAAGCGCGCTGCTCTCCGTTGGATCTTCTCTATCTCTTCTATCAACCCTATCTGGTACGGATCCCACACTGCTGAGCAGTATTCAAGCAGTGGGCGAACAAGCGTACTGTAACATACTTCGTTTGTTTTCGGATTGCATTTCCTCAGGATTCTTCCAATGAATCTCAGCCTGGCATCTGCTTTACCGACGATCAACTTTATATGATCATTCCATTTTAAATCACTCCTAATGCGTACTCCCAGATAATTTATGGAATTAACTGCTTCCAGTTCCTGACCTGCTATTTTGTAGCTAAATGATAAGGGATCTATCTTTCTATGTATTCGCAGCACATTACACTTGTCTACATTGAGATTGAATTGCCACAGCGTGCACCATGCGTCAATTCGCTGCAGATCCTCCTGCATTTTAGTACAATTTTCCATTGTTACAACCTCTCGATACACCACAGCATCATCTGCAAAAAGCCTCAGTGAACTTCCGATGTCATCCACAAGGTCATGTAAGTATATTGTGAATAGCAACGGTCCTATGACACTCCCCTGCGGCGCACCTGAAATCACTCTTACTTCGGAAGACTTCTCTCCATTGAGAATGACATGCTGCGTTCTGTTATCTAGGAACTCTTCAATCCAATCACACAATTGGTCTGATAGTCCATATGCTCTTACTTTGTTCATCAAACGATTGTGGGGAACTGTATCGAACGCCTTGCGGAAGTCAAGAAACACAGCATCTACCTGTAAACCCGTGTCTATGGCCCTCTGAGTCTCGTGGACGAATAATGACCTCAGATGTTACGTCCCACAGAGCTCATAGCCATTTGAACCATCTTTTCTGATGCAGCGTCAAGGGTAACCGCAGCCATGGTCTCCGAGCTGATAGTCCATGCTGCTGCAAACGTCGTCGAACTGTTCGTGTCCGTAGCTCGTGGTCGTGCGGTAGCGTTCTCGCCTCCCGCCCCCGGATTCCCGGGTTCGATTCCCGGCGGGGTCAGGGATTTTCTCTGCCTCGTGATGACTGGGTGGTGTGTGCTGTCCTTAGGGGACTGATGACCATAGATGTTAAGTCCCATAGTGCTCAGAGCCATTTGAACCATTTGAACTGTTCGTGCAGATGGTTGTTGTCTTGCAAACATCCCCATCTGTTGACTCAGGGATCGAGACGTGGCTGCACGATCCGCTACAGCGATGCGGATAAGATGCCTGTCATCTCGACTGCTAGTGATACGAGGCCTTTGGAATCCAGCACGGCGTTCCGTATTACCCTCCTGAACCCACCGATTCCATATTCTGCTAACAGTCATTGGATCTCGACCAACGCGAGCAGCAATGTCGCGATACGATAAACTGCAATCGCGATAGGCTACAATCCGGCCTTTATCAAAGGCGGAAACGAAATGGTACGCATTTCTCCTCCTTACACGAGGCATCACAACAACGTTTCACCAGGCAACGCCAGTCAACTACTGTTTGTGTATGAGAAATCGGTTGGAAACTTTCCTCATGTCAGCACGTTGTAGGTGTCGCCACCTGCGTCAATCTTCTGTGAATGCTCTGAAAAGCTAATCATTTGCATATCACAGCATCTTCTTCTTGTCGGTTAAATTTCGCGTCTGTAGCAAGTCATCTTTGTGGTGTAGCAATTTTAATGGCCACTAGCGTACTATTATATTACACCCACTGCGCTGTGTCCTTAACGCAATGTGTACAGGGGTTAGAAAAAATATGGAAACACACAATACATAAAACGTAGTACATACCATGCCTAGTATGCTGTAGGAAAACCGTTGGCATTCAAAATAGCTTCCAGCGGTATTGGAACGTACAGTTACAAGTCCTGTATGGTTTTCAAGGGAATTTTATCTCATTCTTCCTCCGAAACAGTGGAAACTATGAAGGAGGTGGATAGTGATCATGCGCCCTTTTTATCCACTTTAGACCACAAACGCTCTATAATATTGAGATCTTATTACTGATAGTCAGGGAAGAAGCGACAATTCATCCTAGTGCTCACAAAACCAGTCCTGGACGATGCGATCGAAGTGAACAGGGGTACTGTCGTCTTGGAACAGAGCATCACCGCTGGGGAACAACCATTGTGCTATGAGATGGACTTGATCAGCGAAAATGGTCACGTAGTCCTTAACAGCGATGCAACCTTGCACAGTAAACATAGGGTCCACGAAATATCACGATATGGCCGCCCACATCATTACCGAAATAGCGTCATGTTTCACATCTGGGACGTAATCTCGGCTACAAGTGGGAAACGGAAAAAAGACTCACTAGACCAAATAACTTTCCTCCATAGTTCATAGTCTAGGTTTTATGGCTTTGGTACCATGCTTCCCTGTTACGGGCGCTTTCGTCAGTGGTGAGTGGTTTTGGAATTCCAGCTCAGCCTGCTGATGGAGCTCCCTTCCTTCAGCGCTGACCGGGTTCACGAATGTCTGCAGTGACTTTTGTTGCTGTTGGTCTCTTACTTTTCGTCACAGTCCTATTCAATGGCTGTCAGTTACGATCACTCTACACTTAAATCTGCGTTCCCCGTATGCGGTATAAATCTTTTATACTTTGCCTTTTGAGGCACTAAATACTTCTGCTACCCTAGTTACGGAAGCACCCACCGTACCAACGCCAACAATTTGCCGACATTAAGACGGTGAATTATGCTGCCACAAAAATCTTTGGTCGTTTGCCAAATAGTATTAAAAGTCTGACAGATAGCCAACCAACATTTAAAAACAAATTAAAAGGATTTCTGAATGACAACTCCTTCTACTCAACAGATTAATATTTAGATATGAAGTAGTAATTGTAAAAAATAAATAAATAAATAAATAATTATTTTGTGTAAAGAAAACTTACGTTAAATTGACACGCTCCACATCATTACGAAATGTTGTAGTCATGATCTATGGAACAAGGATTAATGTATGTATGTACGAGGGTGAGTCAAATGAAAACCTTAAATTTGTAATACCAAATCTAAATTTTGCGCCGTTATCCTGTATGTTGGTAAGCGCGTTACAAACAGCGTGCAGGAATAGCCTGTAGGCGGCAGCATAGTGCAGATGCACACATACCGTCGCAGTATCAGCATAAAGACGGCCGCGCCACTTGCGACTTGCACCAGGGAAGAACAGCGTTCTGTTATTCCGTTTTTGCGTAGTGAAGGTGTGTAACCTATTGAAATTCATCGACGAATGAAGGTTCAGTACGGTGATGCATGTTTGTCACAGCAGCAAGTCTACGATTGGAGTAAGAAGTTCGCAAATGGTGTGACTTCAGTGGAAGATGCTCCTCGTCCAGGTCAGGCACAACGAGTTGTGACTCCACAGAACATTGTAGCAGCTGAAGCCGTAGTGAAGGAAAACCGCTAAGTGACACTGAATGACACTGCAGCATGTTTACAGATTAGTCATGGGTCAGCACATCGCATTGTGCATGATGTGCTACATTTTCACAAAGTGTCTGCAAGATGGATGCCACGGCAGCTGACACCTGAAATGAGAGAACGACGTGTTGATGCTTCTGAAGATCTTCTTCGGCGCTTTGAATGAGAAGGTGATGGCTTCCTTGAAAGAATCGTTACTGGGGACGAAACCAGGGTTCACTTCCAGCAACCACTTCCTCATTCACCATACTCACCAGACCTTGCCCCAAGTGATTTCCATATGTTTGGACCACTCAAAGACGCAATAGGATGGAGGAAGTTCCGTTCTGATGAAGAGGTAAGCCACGCGGTGCATGAGTGGTTGCGCGGACTACCAAAGGAATTTTTTTCTGAAGGAATTTGTGCACTTTGTAAGCGCTGGAGGACTTGCATTGAGCGTGGGGGAGATTATGTTGAAAAGTGTTACAGCTTTGTACCACTTCTGCACAATAAATAGTATTTGAAAAATATTTAAGGTTTTCATTTGTGTCACCCTTGTATCTATGTATGATTCACATAGATCTGACGTAATCCACTCACAACAGAAGATTGTTCTGACCACGACTGACACTTCCAACATATTGTCGGCATTGTACAAGTTACGTTCGTGGTTATATGCAAGAAGGCCATCTGCAGGCTTGAATATCGTCTACATTTATGTTCAAGCATGCATTTCTCGCGGTGTTTCCATATTTTTGCCCAACCCCTGTATTTAGAGCAGTTGCTCACCTGGATGATGGCGTATTCGGACAGCTAGCGAACTAATGAAACAAAAACGTGATTCCTCCGACCAGGAGACTCGTTTCCATCGACCCAAGGTCCACTCGCAATAATCATGTGTCCACTACAATCGTAACTGTCGATGTTGTTGTGATAACATGAGACCTAACTGAGGTCATCTACTGCAAAACCTCGTGTCCAACAATGTTCACTGAACAGGGTGATGCGAAACAGTTGCGCCTGCACCAATACTGTTCACTGTCTTGAGATCTGTCACTGATCGTCACAGAGTGGGCAAGCGTCCGACCTCTATGTTTGGTGATGCGGTGTGGACATCCAGTACGTTGTTGCCTACTCGTGGTTTCACCGTCTTTCCATTGATACTCAAAACTTTAGCATGCAAACTGTGACCAAATTCGTCTTTTCCGAGATGTTCATTCCAAGGCACCAGATCATAACGTTCTTCTTTGTTTCAAAATCGCTTGTGTCAGTGCATTTCCCTATTTGTCACCAGTATCATTTCTAGAGTGATTTCTGTTTGTCTCTGATACGCTTGTATACACTATCCGATTAAAAGTACACGAACACCTATTAGTGGACACTCACATGGGGTTTGACCACCCTTCGCCTTCATACGACTTCAAATCTGCTGGGGACACTTTCAGTGAACTGTTTGAACGTCTGTGGATGATTGGCAGCCCATTCTTCCTCAAGGGCCGAAAACCGAGTCCGGCGCCACGCCGTATGCTCCATTCCATAACCAATCAAGGCGCTTCACGGGGCACGCTTGCCACAGAGGACCCAACATGGTAGGACAGACTGACCTGTGACACAGCGTCGTGTCCCCGTGGTCCCAAAGAGCAGCTGGCACACATATGAAGTAAGATGGACTGTGTTGTCTCCATGGTCACCGGTTGTGCCACACTTTTTGGCAGCAGAGATTGACAGCACAGTTGCAGGTGGCATGGACAGAGAACGCAAAGGGCCAGACTTCATCAGCATGCATCCCACCGACAGTAGCACGGTAAACCCTGGACGGTCACCATAAATATGCTAGCAAGACTCTGTCGGTTTGAGGCGCTGGTCAGCTGCCGCTAACGTTGCACATGGGGAGTGACGTGGCAGTTGGTCTTTGGACGCCTGGGTGGAGTTGAAGTTGCCTCCCACGATCAATGCATCCCGCCGACCCGTGAAGAGAGGTCTGAGGAGAAAGTGAAGCATTTGCGGTAACGACCTGAACCAGATGGCACATAGATGTTGACGATCCTTACGCCACCAAAAGTGATAGTCATACCTCAGGAATCTGGGAGATAGGTAACTGTATCAGTGAGGCATTCGTCATGTAAGAGGATCACCATCTCACTACCAGTAGGGAAAGCGTAGGGGATATGTGCCGTAAAACCATGGGGAGTGGAGATTGTCTCTGACGAAGACGTCAAGTGAATCTTTCAAATGGCTCTGAGCACTATGGGACTTAACAAATGCGGTCATCAGTCCCCTAGAACTTAGAACTACTTAAACCTAACTAACCTAAGGACATCACACACATCCATGCCCGAGGCAGGATTCGAACCTGCGACCGTAGAAGTCGCGCGGTTCCGGACTGCGCGCCTAGAACCGCTAGACCACCGCCGCCGGCTCAAGAGTGTTTTCACAACCGTTTACTATTCGCATGGGCTCACGAACTAACTGCTCGAAATAATTTTCAAAGAATGCGCTTAGTACAGTTTTGAACGATGTTTTATGCGTACCTCCGGATTTAAACATGTATTTTCGCCAACATATCGAGGGTAAATTCAAGTCACCATCAACTATAACTGTATGAGTCAAATAAGGGTTTAAAAATAAACTCAGATTGTCTTTGAACTTTCAGCAATTGTATCATCTGAGTTGGGAGGTCGGTAAAAGGATCCAATTACACTACTGGCCATTAAAATTGCTACACCACGAAGATGACGTGCTACAGACGCGAAATTTAACCGACAGGAAGAATATGCTGTGATATGCAAATGATTAGCTTTTCAGAGCATTCACACAAGGCTGGCGCCGGTGGCGACACCTACAACGTGCTGACATGATGAAAGTTTCAAACCGATTTCTCATACACAAACGACAGTCGACCGGCGTTGCCTGGTGAAACGTTGTTGTGATGCCTAATGTAAGGAGGAGAAACGCGTACCATCACATATCCAACTTTGATAAAAGTCGGATTGTAGCCTATCGCGATTGCAGTTTATCGTATCACGACATTGCTGCTCGCGTTGGTCGAGATCCAATGACTGTTAGCAGAATATGGAATCGGTGGGTTCAGGAGGGTAATACGGAACGCCGTGCTGGATTCCAAAGGCCTCGTATCGCTAGCAGTCGAGATGACAGGCATCTTATCCGCATCGCTGTAGCGGATCGTGCAGCCACGTCTCGATCCCTGAGTCAGCAGATGGGGATGTTTGCAAGACAACAACCATCTGCACGAACAGTTCGACGACGTTTGCAGCAGCATGGGCTATCCAGCTCGGAGACCATGGTTGCGGTTACCCTTGACGCTGCATCACAGACAGGAGCGCCTGCGATGGTGTACTCAACGACGAACCTGGGTACACGAATGGGAAAACGTCATTTTTTCGGATGAATCCAGGTTTTTTTTACAGCATCATGATGGTCGCATCCGTGTTTGGCGACATCGCGGTGAACGCACGTTGGAAACGTGTATTCGTCATCACAATACTGGCGTATCACCCTGCGTGATGGTATGGGGTACCATTGGTTACACGTCTCGGTCACCTCTTGTTCACATTGACGGCACTTTGAACAGTTGACGTTACATTTCACATGAGTTACGACCCGTGGCTCTACCCTTCATTCGATCCCTGCGAAACCCTACATTTCAGCAGGATAATGCACGACCGCATGTTGCAGGTCCTGTACGGGCCTTTCTGGATACAGAAAACGTTGGACTGGTGCCCTGGCCAGCACATTCTCCAGATCTCTCACCAATTGAAAACGTCTGGTCAATGGTGGCCGTGCAACTGGCTCGTCACAATACGCCAGTCACTGCTCTTGATGAACTGTGGTATCGCGTTGAAGCTGCACGGGCAGCTGTACCTGTACACGCCATCCAAGCTCTGTTTGACTCAATACTCAGGCGTATCAAGGCCGTTATTACGGCCAGAGGTGGTTGTTCTGGATACTGATTTCTCACTATCTATGCACCCAAATTGCGTGAAAATGTAATCACATGTCAGTTCTAGTATAACATTTTTGTCCAATGAATACCCGTTTATCATCTGCATTTCTTCTTGGTGTAGCAATTTTAATGGCCAGTAGTGCATTATTTTAGTCCGGTTGCCAAGAATAATCTTTGCCCATACTAACTCACAAGAACTATCTGCTTCGACTTCCCTACAAGATAAACTACTTCTAATAGCAACAAAGACGCCACCGCCCACTGTGTTTAGCCCATCCTTTCTACAAACAGTTAGGTTCTTCGCAAAACCTTCGGCAGAACTTATCTGCGGCTTTAGCCATCTGTCAGTAACTATTACGATTTGAGCATCAGTGCTTTATATTAGCGCTTGGAGCTCTGGTACTTGCCCGACACAGCTACGGCAATTTAGAGCTGTTATACCGGTGGTTCCTGTATCCACGTTTTTCCTGTGATCGACCTGCAGCCTTTGAGAATGAAGCCCTTCTTGTGTTTCCTCGAGATCGTCTAATTTAAAACAAAAAACAAAACAAAAACGTCCAGTGCAAGCCACACAGCCTCTGCTAGCCGTGTAGCCGCCTCCTGCGTGTAGTGAACTCCTGACCTATTCAGCGGAATAGCAGTCGTCTTTTACTGATGGTATCCTCTGGATGCGGTAAGGAGGAACGAAGAGTCAGCACACCGCTCTCCAGGACGCTGTCAGTTTCCCACGCCTTGGAACCGTTGCGTTTGACTCAGGTACATCTATATAAATACTTCACAAGCTACTGTACAGTGCACGGCCGAGGGTCCATCGTATCAATATTATAGATTTCCTGTCCGTCCTGTTGGTATACTCGTGCCGGCACGGTAGCTCAGCGTACTCGATCAGGCCACTGGCTACATTGTGTAACGAAAAACTGAGAGACGTTCGTATCAAGAGGGAAGTGGGTAGATACCATGCGACATCCGTACTGAACTGATGACGAATAAACGGATAGACAGGGAAAAAAGCTGTATAGCGCTTATCTAGAAATCGACAGATAGCGGGATATAATCCTGGTCAGACAACAGATTTTTCAGCTTGCATTTTAACCTATCGTCCACCTCTCAACGAAATGAGGAGTCGCCAGCAGCGACACGTGGTTCGGATTCCACGCCAAACTGTAGGGACCCTTTCCCCGGTTGGATGGAGGGAGTAGGTTAGGGACACGCAAGCCTCCGGCAAAGCGTCCAATAGAAGGGCTTGCACCAGGTCATTGAGCCACACGAAGTTATTATTGTTATTATTATTATAAATTTCCTTTCCTGTTCCATTCGCGTACTGAGCGAGGGAATACGACTGCGTAAATGTGATTATTTCGCATGATTCGTATACGAGATAGGTGTTGATGGCAGCCTAATAGCCGCACAGTCATCTTAGAATATACGTCCTCTAAATGTGCCCAAACAGGTTTCCGGAGAGCAGCATCGTATTTCACTATAGACAAGAGAAGTCAGCAACTGTAGTGATATTTAAAACAATTTATTTTTCAGTCCCAGTTGCACATTTTATTACAGTATGACTAGTTTCTAAATCTCTGGATATTTTCAGATCTAAAAAAAAGTTAAAACTAAATACGTATTGTCTATTGACCTGAGAACGTCAGTTCACTCGTCGGTCGAACTTCCTCGTGTAACAAAATATTGTCAGATTTGAATAATAAATAGGACACTAACACTGCGTAAACAATGGTTGATCTCGCAGCGGGTAGATTATGTCCGTAGGTGTTTGTCGTGCTGCATTTGCTCTACCTGCTATGTCATCGTGCCTGTATAGGTGCAAGCATGATTGTTACGAATTAGCTTTTATAAAATTATAAATTAGTGTGGCGTGGAAACGAGTTTTGCTAGGATAGTGATTTGTGCGCCATTGTGAAGAGCTTGCGGAGCACTACTAGGACACAAAGTGAGACAATAAAAATATTCGACGGAATGTAAGTGAAAACCGATATTAAACTGAAAATCACAAAAAAATGAAAGATGTCTCACATTACTCGCAAGTATGCTCGGAACTACAGAAAACACAAGTCAGAGGAAAGCTCGCGTCGAAAGGAATCCAAAACGCCTAGAAATTCGAGTGCCGAGCAAATGCGAGAGCTACGACAGCGTCGAAGAGAAAATGAAAAAACGGCACAAAGCGAATACGTACCTGGCCCATAGGGCATGCAGCGGCCAGCGACAACTTCTGATTTGTCTATTTCGTAACCATTATACGAGGGCTGTCCAGAAAGTAAGTTACGATCGGTCGCGAAATGGAAACGACTATGAAAATCCGATAAAGCTTTGCAAAGATGTGTTGGGCAGTGTCTCTAGTACGACTCTAGGTAGAATTATGTCGCTCTTTTCATTCCTGAGCTCTTAGTGAGCGCGTAAAGATGTTATAGAAAATAGTGTCTCCCGCCAAATACACGGGCCTGGAGATAATTTTCCCCTGAAGCTATGCGACCAACATTACATAACTGTCGTGCGGTTTCTTCTTCAAGACAATTCTCAGCCTCATTCTGCAGGGGCAATGAAGATGTTCCTGCATCGTTTCAATTGGAAATGTTGGGTTACCCACAATACAGCCCGTAATTGTCTCCCACTGAGTTTCATCTCTGCTCAAACGAACCGCTGGCTAACATTTTGGCACAGACAACGAGCTTTAGGCCAGCGTAGAGAATTGGCGAAAAGCACTGGCGGCTGCCTTCTATGATGAGGGTATTGGAAAGTTGGTACAACGCTACGACGAATGTTTGAGTCAGAACGGCGACTACGTAGAGAAGTAGCTGAAAGGTGTAGCTAACTGTTACAAATGAAACATTTCTGATTTTCACTGTGATTTTCATTTCGCGATCAATCGTAACTTACTTTCTCGACAGCCCTCGTACTACACTGTGTGTAGATATTGTCTTGAAGACATTGGTAATTAAATTACATTATAAACACACAAAAAGTTTTTATTTTACAAAAAACAGAAAAGCATTCACAGTGAAATTTTCATTCTGGAGCGGAGTGTACGCTGATAAGAAGCTTCTTGGCAGATTAAAACTGTGTGCCGGGTCGAGACTCGAACTCTTGAAGACATTGGTAATTAAATTACATTATAAACACACAAAAAGTTTCCCATTCCCTTTCGCGGGAAAATGCTCTGGTCACAGTCAGCTGCAGACTGGAGGAGACAAAGTGGGCAGGGGTCGAATCCCGAGGTCTGGCTACGATTCCTGCCCCCTCCCACCCTCACGTCGCTCATTTTTATCATACACATTTATCAATTTTTTGCACATATGTACAATGGACAAAATTAAAACTAATCCACCAATCCGGAATCCCGGAAACCACACAAACTGATGAAGGATGGAAGGTGGGCCCAGTCCAAGATGTAGGCGCGTCATGTTTTGTTCCGAACCGGGCTGGCGCCTGCCACGACAGGAACACACCAAACTTTGTGGGGACGAGGTAAAAATGTTATTAAGGTAATTGGCAAAATGCATGCGATAACGGAAACAGCGCACAATCTCCGCATGTGCAGTCTATAAGTAACGCCAAAAATCACGATACGAGCGATGAGCATCTCAATATACACACATCAAAAAAAGTTTCGCATCGCCCCGGTTCCCAGAACTCCTGAAGATAGACGTTGACTGTGGATATTGTATTACAGACACAGTCGCTTTGACTGTTCAGAGATGTCACTAAACCCGCCCAAAGATATAAACGACTATGCATGAGCGGCGCCTATTAGGCGGAGGGGTTCCGACAGCCAATCAGTTCCAGTCATTCCGCCAGGAAGGAGGTACACGACTCGTGTTGTCTGTAGTTCAACCATGCCTAGACGGTCAATAATGCGGTTCGATCACGTCCGCATTGGTACTTTGTGGCAGGAAGGGCTCTCAACAAGGGAAGTGTCCAGGCGTCTCGGAGTGAACCAAAGCGATGTTGTTCGGACAGGGAGGAGATACAGAGAGACAGGAACTGTCGATGACATGCCTCGCTCAGGCCTCCCAACGGCTACTGCTGCAGTGGATGACCGCTACCTACGGATTAAGGTTAGGAGGAACCCTGACAGCAACGCCACCATGTTGAACAATGCTTTTCGTGCAGCCACAGAATGTCGTGTTACGACGCAAACTGTGCGCAATAGACTGCATGATGAGTTACTTCACTTCCAACGTCCATAACGAGGTCCATCTTTGCAACCGAGACACCATGCAGCGCGGTACAGATGGGCCCAACAACATGCCGAATGCACTGCTCAGGATTAGCATCACGTTCTCTTCACCGATGAGTGTCGATTATGCCTCCAACCAGAAAATCGTCGGAGACGTGTTTGGAGGCAACCCGGTCAGGCTGAACGCATTAGACACACTTTCCAGCGAATGCAGCAAGGTGGAGGTTCCCTGCTGTTTTGGGGTGGCATTACGTGCGCTCGACGTACGCCGCTGGTGGTCATGGAAGGCGCTGTAACGGCTGTACGATACGTGAATGCCATCCTCTGACCGATAGTGTAACCATATCGGCAAAGTATTGGCGAGGCATTCGTCTTCATTGACGACAATTATCGTCTCCATCGTGCACAACTTGTGACTGACTTCCTTCAGGATAATGACATCGCGCAACTAGAGTGGCCAGCGTGTTCTCCAGACATGAACCCTATCGAACATGCCTGAGATAGGTTGAAAAGGGCTGTTTATGGACGACGTGACCCACCAACCACTCTGGGAGATCTACGCCGAATCGCCGTTGAGGAGTGGGACACTCGGGACCAACAGTGCCTTGATGGACTTGTGGATAGTATGCCACGACGAATACAGGCTTGTATCAATGCAAGAGAACGTGATACTGGGTATTAGAGGTACGAGAGTGTACAGCAGTCTGGACCACCACCTCTGAAGGTCTCGCTGTATGGTGGTACAACATGCAATGTGTGGTTTTCATGAGCAGTAAAAAGGGCGGAAATGATGTTTATGTTGATCTCTATTCCACTTTTCCGTACAGGTTCCGGAACTCTCGGAACAATGGTGATGCAAAACTTTTTTTGATGTTTCTACATATGCCAAGGTCCAACCCTTTATCCAGAGAACCGCACGAGACTTTGTGGCAGGAAAATATTCCACCACTGGGTAAAGAAAGGACTCAGGGTCAATAACATGCGGCGGCACTCGTAGAAAACACGCGACCATTTGTCGCCACAACAACCAGCCATCCGCAACGGCTACACACTTGAATCGGTGATGGTCATCGTCGACACTATGGAAAACTGCGCGGAGGGGAGAGTCCGCCACTCCTACGGGATGGAGCCGCTGCTTAGTTGGACACTCCCACAGGTCGCATAATAGCAAGTCGATCTGATATGCGTCAGAAAGAAACTTAGATGAATGTGTCGCCAAATCAAAGTCCACCGCAACTATGGGATCTTGCGTTCTACGATACTACTCAGGAGTAGGACACAGAAACCCTATGGCCGCGGCAGGCGCGTTAGTGAGAGTTCGGAGCGAACAATGAACGCATCGTGGCCATGTAAAGTGCCGCCGCACTATAGCGTACGTTCGTAAGACCAAGCCCTCCTGCATGTGGGGAGCGAGTAAGTGTATCTCAGCATACTTCGAAGACGGACCCAGCCGTCAGAAAATATCCGAATGCCGCTTGAATACAACGTCCTATCGTAATTGGCATCGGTAGAAACTGCGCAATATGAACCATTCTATATGCTACGTAGGCATTCAGGTAGGCAACACATTGCAAAGGATCGACGGGGCGTAGGGTTTTGCGACTGATAATCATACGGGTAATTCTTAGAACTTGACGATAGTTGACCGCCACTGTACGATATGCTGACGACGTAAAGGTTATCCCAAGATAGCGGGTACGTTGGAAGCAGGGTAATGGCACCAGATCTTCAGGGGGAAGCGCTGTGGATTTGCGCACATTCATACCCACGTCCATCCGCCCCGATAGCTGAGTGGTCAGCGTGACGGATTGCCGTCCTACGGGCCCTGGTTCGATTCTCGGCTGGGTCGGGAATTTTCTCCGCTCAGGAACTTGGTGTTGTGCTGTCTACATCATCATTTCATCCCCATCCGGCGCGTAAGTCGCCCAATGTGGCGTCGAATGTAATAAGACCTGCACCAAGGTGGCCGGACCTTCCCCGCAAGGGGCCTCCCGGCCAATGACGCCAAACGCTCATTTCCATTTCCGTCACAACTTCCAACTGCCCTGTCATGAGCCGTGGTGGTGTTGAGGACCTGTGCGACCTTCTGCCGAGAGCGAACCAGCAGCAGGAGGTCATCTACGTATGAGCGACATCGAAAGATGTAACAGCTTAAGGATATTCCGGACAACTGCGCCGTCAGCAGGTGTATGAGCAGCTCCAGCGCCAATGCGTAAAGGTACATGGATAGGGGCAGCTTTGCCGGAGCGATCGTTGGATCGGTATCGAAGTCGCCACACGCCCATTGACCTGGATCAGTGAACGCACTGCTAAAGAGCCCCCGGAGGACGCTGATGAACCGGTCAGGAAAGCCCATCCGTTCTAAGACAGAATATAGAAATAGGGCGCACCATGTCAAAAGCGCTGTCAAAAACTACAGCTACGATCGCCGCACGAAGTATGCACGCCTCTGCCAGCGCAGTCAGGTCACGACAGTCTCTGGTGGATGTCTGGACGTTAACTATGTTACCTAGCATAGCTTCCTCGGTGAAGAGGACACACAGTAATAGAAGTCTGCAGCGCGCCAACAATAAACGCGCAAAAATCTTGTAATCAGTATTTAATAAGGTGAGAGGGCGGTAACGGGCTGAAGTAATTCCTGGTGTCGGTTTATAAACGAGAACAATAACGCCCTCTACAAAAGCTTGCGGAATCGCAGCTGCAGAAGTTATCAGTTTATTATGTATCTACTTCCATCGTGCAGACATGAGGCCACAAAACTTACAATAATATTCAGTAGGGCATCAGTCGATGCACCCCTGAAGATAGCCGTTGTGGACTATTTGCACAGCGCATCCCTGAATATAGCCGTAGTGACCACCTCGGAGGTGAAAGGTTTCAATAACGTAACGCCCTCCTCAATTGTGAGGGCGCGTGGAACGTTCACACGATAGGATCGAAGTCCAGGACGGCCCATCATCGGCATGGTAGACTAGGCAATAATGTTCGAACATGTCCGAAAGAACAGACACCATATCCATATAAGTATATAGTTCTGGAAATACTGGCCATGACCTTCTTCTTCTGTGCGGATGTACACATATTCCCCGAACTCTTACGGGATTTGGTAACAATGTCTTCCACGAGTAATGAGTGTGTTGGGGTGGGATACTGCCAATGTAGTGTGTGGACATACAAGGTGAGAATGTGGGTCTCACGGGAGTCATGCATGAGATAGTCCCTCCAGCCGCACTATCCTCTATGCCCTCGGCGGCGCAGATGGCTAGAGCATTTGCTATGTAAGCAGGAGATCCCGGATTCGAGACCCGGTTGGGGCACACATTTTCACCTGTCCCAATTGATATATATCAATGCCCGTCAACAGCTGAAGGTATTAATATACACTCCTGGAAATTGAAATAAGAACACCGTGAATTCATTGTCCCAGGAAGGGGAAACTTTATTGATACATTCCTGGGGTCAGATACATCACATGATCACACTGACAGAACCACAGGCACATAGACACAGGCAACAGAGCATGCACAATGTCGGCACTAGTACAGTGTATATCCACCTTTCGCAGCAATGCAGGCTGCTATTCTCCCATGGAGACGATCGTAGAGATGCTGGATGTAGTCCTGTGGAACGGCTTGCCATGCCATTTCCACCTGGCGCCTCAGTTGGACCAGCGTTCGTGCTGGACGTGCAGACCGCGTGAGACGACGCTTCATCCAGTCCCAAACATGCTCAATGGGGGACAGATCCGGAGATCTTGCTGGCCAGGGTAGTTGACTTACACCTTCTAGAGCACGTTGGGTGGCACGGGATACATGCGGACGTGCATTGTCCTGTTGGAACAGCAAGTTCCCTTGCCGGTCTAGGAATGGTAGAACGATGGGTTCGATGACGGTTTGGATGTACCGTGCACTATTCAGTGTCCCCTCTACGATCACCAGTGGTGTACGGCCAGTGTAGGAGATCGCTCCCCACACCATGATGCCGGGTGTTGGCCCTGTGTGCCTCGGTCGTATGCAGTCCTGATTGTGGCGCTCACCTGCACGGCGCCAAACACGCATACGACCATCATTGGCACCAAGGCAGAAGCGACTCTCATCGCTGAAGACGACACGTCTCCATTCGTCCCTCCATTCACGCCTGTCGCGACACCACTGGAGGCGGACTGCACGATGTTGGGGCGTGAGCGGAAGACGGCCTAACGGTGTGCGGGACCGTAGCCCAGCTTCATGGAGGCGGTTGCGAATGGTCCTCGCCGATACCCCAGGAGCAACAGTGTCCCTAATTTGCTGGGAAGTGGCGGTGCGGTCCCCTACGGCACTGCGTAGGATCCTACGGTCTTGGCGTGCATCCGTGCGTCGCTGCGGTCCGGTCCCAGGTCGACGGGCACGTGTACCTTCCGCCAACCACTGGCGACAACATCGATGTACTGTGGAGACCTCACGCCCCACGTGTTGAGCAATTCGGCGGTACGTCCACCCGGCCTTCCGCATGCCCACTATACACCCTCGCTCAAAGTCCGTCAACTGCACATACGGTTCACGTCCACGCTGTCGCGGCATGCTACCAGTGTTAAAGACTGCGATGGAGCTCCGTATGCCACGGCAAACTGGCTGACACTGACGCCGGCGGTGCACAAATGCTGCGCAGCTAGCGCCATTCGACGGCCAACACCGCGGTTCCTGGTGTGTCCGCTGTGCCGTGCGTGTGATCATTGCTTGTACAGCCCTCTCGCAGTGTCCGGAGCAAGTATGGTGGGTCTGACACACCGGTGTCAATGTGTTCTTTTTTCCATTTCCAGGAGTGTAATTACAATTTCGTTCTAGATGGCTGCAGGTCATCAATGGTGTCTGTTCTTTTGGACATGTCCGAAACAACAGACACCATATCCATGTAAGTATATAAATTTTAACTAATGTTCTTTTTCACAGTGTATAAAATGTAATACATAAAAACCCATAGCATCATTAACAAAGAAAACGACAAACTATAATTTTACATAAATACATATACAAATAAAATTCTGGAAATACACAAATATATAAAACAGTGAAGGACATAGCATCATTATCCAGGGGAATGGTGTACAATAATTTTACATGAATAAATATACAAATATTTTCTTAAGACTACCCTGAAAAATAAGTACAAGATGTTTACAAACTGATAAATATCGGAAACTGTTAGTTTGTGGGTGTAACTGTTCAGTGCTCACTAACTTATGCACCTTTTTTATCAAGAGTAACACACTGATTTAGATTTCACAACACTTTCATCTTCATTTGTGTATGGGGATGGAAGCTACAGTTTTTTTTGTGAAGTTTAGGAAGTGATGATTGTTTGAGATCGGTCATGGTGGCTTGCAAGTAAGTGTTTGGACCCTCAGCCCATAGTTGATCCCATCAGGTTACCAGTCTCTCGTAGAGTTGATGATGTGGAAGTATCCTCAGAATATACAGCAAGGTAAGTGGGTGTATGTTTTGAAACAGCCAAGTTTTCATCGAATTTGCACACAGTATGAGGGAGGTACAGTCAGGTATGATCTTTATATGTCACCTAAAATTCTTCTGCATTGGCTAAGAGAAGTGTAATTGAATCTATTCTTCCATTCTTTGTGTTTCTTCTTTTAACTGTGTTTCTGTTCCTACTCTTCTGTTCTTCATGTCGCTTCTTTCTCTTGATATAAATATTGTGTTTTGGATAAGGATATTGGTAATTGTGGACAGGTAGGTCATCTGTTTGTTGACTCTATAAATGGAACTTGAATCATTGTGTGTGACTCAGATTCCTCAGAAATCAGTGCCAGGTGACTGACTGCTACAGATTATGATGTTTATCAGCCTCTGTCTGGCAGAGGACGACAGAAGAAAAGCAGATATAGTTCACAGTTCTGTACAGTTATTAGCAGTTGCGCTGTAGGCTTAACTGACAGTATTATGTGTGCAATTGGTTTATCTCGTCTCCATCGTGTAGTACAACAGTGGAGACAAGTCATTAGTGCCGTTTAAACACCCATCTTGCCCCTTCTATGCTCTGTGGACCCAGCAGGGCTGCTTGGGCTGCCGCCTGTTACCTGCTCCGCCGTTGTCTGGTGCCCGAGGACTTGCTGGTAGCCGCATGAATAGGCCAGCTGTTTGTCCACGTCCGCGACATGGCCGATGGCGTCCCTTGCTTCCAGTCCGTTCCATCTGCATATCACGTTGTTGCTTCCAGTGTGCCTCGCAAGAATTTTTTCGTGCATCCTGTGCCCACTGTTATCCACAATTAGTTCCCAATTCACACAAATACTATACAATACATAACACAAAATCATTGACATTTCTCCACTATGAAATATAAAATTTTAAGATGTTGTCACTAGTGAGGTTATTTATTTTTACATTTATTATTGTTCTATTTATACAATCAGCCAAGATACTCACTTATTTACTATTGTTATTTTGATCAAAATCTCATGTACAAGTTAATGTTAATTATAAAAGAACATTTCTAAATCTTTGTCGTTTTTAATTATTAAATATTTGTCGGCACCTGTATACTCTTTTCATTAGTTGTCCATACAACAGTAGCATTATAATCCTCACGAAATCCCAATGTTAATAGTTGCAAATACTACTTGTTAAACTCTTTGGTAAACTACTGGCCAGTAGGATGTTTATACTAGTCTAGCTACCACCCTGTTCAAAGTACTACTGTCATTGGGTATCCCAAGATCGTCCGATCTCATGGCTCTTGGTTTCGTAATGGATGTCTTCGTGAATATCTGTGAACAATAAAGTGCACATCTGCACAAACATACACAAATGAATGGTTAGGTGGGCCTCTTCTCGATTTCATGGTTTGGCATGCTTCCTGTGGACAATCATAAACTACATAGCAAGTTTAGTACAAAATTACTGATTCTTTCTTTAATCATACTTCACATACATTTTCTCATTGTTTTACTCAGTAATACTTTCTCTGTCACTGTCCCCTTTTTCTGGAGCTGCTGCTATTACCTTTATCTTGTGTTCTCTTCTTCTCATGTTAATAAAGTTATATTTTATTTTCAATAGTGGTACCTGGAAAGGTAAACGTTTTAAGTGCATTATATAAAATCACTGCTCATCAACACGACTGCCATGCCCATATGTATTACCCACTATGTCATGTGCTATGAATGTGCAGCATTCTTATTTTCCTTTATTAAATTTTATGTTTCTATATCCCCTTATTACACTTCCATTTCATGTCGCTATAACACTCAAACAATATTTCGGTCCGCTCATACGGTATTCCGCAGAACTGGCCACCATGTACGCAATTATTCCGCCTGTCTGACCAGCATAAATACAACATTTCCATATAGCAATAACGGTGCGCTCTCGCGTAGCCACGTGGAGCAGGCCACCTATTGAACTCTCGTTTCTCTGAATGGAGATCAATCACACTTGGACGACACAGCTGCATGTCGCCGCAAACCCCTACTAGCGAGTCACTCATTTGTGATCCCATTGCCAAACATGTAAAACAGACACAAATTTCATGAAGTAGTTCAAAAATTTCTTTTTCAAAATTCTGACGTTCTCTGCTAATACGTTGCACGTCAATTGGGTAACAAATTTACCTATTCACACAACTTTACAGCATTTTGCAGTACCACACGTTTCTCATTTTTACTTTATTCCATTATGGACAGATAGCATATCTTAAACTCTAAACACCTTCTAAAATTGTAAGCTCAGCTTGCTGTGCACATAGTTATAGTCTACACAAACATACCCTAATTTTCTCACCCTCGACATCCTGCCCATTTATCTACTGTAGTACCTCTTTTAACATGATAACAGCACAGAAAATATTGATAAATCTACATATCCCTTCAGTGTAATAATTTAACTTAATTGCTAATTATATACAATATACTTTACTTTCGCCATACGAGCTAACTTTAATTCTTCCTACTTATTCTGTGTCATTTTGCCGTACTCTCCCAGGGTTTTGTAGTCTAATTTCAGTTGATTGTTACCGATTCCTGTTGTTATTCATTCCACCCCATCCTTGGTCAGACCGTTGACACGTTTCTCTATTGTCGCCCCATGATGCGCCATTACTTTGTGGCTCCCATCTGTGTTCATTTTGTTGCCTATATTCTCTGCCATAGTTCTCCCACTGTACATTGGTCCCACTACGATATCTATGGTCCATGTTTTGGTGAGGCGGCCGACTTACTTTGTTTTGCCAATTATGGCCTCTATTATTCCATCTGTTGTTCTCCCTTCTTTCACTTTGCACATCCCTCTGCCTAGGTTTTTCTCGCGCCTGGTGCTCGTTGAAAGCGAACTCCAACTCTCTTAGGATACCATTGAATCCCTCTACATCAAAATCGGCCGACGAGCGTTCGATGATAGGAAATTGATAACTTCATGTAACACAATCTTACGATCTCAGCCGGTGTGCATGGGTCGTACAAATGCTGATTTTTCTTGGTCAAGTTTTCGAAATACTTCACCGGACTATGGAATCCTGAACTCTCCAAATCTCTGCTCATCGTTATTTCCTGTTTTATCCTGTCCTGTACCTCCTTGGACCAGTATCTGTTTAAAAATGCGTCACGAACTCTTTGTATGACGTGCACGTCTTTGCAATGTTCCGCATGCATTCGGCCGATGTTCCCTCGATATGTGAACAGACGAATTCCATTTTGTACATCAGAGGCCAGTGAGGAGGTAATGATAAATCAGACAGTCCAATAAAAGTTATTGGGAATGCTTAAAATCGAAAATTTCATTAGAATTTCTTCCCGCTTGGCCTACCACATTCTCACTTAGCGCTAACGTTTCCTGTCTACCGTGACCTTGGGCGTCCTCTCTTCTACTCCCTGTCACGTTTTCATCACTGGAAAACTGTCCCATGGTGCGCATTATCCGGTAACAGTTATGCATATGACATATCACATTGCTGTTCTCCGTATTCACAATTTGCAACCAAGTCGTGCCCTATATCGTCGCGAGGGCCATATCTCTACCGATATTTCGTTGCTCTGCAGATACGGTTTCAGTCTAGTTGACGAGCAACTCTTACATTCGAGCACAATCTAATATCGTCTGGTCTTGGAAATAAGCGTGTAGAGTTTGAACTGGCTCTTTCGGTTCCTGTTGTTTTCAAATCGCCTACTACTTCTTTTCTGAGAGGTGATTTTTGCCTTGGTTGCGACCTGACTTGCTCAGATAATTGTTTAATTTCGCTTTCTATGTTCTGTTTAAATTGGGAGAGCTCCGCAGCCAATGCCTTATTTGGCAATTTCTACTTGTTTCACGCGCCTCTGCAACTTCGTTAATGCACCTCTACCTACCTTTGTCGTGTTTTCTGTCTTCTCTAATGTTTCAAGAACAATCCGCTTTGCGCCCCTCGCTAGTAATCGCGCCTCATTCGCAGTTCTTCTGACCTCCGCAACATCTCGTTCTAGTTTTGTTCGGAGTGTCACTACCTCATCTTTCACTTCCCTCGTTTCATGTTTTATCGACTGAATCTCGACACTTATGTTTTGAATTTTATTTCCCGTTTCAGCACTAATGTTTTGAATTTTATTTCCCATTTCAGCATTAACGTTTTGAATTTAATTTCCCATTTCTGAGCTGACCTTCTGAATTTTACTTCCCATATCACTTCCCATTGCTTTTAGGTATGCAAGGATATCCAACACACCTGTGTTATCTAAATATTCTCTCCTATTGTGACTTTCTCTTGCTCTACTCTTAGGTGATCTTCTCCCCCTTTCCCTGTCCATTTCTTGGTATTCAAGAAAGTCATCATCACGCGCCCCTGGTTTGCTGCGTCGTGACGATGTCATTGACGGCGATCTACCACAACTCTTAGTTGTTCTGCGTTCACTTGGACTCCTTACATTATAGTCCCGCATCTTTACGATTGCCTCAGTGTGTCTCTGTCTCTCATCTTCACTATCGGATTGCCCACCATAGGCTTGACTGTGTCTATCATCCTCACAAAATTCCCTTGGATCGGTATTCTACTCACCAGTGCCTTGTGTTTCTAACATAGATATCTCTTTCTCATCCCGTAGGCTTTCTTGACTACACCGTGTATCTGCCATTTCTATATTGTTACAACTAGTGCTCTGTTGTGCTACTAACCGCGCTTTCAGCCTAGTTAACATGGACTGATCCCTGATAACAGTTCTCCCTTAAAGGTACACAATCTACACTACCCACATTTATTATGTAACGGCCATGTAACATAAAATATCTACAACAATGTCGTGAACGAGCAGTGTCGTTACAATACAAGCAAAATACAATGACACACGACTAACATAAATATCAGGAAATTGCAGCCAGCGGCCTAAAGCGCAATGCCTCTGAAAAGAAATACATTAAAATAAATGAATATTATTTTTAATGTTATCGCGTGACTTTATCACTGCAAACTATACACGCAAGCTGGTGATCACTATCAATAACACCTAAACATTAAATGGAAAAAAATTTTTTTTTAAATTTCCTATGTTTCAGACCACTTTATGACTACTATTAGAAGACTCTAAGTAGAATCCTGGTAGAGTAAGCCATATCCAAGATGCTACTTCAGGTGGGTGTAAAATGCATGTGCGCAACGGAAAAATATTGTACGCTAAAATGATGAATTGGCCCTATCTGACTACCCCCTGAAGCAGATCTTAGGATCTCTTAATGCTCTTTCACATATAAATTACGACCTCAACTTAAATGAATTAGTAAGACAACTAATACTACTAAATGATAAACGTTGTTTCTTGTTATACATTTATTGTAGATTATTAAACAACCCTTTATTACAAATGTCTATATTTTCTAGCTAAAATTTCTGATCAATTACCCAACTCTGCCCTTTTTATGGCCACGCGATCTAATATAAATAACGCGAAATGACTGACCTCATCTACGTACGAAACACTAGAAGATACCACTTTCAAAGATGATCTATGGTGGTGTGGAACCTCAGCGGAAATAAACTAGCGTGATCACAGCTGTTTAGCTTTATAGCCCTAATAAGCCGAAGCAATTAGCAATGCCACCGTATGTACTGCGTCCGGTTCGTCGGAGTGATGGTTCTCGTACACGTCAGCGACGATGGAAAAACTCCAGCCACAACATAAAACTGTTTCAAACACTAGGACAGCAGAAGGCGGTCCTCTGTCTAATATACTCTAATACAGTCTTCCCCTCTCTGTGTGCTACAGACGAGAAAAGCGAACTCCCAGCCACAAGAACAGAGTTCAAATAACGTCTCAAAGTAAGTATAGGCAGATGAAGTGCTCTCAATCACTGAACGCTGCGTACTCAACGACGACTTCCAGCCCAGAGGCGAAGTCCAGAATCGTGTAAGTTCGCAACAGTACAGTGCCTAACCGATCTTACTATAACTCTCCTGAGAGCAAAGACAGCAAGTCCGTCTGTTCCAACATCGTTGATACTGAGCGACCATCACACACAGGCGCTCAAAACGGAGTACTTCTTCCTCTCCACCACTGGCTTCCCAGCAAGACTCGGCTCCCCTCCCTCGTAACTGCAGAAGGCAAATCATCTTCACGAAACTACGGAATACAATGGTATGCTTCTGAGTAGAAATCCTTGGAAATAACGCAGCTTGCGTGATTTCCGAGGTGACGCTACCTTGTTCCTTTCAGCTGTGTCCAAGATTTGCAGACTTCCCGGTTATCCTTCCGGTCCAGCTACAAGACCGGCCGGCTGCGACTCTATTGTTCTCCAGCGCTCAGGTGCCCCAACGTCCGTCTTGTTACTTCCTGCGTTTAAGCAGGACCAACACACCTGTATGGGCCTTCTACCCAGGGTTTGAGTTTCACCTGCCGTTTCATCTCCGCTGGCGTTCCAACCTGTACTGGTATATGCAATCATTCATTATGCCATTTTGATAATAATGACACTCCGTCACCTTTCGCGCAAAAGTGTTAACAATTACTTACAAGGCGTACATGACGATGTCAATCTTCTTTAAAAATTCATATATACGATGTACAACCTATCAAATGATACCTAATTGTGGTTGTAGATTACGGCAACGTATGTAGATGAGTGCTTGTAAGGTGCGAAATTATAGCCACCTCACAACATTAGTGACCCGTGGAGTGAATCTTAAAAGATATACCACTGGCAAACAGGAGATACATGATGTCGTTAATCAGGATGCCTTTGCGAACATACACCGCCACTCCGCGCCTAAGGTGATCGCCATAAGAGGCATAGAAGTCATATCCCGCTATCCGTGGTAGCGCTGCTAAATGCACCTCCTGTAACAGGGCAATATCTGGCTCCAAAGCCTGTTTCATTTGTTTCAAGAGATGGATCTTGGATCTTGATGGGCGCTCGCACGCCGTTGTCATTCAGTGCTGCCATACCTATAGCCCCCACTCCAACCGGGGGAGGGGGGGGGGGGGCTACAGGTCGCTGTTGTGACGGTAAGGGGATACCCAGTGGCAGGCGCTGTCGGCGCCCCTTGCCCGGCGCAGAAGTTGACTTCAGCAGGTAGCCTCCCTGAATGGCGGAGACTCCTGTACGGGATCCTCCCCCCAAACCAGCGGTGACTCCGTCGCCGCGGTATCCATATTTTCGACGCATTCCGACACCGCCAGATCGGCTGACTTCGTTCTTTCTTCGGTAGAGAGGGTCATTCCGTCCCGTCAATGTGAGAGCCACTGGGGCCCGCCGGTCCAGAGACGCACTGACGACGCCGTCGTCCGGGGTCTCAGACACTGAAACGTTGATTCGCTCAATAGGTAGTGTATCACCTCGACAGGGAGGAGAGTTCCGTTTCGACGTCGTACGCCTCCTTTTGCGCCATTCAGGGGATCGTTGTTTTCGCACTGGTCCTTCCGTGTCAGAAGACGGGAAGGAGTCGCGCAGGTCAGGCATAAAGGTCGCCGTCGGGACAACTAGAGAGTTGACCAAGGAGTTACGCTCGACATCAGCGTCGGCCACAGGCGCAGCTGGAGCAACCACTGGAACTGAGGATATGGCTAAAGTCACATCGTCAGTCACATCATCCATAACCGGTTCAGGGAGGATCGGAACACTATCCATCAAGCTGTTCACGTAATTCCGAGAACAGCCGGGCGGCCGCGGCGACTTGAGCTCCGTCGCATATGTGACCGAAAGTATCGTATACGACGAGGGAAGTACCACTCCTACAGTTGGTAACGGCGTTATCCATGACTGCAGACATTCAGATCTGATGTGGTCCTCTTTTCCACAACCACAACAAGTACGCGGCTGTCCGTCGTACATGATTAGGGCTCGACATCCGCTGACGGTCAGACAAGACAGAACATATCAGATGAATTCGCAGTTGCGAATAATGACTACCATCAGCTGTAGAACGGAATGACGACGATGAAAATTTGTACCGGACCAGGACTCGAACCCGGATTTCCCGCTTATCACGAGCGGTCGCCTTACCATTTGGCTATCCGTCAGCGATTCACGGCCAGACCCAAACTTCCATCTGTCGTCAACCATACGTCTGCGATCTGCCTTTGCACAACCACTATGTGTATTCCCTTACAGATCAGAAAAGGTAGGAGTAGGGTTGACGACATATGGAAGTTCGGGTCTGGCAGTGGGTCGTGCACGAATAGCCAAATGGTAAGGCGACCGCTCGCGGTAAGCGGGAAATCCGGCTTCGAGTCCCAGTCCGGCACAAATTTTCATTGCCGTCATTCCGTTCTACAGCTGAAGGTAGTCATTATTCGCAATTGCGAACTCATCTGATGTGTTTAGTAACGGCTGTGGTCGCCGCAGTACATCGTCATCAGTATAACACTGGCACTGCTATATCGTAAGTCGGAACATGGTTACGCAGATCAATTGTGACCTGACGCACCCCGTTAAGAACAGGGTATGTGCGGAAGTGGGCCGAGCGTTCTGTCTTATGATCATGAACAGCGCCGAAGTGGGAATCCCTGTTTGGTAGCACGTATTTAAAACGCACTAGCACGCAGCATCATTGATCATTTTAACGTAAACTGAGAATCGAGAGGTGGACGCCCAGAAGCTACTATGGCGGGATCTTCGCCTCGTCAGACAGGAAACGTTCCACATCTTTCGGTCGTGTATATTCCAGACAAAAGTTGAGAATGGTTCAAATGGCTCTAAGCACTATGGGACTTAACACCTGAGGTCATCAGACCCCTAGACGTAGAACTACTTAAACCTAACTAACCTAAGGACATCACACACAACCATGCCCGAGGCAGGATTCGAACCTGCGACCGTAGCAGCAGCGCGGTTCTGGACTGAAGCGCCGCCAGAGCGGCCGGCGCAAAAGTTGAAACGTAAGGTCGATTTCCTGAACTCATTTTCCATGATTTCAGCGCTCGAAGCCCTTGCGCAGGCTAAGTCGCAACTAAAAATCAGTTTGCCTAAGCAGTGTAGAACAGGGTGCAGAGATTTAGGTAGATTCTGTCCATGACCATTCTTGCCCTAGTATTGTTAATAACTGACATCCCTATTCTCTGGTGTGTTAACGCAGTTTGTGGAAAATAAACACCCTGGTTATGTCTGCAGACTGCGCCACCAATGAATCATAAGGTGAGCTGCGGAAGTGTCGGTTTAAATTTGTGAAACACCACGTAGTTGCTTTTTGTGGCGTATTGCGGTAGAGAGAACGGGAAATCGCCTGCTGTCTCGTAAGTTTACAAACCTATAAAGAAGTGAAGTGCATGACCACAACCTGGCGACCTGCCTTCCTTCATGCCGCTAACCTCCATTCCCCCCTCCCTCCTTTTCCACCCTGTTACACATCCAGAACACAGTTTATTCCGTGATGCAGTTCTATTGCACTAAGATATGGTACACATATTTATTATTTGTTCTTAACCAACTTCATTTAACAATAAACATCAACTGTATACCATTAAAGCACTATTTTCATTGTACCGTAGTTTTTCCACCCCCTGCAACACGGAAATTATCAGTTCTAGAGGGAAAAAGTCAAGACCTTTCTTTGTAGGAAACCTAATGCTATTTTGTACCGGTACACATTTTCGACAGAAGCTGAGGTTTACAAGTTATTCAAGAAAACATAAAAAATGATCGTTGAACACCCTCCTCCAAAACCTTCCCTCAAACCCACACTTCTGATTTAAGCCTTCCACGCTACTCTAATCACTGGAACATATTGTAGAATTGGTGACACTGGAGTCTTGTACGTGATTATCTTTGCAGATTCACAGCACTTTGCCAAGAACCCTTCCAGAAAATCTAAGTCTGCCATTCGGCTTCCACAACACTCATTTAACTATATCGTCCCATTTCACATCATTTCTTCGCATCACTACTAAATATTTGTCCCATGTGATGTTCACCACTAATCTTGTAATCAGATACTATACCGTTCCTTCTCTTTCTTATTCGCATCACTACTAAATATTTGTCCCATGTGATGTTCACCACTAATCTTGTAATCAGATACTATACCGTTCCTTCTCTTTCTTATAGGCCTTATCTTACATTTATCCACATATGGGAAGAGCTGCCATTCATTAAACCAAGGCGAAATTTTGTCCAAGCCTTTCTGTAATTCCTTACGATCGTCCAACTACGATACTTCCTTGTACACAACTGCATCGTCAGCAAACAGTCTTACAGTGTTGCTGACCCAGTCTCATAAATCTTTTATGTATATTGAAAACATTAGAGATCCCATTACTCTTCCTTGTAGCACACCCTCCGTTAATTTCGTTTGTGTTGAAATTCGCTGTCCAATACAACTTGATGGCTTCTATTAGTTAAATATTCCTGAAGCCAGTCACGTATTTGCGAAGATTCTCCGTATGCTCGTATCTTGGTCAGTATTCGACGACCGATGACCGTAGCAGTCTGGTCCCTTTAATTTCCCCCCCCCCCCCCCCCCCCACAGTAATCGACGATGTTTTACGGTGGGGAACGCCTTGGGGAAATCTTTGAAGACGCAGTACTCCTGTTCATCTGCATCTGTTGTATGCAATATGTGTCTGGATGAAGCTGGCTGCTTCGCACGAGAGGTTTGTTCTGAAACAGTATTGATTCTATGAGAGAAGCTTTTCTCCTCAATTGGTATCACGCGGCTGAATACACAGCGTCCTAGTCCTCCCACCAAGGAAAAATCTCTGACAATATCGGGAACTGATTCTGGGTCCTTCGCATAGTGGTCATAAACGCTGAACTCACTCTCTTGTACTCTTCCCGAAATAACATTTACAGCTGTTTCAGAAAGGATGCTGTTTCCCGACGGACTCTTATTAAATATTTTTATTCATGACGATTACGATTTCAGCCTGTTGTGCCATTTTCAGGCGATAGCTGCAACAACATAAACTACGTGAAGACCAGTTAAGCTTTTAAGAGTACATTTTGTTCTCACAACGCTTCATAAATATAAACTTGTTTTTTAAACCAATTCTAGCTCTTGCTGCATCACTAGTGCGTTTATACTGCACATCGTTCTTGGTAAGTCCTTAAGAGGACCCTGTCCTCACTTACACCATGTTTATATATCCCGTGTGTGTAATAACACAACAGTCTTCATCATTTGTATTGTGTCTCACTGTTTAGAGGCACAAATCGCGTGGGTGTTTTCAGCTCCCGGCCAGAGTGGCCGTGCGGTTCTAGGCGCTACAGTCTGGAGCCGAGCGACCGCTACGGTCGCAGGTTCGAATCCTGCCTCGGGCATGGATGTGTGTGATGTCCTTAGGTTGGTTAGGTTTACTTAGTTCTAAGGTCTAGGCGACTGATGACCTCAGAAGTTAAGTCCCATAGTGCTCAGAGCCATTTGAACCACTTTTGTTTTCAGCTCGTTACTAAATGCAAATAAGTAGGAGGCCGAGTTGACAGGAGCTGAAGGAGTCCAGGTTGCAATAATATGCGGTACGGCACACTATTAGAGAGAAGGATTATTGTTCAAGAAACACATAGTACAATGAAATTACTTATCTTCAGTAGTTTGTAGGAGTGCAGTTGCGGCTATGAACTGACAATCTCGTAACATGGAATATCATGAACTAATACAACATATTCTCACGAACTAAGCCTGATGCGCCCGCCTCAGACAATCAATGCAAACATAACAGAACTGGCTGAGGGCCGATTATGAAAGTGCGTCTGCCTATGTTGAAATCGAGCTAAGAAGAGAACACTCCAGTTTCGTCGAGCTGCACAGCCCGCTAGAGTGCGCTGTACTCGGCAGACGACGGGCTGCCAAACTTGTGTTGGCGCGGCGTTGTAGTAGTATCTGTGGCAATGATACTACAGTTTGTATAGAACTTCGTATTTCACTAAAACGAGAATGTTGGTCAAACTTGATGGACGCACAGCGGAAATTATGTGTACAGATGACATGGATTCGATAGCAATTATTACAGTAAATAATGGGTTTACAAGATGTTGAGTAAATTCTTGCTTAGACAGCCGGTTTGACGTAATATTTTTTGTAAATTTGTGGTAAGATCTTATGGGACCAAACTGCTTAGGTCATCGATCCCTAAGCTCATACACTACTTAATGTAACTTAAACTAACTTACGCTATGGACAACACAAACACACCCATGCCCGAGGGAGGACTCGAACCTCCGACGGGGTGAGCCGCGTGGACCGTGACAACACGTGATGTAATATTCTCGTTTTAGAGAAGTACTATATTATTTTGTACAGAGTGATTCAAAATACCCATTACAGGCATCTAGGGGTTGTAGAGGGGACTTAATACATGAAATTTTGATAGCGAACCCATATCCGGAAATGTTCCGTTTGGATGTAAAATCAATTTGAGCAGCGAATCGCTTTCAAATCTCCCGAGACACAATATGCACAAAGCGGGGACCATGAGCTCTGAAATGTGTGCTGTAGGAGCACACAGCATGGGCAATGTTTCGAGTACCCGCCCTCGGATTCTCTTCTGCGTGACAAAGGACGTCCTCATCATAGTCGAGAGTGCAGCACGTCCGTGGAACACCTCAGCCATCCCTCGCAGTTTCGGACTCACAAGTTTCTCACAGCCGTTGTAGTCCGAAGAAGGTGTTACGTGATGCCATAATTACAACAGGGACTGACGACGGTGCCATCTTCTCAACTTTTGAGCGTACAGTGAAGCGGGAGATTGAAAGTGGTCAGATCTTGAAACTTATTTAGTATGTCCGCTCTATAACCCTCAGAACCCTGTAATAGGAATTCTGAATCACCCTCTGTAAATCTAAATCTACATCTATATCTACAGGGATACTCTGCAAATCTCACTTAAGTCCTGGGAGAGGATTCATCGAACCAGCTTCACAATAATACTGTATTATTTTAATATCGAACAGTGCGCGGAAAAAACGAACACCTACATCTTTCCATGCGAGCTCTGATTTCCCTTATTTTATTATGATGATCGTTTCTCCCTGTGTAGGTGGACGTCAACAAAACGTTTTCGTTTTCGGAGGAGAGAGCTGGTGATTGAAATATCGTGAGAAGATTCCGCCGCAACGAAAAACGCCCACATCCCGTATCACGACAGTGACACTATCTTGACTTTTTCTCGATAATACCAAACGTGCTGCTCTTCTTTAAACTTTCTCGATGTACTCCGTTAATCCTCTTCGGTAAGGATCCTGCACCGCGCAACAGTACTCCAGACGAGGACGGACAAGCGTAGTGCAGGCAGTCTCTTCGGTAGATCTGTTACATCTTCTAAGTGTTCTGCCAATAAAACGCAGTTTTTGGATCGCCTTCCCCACAACATTTTCTATGTGTTCTTTCCAATTCAAGTAGCTCGTAATTGTAATTCCTAGGTATTTAGTTGACTTTACGGCCTTTAGATTTGATTGATTTATTGTGTAAACGAAGTCTAACGGATTCCTTTTAGCACTCATGTGGGTGACCTCGCACATTTCATTATTTAGGGTCAATTGCCAGTTTTCGCGCCGGCCGGTGTGTGGAACCGCGCGACCACTACGGTCGCAGGTTCGAATCCTGCCTCGGGCATGGATATGTGTGATGTCTTTAGGTTAGTTAGGTTTAAGTAGTTCTAAGTTCTACGGGACAGATGACCTCAGATGTTGAGTCCCATAGTGCTCAGAGCCATTTGAATTTGAACCGATTTTCGCATCAAACTGATATCTTTTCTAACTCATTTTGCAATTTTCTTTTGATATTCTGATGACTTTACTAGACGATAAAACACAGAATCATCTGCAAACAAGGCGGCTGCTCAGATTGTCTCCTAAATCGTGTGTATAGATAAGGAACAGCAGAGGTCCTATAACACTACATTGGTGAATGCAAGAGATCACTTCTGTTTTACTCGATGACTTTCCGTCAGTTACTACGAACTGTGACTCTGTGACAGCAAATCACGAATCCAGTAACATAACTGAGACGATATTCAATAAGCACATAATTTGATTACATGCCGCTTGTTAGGTTGTTGTTATGGTTGTTGTGGTCTTCAGTCCTGAGACTGGTGTGATGCAGCTCTCCATGCTACTGTATCCTGTGCAAGCTGCTTCATTTCCCAGTACGTACTGCAGCCTACATCCTTCTGAATCTGCTTAGTGTATTCATCTCTTGGTCTCACTCTACGATTTTTACCCTCCACGCTGCCCTACAATACTAAATTGGTGATCCCTTGACGCCTCAGAACATGTTTTACCCACCCATCCCTTCTTCTAGTCAAGTTGTGCCACAAACTCCTCTTCTTCCCAATCCTATTCAATACCTCCTCATTAGTTATGTGATCTACCCATCTAATCCTCAGCATTCTTCTATAGCACCATTTCAAAAGCTTCTATTCTCTTCTTGTCCAAACTATTTATCGTCCATATTTCACTTTCATACATGGCTACACTCTATACAAATACTTTCAGAAACGACTTCCCGACACTTAAATCTATACTCGATGTTAACAAATTCCGCTTCTTCAGAAACGCTTTCCTTGCCATTGCCAGTCTACGTTTTATATCCTCTCTACTTCGACCATCATCAGTTATTTTGCTCCCCAAATAGCAAAACTCCTTTACTACTTTAAGTGTCTCATTTCCTAATCTGATTCCCTCAGCATCACCCGACTTAATTCGACTACATTCCATTATCCTCGTTTTGCTTTTGTTGATGTTCATCTTATATCCATCCTCCTTTCAAGACACTGTCCATTCCGTTCAACTGCTCTTCCAAGTCCTTTGCTGTCTGTGACAGAATTACAGTGTCATCGGCGAACCTCAAAGTTTTTATTTCTTCTCCATGGATTTTAATACCTATTCCGAATTTTTCTTTGGTTCGTTTACTGCATGCTATTCCGAATTTTTCTTTGGTTCGTTTACTGCATGCTCAATATACAGATTGAATAACATCGGGGACAGGCTACAACCCTGTCTCACTCCATTCCCAGCCACTGCTTCCCTTTCATGTCCCTCGACTCTTATAACTGCCATCTGGTTTCTGTACAAATTGTAAATAGCTTTTCGCTCCCTGTATTTTACTTCTGCCACCTTCAGAATTTGAAAGAGAGTATTCCAGTCAACATTGTCAAAAGCTTTCTCCAAGTGTACAAATGCTAGGAACGTAGGTTTGCCTTTTCTTAATCTGGCTTCTAAGATAAGTCGTAGGGTCAGTATTGCCTCGCGTGTTCCAACATTCCTACGGAATCCAAAATGATCTTCCTCGAGGTCGGTTTCTACCAGTCTTTCCATTCGTCTGTAAAGAATTCGCATTAGTATTTTGCAGCCGTGACTTATTAAACTAATAGTTTGGTAATTTTCACATCTGTCAACACCTGCTTTCTTTGGGATTGAAATTATTATATTCTTCTTGAAGTCTGAGGCTATTTCGTCTGTCTCATACATTTTGCTCACCAGATAGTAGAGATTTGTCACGACTGGCTCTCCCAAGGCTGTCAGTAGTTCTATGGAATGCTGTCTACTCCCGGGGCCTTGTTTCGACTTAGGTCTTTCAGTGGTCAGTGCTCTGTCAAACTGTTCACGCAGTATCATATCTCCCATTTCATCTTCATCTACATCCTCTTCCATTTCCATAATATTGCCCTCAAGTACATCGCCCTTGTATAGACCCTCTGTACACTCCTTCCACCAATCTGCTTTCCCTTCTTTGCTTAGAATTGGGTTTCCATCTGAGCTCTTGATATTCATACAAGTGGTTCTCTTTTCTCCAAAGGTCTCTTTAATTTTCCTGTAGGCAGTATCTATCTTACCCCTAGTGAGATAAGCATCTACATCCTTACATTTGTCCTCTAGCCATCCCTGCTTAGCCATTTTGCAGTTCCTGTCGATGTCATTTTTGAGACGTTTGTATTCCTTTTTGCCTTCTTCATTTACTGCATTTTTATATTTTCTCCTTTCATCAATTAAATTCAATATTTCTTCTGTTACCCAAGGATTTCTACTAGCCCTCGTCTTTTTACCTACTTTACCCTCTGCTGCCTTCACTACTTCATCCCCCAAAGCTACCCATTCTTCTTCTACTGTATTTCTTTCCCCCATTCTTGTCAATTGTTCCCTTATGCTCAGCCTGAAACTCTGTACAACCTCTGGTTTAGTCAGTTTATCCAGGTCCCGTCTCCTTAAATTGCCACCTTTTTGCAGTTTCTTCAGTTTTAACCTACATTTCATAACCAATAGATTGGGGTCACTGTCCACATCTGCCCCTGTAAATGTCTTATAATTTAAAACCTGGTTCCTAAATCACTGTCTTACCATTATATAATCTATCTGAAACCTGTCAGTATCTCCAGTTTTGCCGGCCGGAGTGGCCGAGCGGTTCTAGGCGCTTCAGTCTGGGACCGCGCGACCGCTACGGTCGCAGGTTCGAATCTTGCCTCGGGCATGAATATGTGTGATGTCTTTAGGTTAGTTAGGCTTAAGTAGTTCTTAGTCTAGGGGACTGATGACCTCAGAAGTTAAGTTTCATAGTGCTCAGAGCCATTTGAGCCTCTTTTTGAAAGGAGCCTAATTGGTATAGAGTCTGGAACGAAAGACTTGCCTTTATTAAGTGATTTAAGTTGCTTTACTAAAATGGTTCAAATAGCGCTATGGGACTCAACATGTGTGGTCATCAGTCCCCTACACTTAGAACTACTTAAACCTAACTAACCTAAGGACATCACACACATCCACGCCCGCGGCCGGATTCGAACCTGCGACCGTAGCAGCAGCGCGGTTCTGAACTGAAGTGCCTAGAACTACTCGGCCACTGCGGCCGGCTAAGTCGATTCACTACTCTGAGGATATTTACTTCTAAGTTACTCATAGTGACAGTTGTTCGTGATCCGAAATCTGCAATATTTACTCCATCTTCTTTGGGGAGGGAATTACGGAAGGCTGTATTTAGTAACTCTGTTTTGGCAGCACTGTCTTCGATAGTATCTCCATTGCTAACGCGCAGAGAAAGCACTGATTGAGTCTTTCCGCTAGCAAACTTTGCATATGACCATAATATCTATGAATTTTCTACAAAGTTTCGAGTCAAAGTTTCGTTGTGAAAATTATTGTCACCATATCGCATTGAAGTCCGCGCTTAATTTCGAGCTTCTGTAAACGATAGCCAATCTTGGAGATTTTGCGTTCCTTTAAATTTGGCATACTTTTTTCGTTGTTTCTGCAACAGTGTTCTGACCCGTTTTGTGTACTAAGGGGGATCAGCTCCATGGTTTGTTAATTTATTTGGTACAAATCTCTCAATTGCTGCCTATTCTATTTCACCGAATTCAAGCTACATCTGGCCTACACTTACTGGTACGTTGTTAATTTGGAAGGAGTGGAGATTTTCTTTCAGGAAGGTGTCGAGTAAATTTTTATCTTATTTTTTGAATAGTTATATTTTTCGTTTCTTTTTGGAAAATTTGGGATTTACAATATTCATTCTCGCTACTACAACCCTGGGTTCACTAATCCCTGTACCCACTTCGACGTCCGTTATTAGCTCAGGATTATTTGCTGCTAAGAGGTGAAGTGTGTTTTCACAACCGATTACTATTCGAGTGGGCTCATGAACTAACTTCTAGAAAAAATTTTCAGAGAATGCGTTTAGCATAATGTCGGATGATGTTTTATGCGTACCTCAGGATTTAAACATGTATTTTCGCCAAAATGTCGAGTGTAAATTGAAGTCACCACCAGCTGTAATGGTATGAGTCGGGTACGTGTTTCAATTTTGGCTCAAGTTTTCTTTGAACCTTTCAGCAAATTGTATCCTCTGAGTTGGAAGGTCGGAAAGGATCTAGTTATTATTTTATTCCGGTTGCCAAGAATGATCTCTATCCAGAATAACTCACAGGAACTATCAACTTCAATTTCGCTACAAGATAAACTATTTCTAATAGTAACAAACACACCACCACCAATTGTGTTTAGCCTATCCTTTCTGAACACTGTTAGGTCCTTCGCAAAAATTTCGGCAGAACTTATCTCCGGTTGCAGCCAGTGTTCAGTACCTATAACGATTTGAGCATCAATGCTTTCTATTAGCGCTTGCAGCTCTGGTACTTTCTCAACACACCTACGACAATTTACAACTGCTATACCGATGTTTGTGGATCTACTTTCTTCCTGAGATCGACCTGCAGCCTTTGAGACTGAAACCCTTTTGCGTTTCCCCGGGACCCTATAAGCTAAAAAATTGCGCAGTCCACGCGACACAGCCCGTGCTACCCGTGTAGCCGCCTCTTGCGTCTAGTGGAATCCTGACCTATTCGGCGAAATCCGAAACCCAACCACCCTATGCTGCAAGTCGAGGTATCTGCAGCCTACAAAAAAGACTCTATCGTATTTCCCCTCATTTATATCCTGTACACTGCAAACATCCCCAAACCACCAACCCTAGCATGCTGCAATATTCTGACGACTCTACCTACCTAGTCACTCACCACACCTATCAACTCTCCCATGTCTCCCTCAAACGCCACTTGATTCTCTTGATCGGGTTGTGTAATACGTGGAAACTTGAAGTAAATCCACAAAAAATCCAAGCCACCATCTTTGGTCGCACCACCTACCAGATTCCCATCTCTTAATCTACACTCAACAGATCCCTATGTCTAACACAGTAAAGTATTTGCACCACTGCTCGACAGAAAACTGACAGGATGCACATTTTCTTATCATCAAATACAAAGTACGGAACCGATTAAAACATTCTAAAACTAGTAACAGGCTGCACCTGGGATCTACATCCTTATATCATTATCTTCATCCACAAATGCCTCATCCACCCTATCCTCACCTGCGCCAACGTTGCCTAGATCTCTGCCTCCCGTAAATTCTACAAGTCCTTTGAAATCCTGGGTGGAATCCCACGCCTCCTCGCTATCCACATACACCTAACTTCCCAAACTTGCAAACTACGCCAACTCATCTACACACCTTTTTCTCTTCATTGATCACCTTTGGATCCAATTCATTAACCGCAAAACCCAATACCGGTACCCATCATTCCACCCATTAGGCACCAATCCACATATCCTGGTGCGCCACTACATCCATATTCTATCTTCTACACGCCTCCCTGCCTTATTCATCCCTAGCACTGGAATTTCAACCAACTCCCACTCTGTCCCGAGATATACCCCTCTTTACAACCCTAGTCACAACCCTTCACCTGACACGACCCTTCCATCTTTCTTCCTCCGCTTTCCTTCGCATTACTGGCTTTTAGTCGCTACCTTTTGTTCCACAGGACACCATTGTTATAGCCATCATTATACCTCCGTTATGACCGTGATCATTTCCTTGCATCACCAGCATCAATATAGCATCATTTATAATACCATCAGTGATTATATTTTAACTGAATAAGGACCAATCAAGTGAAAACGCGGTAGATGGCTCTGAGCACTATGGGACTTAACTTCTGAGGTCATCAGTCTCCTAGAACTTAGAACTACTTAAACATAACTAACCTAAGGACATCATACACATCCATGCCCGAGGCGGGATTCGAACCTGCGACCGTAGCGGTCGCGCGGTTCCAGACTGTAGCGCCTAGAACCGCTCGGCCACTCCGGCCGGCCGAGGTAGATGGAGAAAGTAAACTATTTATGATTTCAAAAGTAATCGCCATAACCATTAGTACACTTATCCCATTTATGTTTGCGGTTGCCTACGGACCATGATTGTACTCAGATGTGCATCTCTTCGTTCGAAGCAAATCAACGGACACGAATGTCTTTTTTTCAGTGCACCAAAACCATGGCTTTCGGGTGGGGAGAGATCGGGACTGTATGAAGGATGTATAAGGGCTTCCTAGCGCAACTTACGCAGTGTACGCAAAACAGCTTTGGCAACTTGTGTGTGCTCTTATATTTATTGTTATCTGATTGATGTAAAATCACTTATATTGTTCACCAATGTATTTTTTAAACAATCATTTATTGCTATCTGCTTTTATGTGTTTTAAAACATCTTTCCAAGTTGTGTAACCTACGGCTAATTAGCAGTTTTATCGCTGCCAGTCTGCCCCTTCGTGAGGAACTGAAATAAAAATAAAATGAAAAAACTGTGTTATTACTCTCTTGGAACATAAAAACACTGTTGACATGAGGACAGTATTATCTTAAAAGACACGAAGCACTGAACACTTCAGCGTGAGGTTGCGAAAGCTGGAACTTAAAAAAAAATATTTTTATGAAATATCTTAGGAACAAAATGTATTCTTAAATTTGAAACCGTCTTTAAGCATTTTCCTTTGTTACAGCTATCACTTGAAAATGGTATAATCACGATCGTGGGGAATATACACAAATGAAAAATGGAAACGTTTTAAGAGCTAAATCTGACGTAAGTTGGGAGAATGAACAAAATAACGTATCTCTGTTTGTACATAATTCTTTTCCGTATCCAAAAAATTGAGAACCTATTCTGATACCACAAAATTATGCTGCTCATCTCATCACCGCAATAAATAATGAGACAAATAAATTTGAAAAGAAATACCTTATTAAGAGCGTTCTCAGGGCCACACCATTAAAGCAACTGATTCCAAGAGCCAATACGAAAGTTTTTATACGTCTATTCTTGCAAAGAAGAAAACAGCAACCAGCTAATGTTCATGCTGTTTATTTACAAACATAGCACGGTTACCGGTTTTGGATGAACAGGTTGATAGTCAGGCAGCTGGTCACATGTATATTACATTTGTTGCTGTTTACATTGGTTGTTGGCTGTTGTTTTTTCAACAAATAACGTGAACAAGAACAAAATGTAAAATAAAAGTGAACAGTCGTCTGGAGATGAACCTCTCGGTTCGAAGCCGGTATATAATTAGCATTATTAACAGAGAACAATTGTTGGTTTCTTCTATGCAAAAATTAACATGTATTTTGTACACAGGCACGGTCTGAAACATTTCAGTTTTCGAGAACAATGTAGGAACAAAGTTTTTATTCCAAGTGCCGTAAATACTAAGGCATTAGGTTTCATAGGATCTTTCAGATATACTATTGTTAAAAAAGCAATAATTAAGTCAAAAATGCATCGAAATAAAAAAATTCTTGTTTTTTTTTTCATCTACATACACTCCCAATTAAGTTTGGAAAGTTATATCAGGCATATATCCGCCTCCAGACTCTCGGCAGGCTGTTATTCGGTCTATGACGTTCTTGATGACTCTTTCAGCAACTTCTCTGTTGATGTCGCTGATGAAATGTTGAATTTCTTCCTTTAATAGGAAAACAGTTTGTGGTTTGTTCACGTGGATATTGGACCCCAGTAAAAGAAGTCACTTGGCTTTGTCACAAAATCTGGGACACCACATGTTGCCTGTATCCATTTCATCCAGAGCAGCCCAGAAGTTGTTTCTGACCATTTCACGATAACGCTCACCGTTAACTGTTGCTGCATTGTCGTCAAAATCTTAAAAAAAGAAAGGTCCGATCACACCACCTGCCCATAAACACCACCAAACTGTGATTCGCAGTGGATGCATGTTGCTGTCTGGGATCACCCTAGGGTTTTCTTGATCCCAAATACGGCAATAGTCGGTTACATAACCCACACAGATGAAAATGTGTCTCGCTGGAGATTATTCTTCTTGCAGAATTATTGTCCTCTTTTTGTTTTGTGGGATTGCATTTGGCGAAATTTCTCCGTTTCAATTGACCTGCTTGTTTGAGATATTGCTTCAATTGAATCTTGTATGGGTGCAGATGAAGATTCTTTTTCGAAATTCGTTGCATAGAGACTGTCGAAATCCCCAGTTGCTGAGAACGACGTTGCAGCGACTTTTGAGGGCTCACAGCCACACTATCCCGCACCTATACAGTGTTTTGTTCCCTACGAACCGTACGGTTTCCCCCAGGCGATTTTATGGTTGCAACTTACCCGATTTCCTCGAATTTCTTTATCAACAGCAGAATTGTTGATGCTGTAGGAGCATTAATACGTCCGAAGACCCCGCCGGTTCTGTAGCGGGTTTTCACAATGATGATACGTTCCTACTTTGTGAACCGTTCCATGGCAACTCAGATCCTGAAATACACAAACAACGTTTAATCAAGTAATCGGAATGACAATCGATATTAAAAGTAATAAATACAATGCTGTAAACTTGGAAACAAAATTTTGCGACCAAATTTAAAAATTGCGTAATATGTGAAAGACCCTGGATTTGTAGTAATACAAGTACAGAAATAAAGGCATTAGGTTTTTAATTATTAGAACTGTCTTTAACAGAAGCGACTTCTCATATCTTTTAAATTTTGGAGCTCCAGAGGGAAGCACAACGTAGCACACAGTCTATGCGCCATCTATTAACGCACGTTTGAAAGATTTCCTACATGCTTTGGAACCTCTGTCAGGTCTAGGGACGTGTTACAGATTACCGTACAGTAGCAATGAAAATGAGTTCGCTGAAACAATGGTACTTAGAACGTTTTCTATTTCCTTTCCTTGCTTCCGTGTTGCGGGTGTCCTATAGCTGTTGCTTCATCCCGTATCTCTATTGCCAAATCCCTCGACCTCGCCATTCTTCATCATCCTCTTTCATTTCTCTTCTCTCCCTCGCCTCTTGGATTCCAATTAGCTACACATTCTGAGGTCTTTCTCTTCTTTCTCTTTCAGGAGGTAGCCATGACATTACTGTCTTGGGCCATCTATCTTCATTGACTCTTCTGATATGTCCAAATCATCCTATCTCTCTTTCTTCTATCTTATCCGTAATACTATGAGCATGTATCCTTTCACTTATTTTCTCATTTCTTACGTGGTCAAGTCGGGAAATTCTACAGGTTCTTCTCAAGTGGCCCATTTCTAAAGCTCTAAGTCCCATTTTTTCTTTCTTTCTGTGAGTTCCTAGCACTCACTCCCATATGTTATTACTGGTTCCACGACGAATTTGTAGAAACGAATTTAGACCTTTAACCTTCTTTCTGAAGACCAAAAAATAGGGTTTAATTTTTGGATAGCCGCCCTTCCCTGCCTAATCCGTTATTGGATATCTCTGTCACGTCTTCCATCACGTGATAGCATACTACCCATGTACTTCAACTCTTTACACACTTTAAACAGATGTTCGTCAGTGTTCAGTCTTCTCAGCGACATAGATACTCCTCCTCCTAAAAATTAATTTTCAAACCCCTCTTTTTATACTCTTCCAATAACTTCCTGAGCATGTAAGATGTATTCTCTTCGTCGTTTGCTGCAACAGCCTGATCATCAACATAGAAAAGTGTGTACATACTCTGGTTCCCTGCTTCAAACCCCACGCCAATGCACCTTCTACACCACAGATTCAGTTCCTCCTGCACATACATCTTAAAGAGTGTGGCAGACAGACAGCATCCTTGCTTCAGTCCTTTAGTTATTCTGAAGGTCTCTCTAGAAATTTCTTTCCCTACTTTAATGACACATTCCGCCGGCTTGTAGAGGTTTACGATACTTCTTACATAAAGTTTTGGAATTTCCCTGACCACAGCACCTCGAACAATAGCTTTAGTGGTACTGTGCCATGTTGCTGTTCTTGTTGTTGTGGTCTTCAGTCCTGAGACTGGTTTGATGCAGCTCTCCATGCTACATCTCCCAGTACTGCAACCTACATCCTTCTGAATCTGCTTAGTGTATTCATCTCTTGGTCTCACTCTACGATTTTTACCCTCCACGCTGCCCTCTAGTGCTAAATTTGTGATCCCTTGATGTCTCAGAACATGTCCTACCAACCGATCCCTTCTTCCTGTCAAGTTGTGCCACAAACTCCTCTTCTCGACAATTCTATTCAATACGTCCTCATTTGTTATGTGATCTACCCATCTAATCTTTAGCATTCTTCTGTTGCACCACATTTCGAAAGCTTCTATTCTCTTCTTGCCCAAACTATTTATCGTCCATATTTCACTTCCATGCATGGCTACACTCTATACAAATACTTTCAGAAACGACTTCCTGACACTTAAATCTATACTCGATGTTAACAAATTCCTCTTCTTCAGAAACGCTTTCCTTGCCATTGCCAGTCTACATTTTATATCCTCTCTAATTCGACCATCATCAGTTATTTTGCTCCCCAAATAGCAAAACTCTTTTACTACTTTAAGTGCCTCATTTCCCAATCTAATTCCCTCAGCATCACCCGACTTAATTCGACTACATTCCATTATCCTCGTTTTGCTTTTGTTGATGTTCATCTTATATCCATCCTCCTCTCAAGACACTGTCCATTCCGTTCAACTGCTCTTCCAAGTCCTTTGCTGTCTGTGACAGAATTACAGTGTCATCGGCGAACCTCAAAGTTTTTATTTCTTCTGCATGGATTTTAATACCTACTCCGAATTTTTCTTTTGTTTCGTTTACTGCTTGCTCAGTATACAGATTGAATAACATCGGGGAGAGGCTACACCCCTGTCTCACTCCCTTCCCAACCACTGCTTCCTTTTCATGCCCCTCGACTCTTATAACTGCCATCTGGTTTCTGTACAAATTGTAAATAGCCTTTCGCTCCCTGATTTTACCCCTGCCACCTTTAGAATTTGAAAGAGAGTATTCCAGTCAACATTGTGAAAAGCTTTCTCTAACTCTACAAATGCTAGAAACGTAGGTTTGCCTTTTCTTAATTTATTTTCTAAGATAAGTCGCAAGGTCAGTATTGCCTCACGTGTTCCAACATTTCTACGAAATCCAAACTGATCTTCCCCGAGGTCGGCTTCTACCAGTTTTCCGATTCGTCTGTAAAGAATTCGCGTTAGTATTTTGCAGCTGTGACTTATTAAACTGATAGTTCGCTAATATTCACATCTGTTTCTTTGGGACTGGAATTACATTCTTGTTGAAATCTGAGGGTGTCATATGCTTCCTCAATAGCAATGCAGGCGGGAAATGTTGTCTTCCCGAAAATACTGCGTACACAAGAAAAGTGAAAATAATGGTACCTTTAATACGGTCTGTGTGACGCCGTTGAAGAGAACGTTGGCTGCGGAGTCGGGGCGTTGCGCTGAGGGGGGCTATCTGCGTGGCGGTTTATCTGGCCTGGTGACGCGGCGCGGCTATAAGAGCGCCACGGCCCACCGCCGCCGCCGCTTCAGTCTGTCCGCAGGCTCCACCGCCGCCGCTACGGAAGACCGCCGCTCCCGCCGCCTCCGCCGCTGCTGTATGATCCCTCGCACCGCCATAGCCCACGTCGACCCCGTCCATTTGCTGATTTTCGACTTTTGCGCCGGTGAGTATGTGAACGACACTCGGCCGGCGGTTGTTCACGTCAGCCTCGACATTTCGGCGTTTCTATAAACATGAAATATATTCGCAATTGCGAATACGAACGACCGCTGCATAACGGAATGGTGCACGAAAATTTGTGCCGGGTGGGGCTCGAGCCCGGTTTTCCGCCTTAACCCTTAGGATTTCCGTGTACGAATAGTGGTCAGACCCAAACTTTCAAACGTAGTCATCCATGTGTCACAACCTGCACTCATACGTTAACGTATATTACAGTCCATGAAGGACATATTTATTAAGAGTCGAGGGCCTCGTATCGGCTGATAAATATGAGTCTGAAGTGTCTGTGCTGTTAAGAAGAACTTCAGAATGAAATTTTCCTTGAGAACACAGGCACTGCAATCTCGTATCGTGTCTCTTGACTTCACCGCGTTTCTCTTCAATCTAGCTACTCGTGTACTTTCAGGGACATGATAGCGCATCATTCGAAATGGAAAGTAATTTCTCTGAAATATTTCCTGAAAGTAACGTTCTTGTTGTTGTGGTATTCAGTACGAATACCGGTTTATTGCAGTTCTATTCTATCGTGGCAACTGATCACTGCAACCTGCGCCCATTTGCACCTGCTTCCCGTCTCCCTCTCACATTTCTCCATCACCAAAGTGACGATTCCTTGATGCCTCAGTGTGTATCCTATCAACCGTTTCCGTCTTATAGTCAGACTGTGCAGTTTATTTCTTTTCTCTCTATTTCTATTCGGTACCTCTTCATTATTAATCCGACCTATCCATTTCTCTTTAGTATTTTTCTGTAGCACTATATTTCGGACATCTCTATTCTCTTCTTGTCTGGATTGTTTGTCCTCCATGTTTCACTTCCGTAGAAGATTACATTCCAAACAAATACTTTTACAAAAGGCTTCCGAGCACTTAAATTTTTGTTGAGTATTAATAAATTTCTCATTTTCAGAAACACTTTTCTCCCCAGTCTACACTTTATATCCTCTCTGTTCCAGCAAAAATGGTTCAAATCGCTCTGAGCACTATGAGACTTAACTTCTGAGGTCATCAGTCCCCTAGAACTACTTAAACTAACCTAAGGACATCACACACATCCATGCCCGAGGCAGGATTCGAACCTGCGACCGTAGCGGTCGCGCGGTTCCAGACTATAGCGCCTAGAACAGCTCGGTTACCCCGACCGGCTCTCTGTTCCAGCCATAGTCAGTTATTTTGTTGACTATTTTCAGTGTCTCATTTCCTATACTAATTCCTCAGCTTCGCCAATTCGACAACATTCCATTATCCTTATTTCTCTTTTGATGTTATGCATCTTATAACCTCTTTTCGAGACACTAAAAGTTCCGTAAAATCACTCTCTCCAAGTCCATGGCCATCTTTGACAAAATTGCAATGGCATCGCCATCCGCAAAGTTTCTATTTATTCTTCTCGCACATTAATTCTCTTCCCAGATTTCTCCTGGGTTTCCTTTACTGCTTACTCAGTGTACAGATTGAGTAACGTAGGAGATAACCTACAAAACTTGCCCTTTTCACTTCTTAACTAGTTTCCCTTATACTGTATGTTTTTCGACTCTCATAACTGCAGTCTAGTTTTTGTACAAACTGCAGATAACCTTTTCTCCCTGTTTTTTATGCCCGCTGTCTTCAGAATTTCAAAGAGTGTATTCAGGTCAACATTGGGAAAAACTTACTCTGAATATACCAATTCTGTAAAAGTAGTTTTGCCTGTCTTCAGTCTATCCTCGGAGATAAGTCGTAGGGTCAGCACTATAAAATGAAACATCGAGCGCCAATGTTTCACTGCGTTTTGTCATCATTATATATATTCTGGAAGCCATTGTACGTCTCATGCCACAAGACACATATTACAATGTGTGCTACTGTCGTATTTCATAACTAATGGAGCAAAAAAAAAAAAAAAAAAATGCATGCCCCTGATACCCTCGAATGCCCCCTTATCTCTTATCTCATTCTCACTATCCCCATTCGAAACGTACGATGGAGGCAGTGTCGAAAACCAACAGTGCATACCGATAGTTTAGTGTCATTGTTAATAGCGGGAAATGACATAAATAAAAACATGTGATATAGAAGCAGAAACATTCATATAAACAAGGATCCACAAACTGCCGTTTGCGAGATAACTGCGAATATGTGGTTACGAGCTGTCACTGAGCTGAAAATGAAATATTGTCCTAGTTAGTATAAGGGGTGATCAAAAAGTTTCCGTTTGAATCGATATGCCAATCAGGGAAATTCATCGTGACCACTGAGGCAATCCTCCCACCGAAGCACCAAGTTGATGATAGCCGTTTGGTAAGACATTGTATACTGCTACGCGAAGAAGTCAGTAACTGCCAGCTGCACATCCTCGTCCGACAGGAATCCTCGACTCTCCAAGACCTTTTTTATGGGACTGAAGGTGTGTTGTTCGCATGGGAAGAGATGAATTCTATAGGGTGGTTGCTCGAGCGCCTCCCATTTCAGTCTTCATGTGAAGCTGGCCTTCGAGATCGACCAGCGTCTTGTGTCGAATCGTGACCAGCAAGGAACTTGGTGGACAATTCCACAGCGGCAGTTTCCGACTCATACACTGCCTCAGATACATTCTTCATTCTCCTATGAATGTCTACCGGTGTTTGTCCCACGCCAGCCAACAAAAAAATAACAGCCAGTTGGTCCCGTTTGTATGCATTTGGTAACAACGTCTGCATAGTTCACGTTACCACATTTGCCGCACACGCTTCGGAAAGACACGAATGCCACGCTAATCCCTTGTCTAAATGTCGGTTCTGATACACTCCATCGGAGTCTCGATATGTTGCACATACACTGCAGCAATGCCCTCAAACGAAGACATTTTGACAGACCCTTAAACAATCGTATTTAAAATATAAACTTTTCGTTTTGTCATCATCCAACAGAACTTTAGCATGTTACATGTTACGCGTATCTGTTGAAGGAGGTGTTCCTCGTGTCGTCCTCGCATTCTGACTGAATACTGCGCTCGTCTCTGCAGTGAGGTACGAACTCTTTCAAACACCGCCGGATCGTCTTGTACACTGATCAGCCAGAACATTATGACCACCTACCTAATAGCCGGTATGTCCACCTTTGGCAAGGCTAACAGCGGCAACGAGTCACAGCATGGAAGCAATCAGATCTTGTTAGGTCGCTGGAGTGCGGTAGTACCACATTTGCACACACAAGTCACCTAATTCGAGTAAATTACGGGGAAGGGGAGGGCGATGAGCTCCGACACGACATTCAACCACATCTCACATGTGCTCGATCTGGTTCAGATCTGGCGAGTTGTCGGGCCAGCACATCAATTGGAATTTGCCACTGTGTTACTCGAACCACACCATCACACTCTTGGCCTTCTGGCATGACGCATTACCTTGTTGAGAAAGATGATCGTCATGAATCATGAAGGGGTGTACGTGGTTTGCAACCAGTCTACAATACTCCTTGGCCCTCAAGGTGCCTTGCACGAGCTCCACTGGACCCATGGATGCACACGTGAATGTCCTCCAGAGCATAATGGAGCAGCCACCAGCTTGTCTCTGTCCCACAGTACAGGAGTCAAGGAGCCGTTGCCTGGAAGACGACGGATTCGCGCCCTCCATCGGCATGATGAAGAACGTGTCTGTATTCATGAGTCCATGCAACGCTCTGCCACTGCGCCAGCGTCCAGTGCCGATGGTCACGTGCTCAATTCAGTCGTAGTTGCCGTTGTCCTGATGTTGACATTGGCACATGCATCTTTCGTCCACTGTGGAGGCCCAAAGTTAGGGATGACAGACTTGTACTCTGTACAGCATTATAGTCTGATGTTAGTTCCGCCACAGATCGCCGCCTGTCCTCTTTCAACAGCATGCCTAATCTACGACGTCCGACATCTGTAATGAAGGTTGGCCGCCCAACCCCACAACGTCTGGACTTGGTTTCCCCTTGGTTTCGCCACGTGTGGAAGACACTCACCACAGCACTCCTTATAAACCTGACGAGTCGTATAGTTTCCGAAATGCTCGTATCGAGCCTCCGGGCCATCAGAATCTGCCCTCGGTCGAACTCAGACAAAACGCGCGCATTCCCCATTCTACAAACGGACAGCACGCTCACTGATAGTACATGCACTGTGCGTTTGTCTGCCTAGCAGTCAGTCCTCGCTAAGTGACGCTGCTGTCGCCTTGAAGGGTTTATACGCTCTTCGAATTATTCAACTGTATGAACGAGAGTACTGTACCTCTCTCTTATGAGATGACCGCAGACAGAAACGTCAGATATTTCAGGTCAGGTGATGTTGGAGCCGTGGGGACTGCCTCTCCACAACATTGAACATCGGTTCGTATGTATGTAGACGAAGCGACGAATGAAAATTTGTACCAAGGCTAGGATCCGAAAAGGCGTCTCCTGCGCAGTAGGCAGATGTGCTAACTACTACGCCAGCCAGGCACAGTGGGTTGCACATACCATTGGTATTCCCGATCTGCAATGCTATTTTGGGGGAATGCCAAGAGGTCTGATGTGTCAATGGGAATGCGGATTGAGGAGGGAGACGTGCGAGGGTAGTCCATGTAGTTGTGCAAAACCACTGAGTTACGGTGTCGTAGTGGTTAGCGCATCTGCCTAGTGAGCTAGTATAGATCTACATTCGTTTTTCAGTCTTCATATACACATCATAGATGTTTGAGACCTGAGAAGGTCTCTGGAACTATATAGGTTCATTTGATTAAATAGAGATACCTTAGACGTCATCTTACAGCAGCAGCAGACTTTGCTGGTGCACAGTCATAAATCTACCGAGTTCCTAATCTATGGGACATGAGTGAAATTTGAGTTCAGTTAGATGGGGACTTAATCGAAAAGTTTATATTTCACGTACATTTGTACTAACTATAACGATAATTGATACTGACGCCAATGACAATTCGTAACCACATGGGAAGCTCCGCCGTTCTGGCCCGTCTGACGCAAATCGGGACCGTCCAACGGTCGTGTAATCTTCAACCAGTCGCATCATTTGGTTGCCATATGAGGGGAAGTGAGGATAGCGTACCACTCTCGCCGTTGTTGTCGGCGTTCTAGACATTAGAGTCGTGATTTGTCATTCAAGTAACTCCTCAGTTGGCATCACGAGGCTGAGTGGACAGTGCTACAGTTCTCCGACCAAGGAAATATCCACGGCAGTACCGAGGAACTGAATGTGGGGCCTCCGCAGGGCAGTCATACACCTTGACCATTCAGCTAAGGAGGCGAACTCGTATCTTCGCACCTACAGTTATTTCACATACGGTTCGTTTGTGCACGCACGTTTCATGTAACCTTCTTGCTTCTATAAGGGGCAGTCAAATGAAAACAAGACAGAAGGAAAAGCAATAAGTAAACTGTTTTGTTAGCACATTTATCCAACACTGTGGCGCAAGATGTCAGTGCTTTCATGAAAAAATGTTTGCGGTTGCCTACGCAAATATCGTTTTACCCAAGCGCGCATCTCTTCGTCCGAAGCAATCGGCAACTAGGTTTTAATTTCAATGTTGACTGTGCCTTACTCTGGCATGTTTTAGTAATTTTATGCGTCTGAAGAAGGCTAGATTAATTTAGCCGAAACCTGGTAAAGACTAGAAAATTTGCGCAACTGAGACTGATTCTTCAAAATATTAGTCTATGATAGTTGCTGACGGGACTGCAATATGCCAAAAATTCTTAGCTAGAAATGTCTTTCTTCAGGGCTCCAAAAGTGTGAAAATCGTTTGGGGAGAGATCGGGACTGTATGGAGGATGAGTAAGGCCCTCATAGTGGAACTTCTGCAGCGAAGACGAAACAACAGGCACTCCAACTCCGGGACAAGGCCCCGCTGCTCATTCACTTTCTGAAACTCAGCGGCACAATTAACGTATGGCGATTCATGGACATTTTGCACAAATCAAAGCACGCCTTCAAGTCCAATCACACTCGAATGTTGACAGATGGCATCATTCTGTTGCAAGACAACGTCCACTTACTGCCAAGATTGTTTCGAGTATGCTGCAGAAGTTTCACACATCCTCACACACCCTCCATAGAGTCCCGACCTCTCCCCGTGGAATTTCAAATGGTTCAAATGGCCCTGAGCACTATGGGACTTAACAAATGAGGTCATCAGTCCCCTAGAACTTAGAACTACTTAAACCTAAATAACCTAAGGACATCCATACCCAAGGCAGGATTCGATCCTGCGACCGTAGCAGTCGTGCGGTTCCAGACTGAAGCGCCTAGAACCGCTCGGCCACAGCGGCCGGTCCCATGGAATTTCCATATTTTTGGAGCCCTGACGAAAGACATTTGTCGCCGTTGAGTTCCTTCTGAAAAAGAGGTGCACTCCGGGATACAATCATGGTTCCGTAAGAAGCCACAAACATTTTCCCACTAAAGCATTGATCGTCTTATCTCACAGAACTTAGAACTACTTAAACCTAAATAACCTAAGGACATCCATGCCCAAGGCAGGATTCGATCCTGCGACCGTAGCAGTCGTATTAACAGTTATGGCGAATACTTTTGAAATAATAAAGAGTTTACTTACCTTTTTCTATCTGTATCGTTAATTTTGACTGTCCGTAGTATTATCCCATAGGCTGCTTCACCCATAGCCGCTCTCACTGTTAATTGCAGCATACCCTACACATACCCACCACGATTTCGTGACAATGATTTTGTATATATCTCTTTTACACTCTTTTATGGGCTATACAAATCCGTACGATCCTGAAACCGAGACGTCTGTGTTCTGGTGTACGTGATAAGAACCTAGATACACTACTCTGCAAAACTTAAGGACGAGCTGGATAAAGTAACAGAACACATTAATTACATTGGGAAAATGAATGAAAGTGCCGGAGCATGTTGCCAGAAGTCTCCCAGTCATGCACAGGAGTTAGGACATCATGTGGTTGGCCCGGTACCACGAGGCAGTTGAAGGGACAGAACAGACAGTGTGCGGCAATCAGCGAGCAGTTACGGTGCACTGTGTTGGTGTTCTTCATTACAACATGACCCGGAGACAACATTTGGATGACTTCACAGGGAGAAGAATCATCGGGAAACTGGAGGAAGGATGAAGCGTGACGAGTGTAGCCGGGGAGTTTGGTATTGCTCACAGCATTGCTTCACGTACATCGAGGCCGTTCTGAATCACAGGCTCTGCCGCCGAAAGGAGAGGATGTGGTCGACCATGGTCAACTGCAGATGACAGCTCATTGTGCTATGGGCAAGAAAGGACCCATGACAAACAGTGGTTACAATTGCAACCACATTTAACAGGACTGCAGGGCATGTAATCTCACGCTTCTCAGTGGCACGGTGACGGTATGGTGGTTGTCTCTTTGCCCGACGACCAGTACGTTGTGTTCCGCTGGCACCCGCAGATCGGAGGCACCGCTTGAGATAGTACCAACACCATAAGATTGGGGTTGCGTGCTCTTCTCGGATGAGATCGGATTCTGTGATAAGTGATTCTGGTCATACACTCGTCTGGAGAGAGGTAGCAATATGTAATGTATCCTGGAACATTGTCAACACGATTCGTTTGGAGGTCCAGGTGTTATAGTGTGAGGAGGCACAATTTGCATTGGTAAAATCTTTGAACATTTTACGCTCGCTGGTCAACGTTGCTGTGTCACCGTACTCCTTCCCCAAATGTGTCTTTTAAGCGGTGACTTTATTTCTATGGATGATAATGCGCAACCGCATCGAAAAGGGCAGGTGGAGGAGCCCTTGGAATGGGAGGATATTCAGCAAATGGAATGGCCTGCCACTTGCTCTGACTTAAATCCCATCTATCACGCGTGGAATGCGTTGAGGAGACGTATTGCAGAATGTCCTCACGAAAAAACGACCATACAACAGTTGTCAAAATGGTTCAAATGGCTCTGAGCACTATGGGACTTAACACCTGAGGTCATCAGTCCCCTAGACCTAGAACTACGTAAACCTAACTAACCTAAAGACATCACACACATCCATGTCCGAGGCAGGATTCGAACGTGCAACCGTAGCAGTAGCGCGGTTCCAGACTGAAGCACCTAGAACCGCTCGGCCACAACGGCCTGCCAACAGTTGTCAGCCGCGCTGGTGGAGTAATGGAACGCCCTACAACAAGAAATCCCAACCAACCTTGTGGTCAGCATGAGAGCACGTTGCAGAGGATGCACTGCCGTCAGTGGTGTTCACACACCTTGTAAGAGCTATTTCACGCCATGTTCCAGAGACCATTATAATTACCAGTGACACCACTGAAATTATTTTGTTGAGCTAAAATTGTGATATCTGTTCGTGTTATTGCGTTTTACTTTTAGTTACCTTAGGTACTATAGTTTTGGAGGTCTTTCTATGTATGGTCCAACTTTCATCGACCTATGTTACCTGCCGGTGACACATCATACGAATGTTACTTTCGTCTTTAAGTTCTGCACTCCAATGTATGTGAGCAGTCCTGTAGAATGGGTCACGACTTGCGACTTGTACGTAGTCTTGTTAAGGGGTAACGAACCTTTCCCAGAGTTCCCGCAACAAATCTACGCCTTCCATTCACCTTACCTATCGATAGTGCAAAGTGTTATTTTCATTTTATGTTGTTTCGTTGTAGCATGCGAAAATAACTCTGTAGGTTTGCTACCAACGTTTTAGTTGGATGCTATAAGCCTCTTACTGTTATTTGTGTTGCCTTGCATTCATCCACATTTCAAGAGAGGTTATTTACCTAGTGGCGATACTTGTGTACAATAACTTGCTCAACTAAAATCTGGCAGACTTGTAGGTCCCATTTTATAACTCCTTTTACGTAGACTGTGAACGTCTGCGATTCTGTTATACCTCCTTGAGGAACACCTGAATAAATTAAGGAAGATTGTGGTTAAACCTCCCGTCCACGACGAGCCATTAGAGTCGGAGCACACTTGGATTGGGGAAAGATAGGAAGGATACAGGCCAAGTCCATATCAAGGGAACCATCCACGCATTCGCCTTCAGTAACCTAGGGAAACCGTGGAGAACCTAAATTTGGATGACCGGACTGGGGTTTTAATGTAAATTTATTGTCGTTACCACTGTACCATATCGCTTGGTACACTCTGACGAGTCAAAAAATTATCACAGCCCGCCATGAGATTGAGTGTCACTTGGTGGCATTGTGGGCACGCCACGCGGTAAGGGAAGTATAGAAGGAGAGCGGAGACGAATGGGGGATCGTTTTAGCGACAGCAGTAGCAGTAAATGGGAAATCGAGGTACATAAATAATGTCGACAAAGAGCAGATTATTACGATCCAGTACGTGTTAACTTGCATCTCGGCATATTGTGTGCTACCCTCATGAACATACATGGAAAGTGGTTGAAGAACGGTGAAACTAGGAGTAGGCGACAAGGTTTGGACGTCCACGCCTCATCACCTCATCACACAACGTGTAGGTGGGAAGCTTGTCCGCTCTGTAAAGCACGATATGTGGCGATATGTGGCTGATCTGACAACAAAGGACAGTACTGGTGCAGCCACAACTGTTTTGGAGCACACTTTTCAGAGCACAGTGTTGAACATGGCGCTATACAGCAAACGGCTTCTACGTGTTCCCACGTTCAGAAAACGACGTCGTCAATTACAATAGCAATGGGTACAGAATTATAGTGATTGGATTGTGGATCAATGGAAATGTGTCCCCAGATACGTTAAATCACATTTCTTTTTACACCAGATCGATGATCGTGTTCGAATACTCCGTCATTCAAGCGAACATCTGCCCGAATGCTGGACCGCTTAACCTTAATCCCTCCCTGCCTGAGGTCTTCCCTGACAGCAATGGAGTTTTCCAGCGGGATAAACGTCATTGTCTCAACCCCAGAATCGTGCTACAGAGGTTTGAGGATCATGATACAACACTCACATTGATGTCTTGATCACCGAACACACCTGATTAAAACCTGATGGAACAAATATAGGACGCTATTGGGCGTAAGCGCCACGCCCAAAAATCAGTACTCCGTAATTCACCGGAATTAAGTGACCTGAGCTCAAACATCTGGTGCCATATAACTCCAAAACCTGTCAAGCAATTTTCAAATCTGTACTGCACACAATCGTTGCTGTATTTCTTTCCGGAAGTGGACCAACACGCTATTATGCACGTGGTCTCTGTGTTTGCTTCATCAGTGAGTATTGTTTACGTCTTAGAAGAAGTTGTCGAACGGTGCTCGTGTGAGCTGAAACACCAAAGTTTGTTAACCCATAAGTCGAAGGGTGTGTCTACATATGTAATCCAGAGTTCACTTTTATGGATATAATTCTAAATGTCCTGTCATCAGTTACCACAATTGAAAGGAACCACTGATTTGAAAAATACGTTATTTTTTATCTCTCAGTTCTGAAAGAAATGTGAAAAGTTGCTGTAGTGCCAATAAGCACAATCGGTTTCATCAATTAGATAATAACTCAGAAGATTTCCAGCACAGCATAAACGAAATAAAATACTGTGTATGTAGGCGGAAGAAGATAAGTAAGAAGCATAAGGGTTAAACTCCACCATGTACCATATACTGATCAGTTAGAACATTATGACCACCTACTTAATAACAGGTATGTCCACCTTTTGGACGGGTAACAGAGGCGACATGTCGTGGCATGGAAACAATGAAGCCTTCGTAGGTCGCTGGAGGGAGTTGACACCACATCTGCATACAAAAGCCACGTAATTCCGGTAAATTCCTGGGAGGTAAGCGATGAGCTTTGACGCGACTTTCAATCATATCCCCGATGTGTTCGATTGGGTTCACATCTGGCGTGTTGGGGGTGGGGTTGTGGGGGGGTTGGTGGACAGCATATCGATTGGAACTCGCCACTGTGTTCCTCGAATCACTGCATCACACTCCTGGCCTTGTGACATGGCGCATTATCTTGCTGAAAAATGTCACTGCCGTCGGGAAACATGATCGTCATGAAGAAGTGTACGATACTCCTTGGCCCTCATGGTGCTTTGTACGAGTCCCACTGTACCAGTGGATGCCTAAGTGAATGTTCTCCAGAGAATAATGGAGCCGCCACCAGCTTGTCTCTGTCCCGCAATACAGGTGTCAAAGAGTTGTTCCCCTGGAAGGCGACGGATTAGCGCCCTTCCGTCGGTATGATGAAGAAGATATCAGGATTCGTCAGACCATGCAACTCTCTGCCACATCATAAGAAAAGTTCGCCAAGGTTCAGCAGCAGACCATATGAAAATCGTAGCATACGCAGATGATGTGATGATTTGTGAAGAAAATGAGCTGAAATTGGAAGAACAACTTAACGCTTGACAGAGAGTAATGAAAATAAGCAGGGAAAATGAGAAAAAATGTAGGATGTAATTTAAAAGAAAAAAATTATTTTAAAAGTAGATGCTTTCAATCATGTAGGAAGAAAGGAAAAATCAAGAATGAAATTTCGGAGAGAATAGAAAATTGTTCGAAATTTTATTTCTGTGTTACGGACATAATTAGAAACTGGAAATAAGTGCCAAAGCAAAGATCATGATGTACAAGTCATATTATCTGACAATTTTGTCGTATGGATCAGAATGTTGGGCTTGGACAAAGAAAAATCTGAGCGGAACATAAGCAACAGATGCGCTTTCTGTGGGGGATCCCTGGTAAGACGAGAAGGGACTGGATAAGGAATGAAGTAATACAAAACACCCTGCAGATCAAGCCGCTAAAAGAAACAATGCAGAGTAATAGACTTAAATTGTTTGGCCACATTAAAAGAATGGAACCAAAAACACTTCCGAGAAGAACCCTAGAATGGACGGAACCTGGACGAAGACCAACTGGAAGACCACGAAAAGATGAAGAGAACAGGTGAAGGATGATATTGACCGTAGAGGACTGAAATGGGAGGAGATGTTAAATGATAAACTTTGTGAGAAAACAGAATCTTGGAAGAGGCTCTATGAACGACCTGAATAAGCAGAAACGTTTCAGGAAGAAGGAAGAAAAGAGTAACTACAGCAGTATGGAGAACATAAATAAGTCTGTGTCAAGATGTAAGTACTTAGTGCGTTTCAGTACAACAGCAAGTTATTTAATTAGTCAGTTAATCAAATGTTCATTAAACCCATTTACTGTTGCTGTTCGATGTCAAACAAAATGGTTCAAATGGTTCTGAGCACTATGGGACTTAACATCTGAGGTCATCAGTCCCCTAGAACTTAGAACTACTTAAACCTAACTAACCTAAGGACATCACACACATCCATGCCCGAGGCAGGATTCGAACCTGCGACCATAGCGGTCGCGCGGTTCCAAACTGAAGCGCCTAGAACCACTCGGCCACACCGGCCGGCGATGTCAAACATGTAAGTTATATAAGAACTATACAAAGTGATTACACAATACATGACTGCATGCTAGTCATGTATAAATGTATACGTGGAGCATTATAAACCTGATGAATAGATTACAGTGCAGACTGGTCTGTGCCCTCTCTCTCTCTCTCTCTCTCTCTCTCTCTCTCTCTCTCATCTCTTCTCTTTCTCTTTCTCTGTTTCGCACAAGTATTTTGCGTTCAGTATTGTGGACAAGTGCATAAGAGTTTCCTTGTAACACAAATATCTTTTAATTCTAAATTGCGGTTTAGTGTGAGTTTTCATCAGACTATCTACCACTTGATCAAAGTTTTCCATTTTCCTAATTCGTTTTTGATAACTTTCTAATTATCTTTCTGCTTCTTAGATTACGTTGTCACGAAATGTCAGAAATATTTGACGTCAGTTGTATTTTGACCATCCTGTTTGTGTAACATGCTCCACCACTTGTCGATATTGCGACAACAACTTCGATACCTGTAACGGAAATGAACTTTCTGCCACAGATTAGGCACACACCAATAGATACGTGATAAAGATTACAGAATTGTATCTCATCTCTGGCTCCGAGTCCTTAGTTGCTCCAGTCAGACCCCCTAACAGTCACTCCATAGAATCAAAGAGCGTCTTGGGATGTTCTCGAGCCAGCAAAGCATCAACAACAAAGGTGCAGGAGACCTACTCCTTCCACCGTTTCTTTAGTAATTTATACTTGTTTTTCTGCTGTTCAGAGGGCCTGGCATAGAATATCCAAGTCGTCTGCAAATGTTAAGCAGTCTATTCTACCAGAGCATACTGAAAAGTAATGCCTCCGAATTTTTTATCTGAAAACTCTTAAGGCTTTTTAAATTAAAAAGTTATTAACATTATACATCTTCATCCTTCATGTCTACATATTTATTTCTCAACACAGATATCCTGGCGACGAACACATTTCTCCCAGCCAATTTGTTGATACCGTCACTGTAAAATGTTTGACTTTGTTGACAGAGCCACCACACCTCCACTTGCACCGCTTCATCACTATCAAAGCGAACTCCTCGAAGGAGATCTTTAAGTTTTAGAAACAGATGAAAATCAGATGGTGCCAAGTCAGGGCTATTTGGAGAATGATCGATGACAGTGAACTCAAGGCGTCGTATTGTTGCAGATGTCACAGCTCTCTCGTGTGGCCTGGCATTATCGTGCTGAAGGAGAGGGAGCCCGATGTGTGGACGAACTCTTGGAATTCGTGCTTTCAGTTTTCCGAGGGTCCATCACGCACCTTACACATCGCCGTGTTACATTCTACAATTTGGAGCCCTCTGGTCGCACAGGGCTGCAACACGGGTCTGAACACTGTTGCAGAAGCAACGCAAAACGCATGCTAAATTTAAAAGAATGCAAATTCCCCAATATCGGCGAAGTTTTACAGAAGCTCGAAATTTAGAGCGAACTTCAGTCCGAGCTGTTTTTAATAATTTCCACAGCGAAACTCTGTCTCGAAATCTGGCAGAAAACCCAAAGAGATTCTGATCATATGTAAATTACACCACTGGCAAGACGCAGTCAGTACCTTCACTGTGCAGTAACAATGGTGATGTCAGTGATGACAGTGAAACTAGAGCAGAGTCACTAAACACAGTTTTCTGAAAGACGAAGTAAATATTCCAGAATTAGTATGTAGAACAACTGCTAACACGAGTAACTTAGAAGTAGATACCCTCGGTGTAGCGAAGCAGTTTAAATCACTTAATAAATATAAGTCCTCTTGTGTTGCTTGTCTACCAGTCAGGTTTCTTTCAGAGCATTTGATACAATAGCTCCATACTCAGAAATCATAAACTATCACTTTCTAGTCGAAAGATCCGCACCGAAAGACTGGAAAGTTCCACAAGTCACGCCAATAACCAAGAAAGGGAATAGGAGTAATCCACTGAAGTACAGATCCATATCACTGACGTTTATCTGCGGTAGGATTTTGGAACACATATTGCGTTTGGACATCATGAATTACCTAGAAGAAAACGGTTTATTGACAAATGGTCAGCACGGATCAGAAGATACTGCTCTTGTTAAACACAACTTGCTCTTTATTCTGACGAGGTAATGAGTGATATCGACAGGGAATGTCACATTGATTCCATATTTTTAGATTTCCAGGAGGCTTTTGACTTTGTTTCTCACAAGCGTCTTATAAGTAACTGCGTGCCTATGGAATATCGCATCCGTTGTGTACCTGCATTCATAGGTTCCTGTCAAAAAGGTCATAGTTTGTAGTAACTGACGAAAAGTCATCGAGAAAACAGAAGTAATATCTGGCGTTCCCCAAGGAAGTCTTACAGCCAATCTGCTGTTCCTGATCTACATACGCTTGTCCGCCCTATTTTGGAGTATTGCTGTGCGGTGTGGGAGCCGTGTCAGATGAGACTGACGGAGGACATCGAAAAAGTTCAAAGAAGGACAGCTAGTTTTGTATTATCATGAAATAGAGGTGAGAGTGCTACGGACATGGTATGTGAGTTGGGGTGGCAATCGTAAAACAAATTTTTCGCTCCTGAAGGATCCTCTCGTGAAACTTCAATCACCTACTTTCTCCTCCATTTGTGAAAATATTCTCTTGACGCCCACTTACATGGGGATAAATGGTCATCATGAGAAAATAAGAGAAATCAGAGCTCCCACAGAAATATTTAAATACTGGTTTTTCGCGAGCGCCACTCGAGATTGGAACGATAGAGAAATAGCTTAAAGGTGGTTCGTTGAACCCTCTGCCAGGTACTTAATTGTGAATTGCAGAGTAATCTTGTAGCTGCAGATACAAATATACGGTCATGGTTAACAGAGATTTATAATGTTAATATCATTCGTTTTTTTTAAAAAAGCCTTAAGAGTTGTTACATAAAAAAATTCGATGGCATTACTTTTTAAGACGTCCTCGTAATTCGGTTCCTCATAATTTGAATGTTTCATGAAATTTAAGCTCCAGTTTTAGTTTTTGCCGCTCTTGACTGTAATTAATAAATTTTCCCCCTTACTCCTCCCTCGAACCGAACCCAGGATCCATGCCTGACTGACTCTTCCGCGAAGTGTTCTCCTGCCCTTGCTCTTCTTCTTCGAGGCTTGCAATCGGAGTTCCTTTGTTTGGTTGCCACGTGTTTCTGATCGTGGAGGAAGTTACTTCTGCCATGGGCAGGTACCCATTAGCTCGAGTCTTTGGTTTAGTTCTACTACCCTGCCAGGAACAGACGTTTCTTGTGTCTAACAGTAAGGTTTGGGGCAGAGAGGTTGGTCCCACAACAGCCAACACGTATTTCCCAGAAAGAACTCTTCTTGTTCTAGTGGTATGCCACCCTTTCCCAGGAGTTACAGCTGCGGACTAAATCGTTCGCACTGTATACACCATTGACAAAAATTCAGTCACATGCAAAATCAGTCAGCCGTATATCAAATCACTTCATTCCTATGTTCGCCACCATGTACACACATTTCTGTCTAAGGCACCTTCTCTTGTATTCCATTTCGTCATTTTTCATACTTCTCTGGCGATTTATTACTTATGGAACAGATTTGTGAAAACAGAGTAGCTAAGGGATCTCGCTTCGTTTAAATTTTTGCCATCATAGAGATGAGAGAAATTTAAATTTGTAACCATACCTACACACAGTCGGCATCGCCAAAGAAGCATTGTATTCACCAAAGTCCAGCTTTCCCTGAAACAAGCAGGAGATTTGAATCGTTAAATAGGAACTTGCTTGGGGTTTCGACGAACACGTATAATGACCTGTGCGTCATCAGCTCTTGAAGGCAAATGTTGACTCAGGAAGCCTATCACACCATTTAGATTAAAATCAGCTGCCTCCGACTTGAGCGCGTCTTCATTTTTATTTATGATTCCGTGGGAGCCATGAGAGCCAAAGCTACTTGGCTATGGAACGAGGCAGTACACAATTTACGGGATGCTAATCAAAAAATTAAAAAAAAAGAACTATTTCAGGCAATATGGGAATCTTTCTGTGAGAGAGAATACGATTAATATGACAATGCAGCGAGAAAGTTCCTCAACTACTGAGATAAATTCTTGTACAGAATAAAAGGACTGTGCCGCAAGAAAACTTTTTTACTTGGATTTGAATACTTGTGGTTTATCATTCAGTTTTTTTAAGTTCTGCTGGAAACCTATTGAAAATGAAACTTGTTGAATAGTGCACAATAGCGTACAATGCTTAAGGAAGTGTTGTCCAAGTGCAAACCTTTTCTCCGACTTGTGTTCACCGAACGAATGTTACCGTCTCCTGTGTGATCAAAAGTATCCGAACACCTTGCTGAAAATGACTTACTAGTTCGTGGCGCTCTCCATCGGTAATGCTGGAATTCAATATGTGTTGGCCCACCCTTAGCCTTGATGACAGCTTCCACTCTCGCAGGAATAGGTTCAATCAGGTACTGGAAGGTTTCTTGGGAAATGGCAGCCCATTCTTCACGGAGTGCTGCACTGAGTAGAGGTATCGCTGTCGGTCGGCGAGGCCTGGCACGAAGTCGGCGTTCCAGAACATCCCAAAGATGTTCTATAGGATTCAGGTCAGGACTCTATGCAGGCCAGTCCATTACAGGGATGTTTCTGTCGTGTAACCACGCCGCCACAGGCCGTACATTATGAACAGGTGCTCGATCGTGTTTAAAGGTGCGCCCCTCCATGAAAAACATGACCACATCAAAACACCACCGCCTCCGAATTTTACTGTTGGCACTACACATGCTGACAGGTGACGATCACCGGGCATTCGCCATATCCACACCCTGCCATCGGGTCGCCACATTGTGCACCGTGATTCGTCACTCCACACAACGTTTTTCCACTGTTCAATCATCCAATGTTTACGCTCCTTACATCAAGCGAGGCGTCCTTTGGCATTTATTGGTATGGTGTGTGACTTGTGAGCAGCCGCTCGACCATATAATCAAAGTTTTCTCACCTCCCGCCTAACTGTCATAATACTTGCAGTGGATCCCGATGCAGTTCGGAATTCTTGTGTAATGATCTGGATAGATGTCTGCCTATTACACATTACAACCCTCTTCAACTGTCGGCGGTCTCTGTCAGTCAACAGGCGATGTCGGTCTGTACAGTTTTGTGCTGTACGTGTCCCTTCACATTTCCACTTCACTATCACATTTGAAACAGTGGACCTAGGGATGTTTAGGAGTGTGGAAATCTCGCGTATTGATGTATGACATAAGTAACACCCAATCACCTGACCACGTTCGAAGTTCGTGAATTCCGCGGAGCGCCCCATTCTGCTATCTCTCGATGTCTAATAACTGCTGAGGTCGCTGATATGGCATACCTGGCAGTAGGTGGCAGCACAATGCATCTAATATGAAAAACGTATATTTTTGGGGGTGTCCAGATTCTTTTGGTCACACAGTGTATGTGAGTATTGTCAACAACAAATCCCATGATGGAGGATATACAAAGGGATGGTACAGTTATAATTTTAAAACACCTGAAGAATGGCGTACAAGACATTCAGGAACTGACGGCGCAGGTCTGCCAGACCTCCCCATTTTGGGCTTTAAATATTTTTGGTGAGAGCACTGAGTTGCTCCAGAATATTATATCATAGAAGATAATGGAGTGAAAATAAGTAGTAAACAAGCCTTCACGTTTGAGTGACAGAGAGAGTTGGGATAACTCTTATAGCGAAGATGATAGCATTCGTATTTGCAGTAGGGAATGAACGTGATGCTAAGAAGAAATTGTAAGATTTGGCGACAGTGGACACTGAAATTGTTAGGGTTCAATCATTTTTGCTTTTGTCACACTGCTACTTGTCAGCGTTAAGAAATAGCCACCTTCTGAAGATGTCGAGCAGTTGCCACAACGAAATATTGTGAGATACGAAACAGACTATTCGAGAGCAGACCCAACAGACATATATTTAATTTTTGTTTTTGTTTGTGACAAATAACGTTCATGCAAGAAACTGTCCCGCAGAAAAAACGATTACGAAACTGGCAGTAATACGTAAACAGCTGCTATGGTGATAGAGACTGGAGTGTCAGACGAAATCCCATATACTGTACAACGGAATCTACGTTGCATGGTGGAGTGTACTTCTGGTACCATTGTAATTCCTCTCCTTTCCTGCTCCACACTTGAATTGTGCATTGGGAGAACGACTGTCGATAAACCTCTGTATGAGCTCTAACTTTTCTGATTTGCTTGTCGTGGTTATTTCGAGAGACTTATTTGCGAGAAAGTAATATGTTGCCTGATTCTTCCTGGAACGTACGCACTAGGAATTTTACCAGTAAACTCCTCTGTGATGCACAATACCGCTCTTGCAGCGTCTGCCATGGAAGTTTGTTGAGTATTTCCGTAACGCTCTCGTGGTTGTAAATAATCCCGTGGCAAATTGCGCAGTTCTTCATTTTATCTTGACTGTCTCTTCTATTAATCAAACCTAGCAAGGGTTGCAGGTACTGTACTTATGTAAACTTCTAGCGCTGTTGATGAAGGTAAAAGACGACGCCGGAAGAGGAAGACAAATGACATCGCAGAAATTGGTTTCTTCCGTCAGAAGAGTAACCGCACAGAGGCCTCGACATAAGTGTGTTGTAATATTAAAAGCTGATCTGCCTTCATTAATTATTTTTTACAGCTAACAAGTGGCTGTGAAGTATCCATGTGTGCAACAGCTAGGGTGACGAAACTGCGATTTCGAATGATGAATAAACCATGATTGTTGGAGCACAGGTCGTAACATGTGCCTGTAAACAGCACAGTATCAAACTAGGCGGCTATTATAACCTCATTCCGATAACACCAGTGCCATGGGTTCAAGATAATAAATCAACGTCGGCGATAATCAAAGCTGATTCTTTTAATAAGTTCTTGGAAAATGTCAATTGGATATTCCGGCTGTAACTGCTTAAGCGACAACCAACAGCAACCTATTTTTCACACTGAACGGATAATCCACTTTTACGAATTTTCAGAATTTTGTGAAGGAAGGAAATAAGAGTTAATGTCCCGTCCACGACTAGTTCATTAGAGACGGAGCATAAGCTAGGTTGGGGAAGGGTCGAGAGGAAAATCGATCCTGTCCTTTCAAAGGGCCATCCTGGCATTCGCTTATGCGATTAAAACAAATCGCAGAAAACTTAAACCTGAATGGTAAGATGAAACTCTGCCCTCCAGAATACCACTGCACCATTGCGCCACCTCTCTCGCTATTTCTGATGAAGCTCATACTCCATTAGGTCTAAAAAGAACTCTACTAAGTGATGTAGCGCATTGTTACTCGTAAGAATCTGCGTTCAGAGAGTTGCCTCCGAACTCTAAATTGTTGGCTTCTCTACGAAACTTACTTGAATTTTGGAATTTTTCCATCGTTGAGGACCTACATGTTCAATTAAAACATCGAAGCAGGATTTCCAGGAAAATGGCTATTCCGTCAAAGAAGTTAATAAAATTTTGTGGCTAAATAACTATAGGCTGAAGAAAGAGGACGAAAAACAACGACGGAAAAACACAGTTTCTCTCCCTTTCGTTAAGAATGCAACTGATCAGATTGAGCCAGCCGGTGTGGCCGAGCGGTTCTAGGCGCTTCAGTCTGGAGCCGCGCGACCGCTACGGTCGCAGGTTCGAATCCTGCCTCGGGCATGGATGTGTGTGATGTCCTTAGGTTAGTTAGGTTTACGTAGTTCTAAGTTCTAGGGGACTGATGACCTCAGATGTTAAGTCCCATAGTGCTCAGAGCCATTTGGACCATTTTTGATCAGATTGACAACATTAAACGAAAACATAACGTGAAATCGGTTTTTAGACTAACAGAAAAAAAATATCAAATCCTCATATCTGTGTGAGATAAACGCCCTCTTCTGATTGTGTGACGGAGTAAGCGAGCGACGTACTCTTACAATACAATTTGTCCATTGACCTATGGGCTGCCTACATTCAGGGGCAGAGGCATGATGTCATCATCCCCTTCCCTTTTCCAGCCCTCTCCCCCTCCCCCAATTTTTTCCTAAGCCCCACCCATTTCTTGGAAACAGACAAATCAGATAGCTTCTAAGGCAGTTGTATTACACATATTTAGCTCTCACAATCACAGCTCATCATTTAACTGCCATATCAGGTTGTCCAACCACAATTCCCAACTCCTTCTTAAGACACACCCCTGCCCTCTTTTTCTATATTATTTCTTGGAAATAAGCCAGTAAGAGGCCTTTCTGTATCAAGGATAGGTGGATCATGACATCCTACCCATCCAGTGATGTTGGCAGCTACATAATGTCTACATTGTGTGGAAGGGGCAGGGGTTAGGAATGGGGTTAGGGAGGAGGTCAGAGGTAGAGGAGAAGATTCGATGGGAAAGAAGAGAGGGGAAGGGGGGATGTGAGTGGAGGGTGTGGGATGAGGAAGGGAGGCGGAGAGTTTCAAGGTAAAAGTGCAAAGATCAAATTTGATCCGAGATGCTCATTGCGTTCCTGCTTCTGAAGCGTACAAGATTGCATATTTATGTAATAAAGTCATTGGAACTGTTAAGAAAAGTGTGAATTCACGTACGAAGCAACAAAAAAGTGTTTGCCAACTGGGGAAAGTAGAAAAATCGGCTGTAGCAGAAAAAGCACTTAAGTCAGGAAAACATGAAGTGAAATTTTACAAAACCATCATTTTATCTACTACAATGAACTATTTATTATCCACGGTTTTATATAAAAGTCATCAAAATTCATAAACATGAGCGTAATTTTAGAAAAGAAGACCTCATGTAACGTGGACAGTAGCACTACAGATTTGATAGGTAAATTTTATCTTTGAAAAATAATATTCCGATAGTTAAGTTGATCTTCGGCAAGGATTATCTTTATTGCTCACGCATAAACTTCTACTAGACCGCCTTGTCACAGTATTTACATCAGTCTTCGACGTTTGACCCTACAGTCGGTAAGTCTCAGAGGAACTAGTAGCACCTCTGAAGGTGTCCAATGCAGCGCATGATGAACCGTCAGGAACGAGTAAGTTCCACGGATCACCACCATACGGTTCAGAGGATTCAACAGCATCCAAAACAACCGGTCATGGAAACCTTAATTGTGTTGTCAGATTAATTCTGCTTAAAATGTAGCTCAGATGCCGTAAGCCTGAATGAACCTAAGAAAGAAAATGAGTTTTCTCCGTTAATAAGACGCTGTTACGCTCTTTTAAACACTGTGTTCCATATAGACGTTAACTTTGTGAGAAAAACCCATGTGGATTTGCAACGAGTACTCAAAGGACATACTCACACATTTCAACTGCAAGATCACTCTATGATCACTGTCCACTGTGAGACTAAACGTCACCTGGCGGTGTAGCGAGCACGTGACGCCGTGAGGAAAGAATTTAAGTGGAGCAGAAAGAACGGAGAACCATTATACCGACAATACGTGCCAAAAATGGCGAAATCCACTTACGTACATAATCGACCGTGACAGAGCGAAGATTAATTTGGCCCGGTGTCTTCGAACGAGCACCTCGGAACCGACGAGCTGGTCAGCTTTTGGTGTGCTACTGTCGTGAGCATCTGTGGAAAGTTATTGAAGGGCGGTGAAATAACGAGTAGGTGACTATCTGCTGGACGTCCGAGCCTCTTCACAGGGCGTAAAGGATGGAGGGCTGCCCTCTCTGTAAAGCAGGATAGGCGGTGATCTGTGGCAGATTTTAGGACAAAATAAAATGCTGGTGCAGGCACAAGTGTTTCGGAGCGTATCATTCAGTGCATATTTTGAACACGGAACCCTACAAGAGACGACCCCTACGTGCTGCAAGAGACGACCCCTACATCGTCGCCGGCCGGAGTGGCCGAGCGGTTCTAGGCGCTACAGTCTGGAACCGCGCTACCGCTACGGTCGCAGGTTCGAATCCTGCCTCGGGCATGGATGTGTGTGATGTCCTTAGGTTGGTTAGGTTTAAGTAGTTCTAAGTTCTAGGGGACTGATGACCTCAGAAGTTAAGTCCCACAGTGCTCAAAGCCATTTAAACCTACATCGTCCCATGTTGATCCAACGACATCAGAGCATCAGTGGGACCCGTGGTAATAACCGAAGGCACCATGGCATATGGGGACTACATGAAGAGCATTGCGCGCCACCTGCATCCCATCATGCTTGATGTCTTCTCCAGTGACGATGGCATCTTTCAACAGGATTACTCTTCTTACCACCGAGGTTTGGGGAGCGTGATAGGGAACTCACGTTGATGTCTTGTCCATCAGATTTGCCTGATTTGAACCTAATGGAACACTTTATGACGCTGTCGGGGGCCAGTTCCATTCCAAAAATCCACCGACCTGTAATTTATAGGAATTGTTTACTTGGGCGTAGATATACTGTGCTACTTACCTCCAGAAACCTAGCAAGGACTTGTCGATTCCATGCCACGCAGAATCGCCACAGTTTTGCGTTGAAAATGTCGAGAAACACGCTATTAAGCAGGGTCTTATAATGTTTAGGCTGATCGGCGTATAGTGCGAGTGTTTTACTCTGGATTAGTTTATTTAGTAGGATTTTTACCTTTTATGGCGTGCTTGTAACGTACTATTGTATGCAGCAAATTTTAACTTCAATAGCTCCTAGTTGTCGTGTTGCTGATTTCATGCAGTTCTCCATGCTTGTGCACCGTGTGCAAGTCTTTACTACATCTTACATCTATTCGAGTCTGCTTACTATAGTCAAGACTTGGTATATCTCTCCAATTTCACTTCCTTCGCCCCCCTCTCCACACTTCCCTCCATTTCTAAATTGACGATCCCTTAATGCTTCAATCCCTGGCCAGTAATTTCTTTTCTCCCCGATTCGATTCAGTCCCTCTTCATTAGTTGTATGATCTATCCACCAAATTTTCAGTGTTCTTGTGTATCACCACATTTCAAAAGGTTCTCTTCTCTTCTTGTCTAAAGCGTTTGTCATCAACATCTCACTGCCGTACAAGGCTACACTCGGGACCCATACAATCAGAAAATACTCCCTAACACTTAAGTTTATGTTCGACGTTCACAAATTTCTTTTCTTAGGAACGCCTTTCTTGCTATTTCAATCCTCTTTTTGTTTTTTTGTCTCTTTCGGCTGTCATTAGTTATTTTGATGCCTAAATTCCAAGTCTCTTCCACTACATGTAGTGTCACATTTCTGATCTAATTCTTTCAGCATTGTCTGACTTAATTCGACTACACGCTATTACTCTTGTTTGACTTTTGTTTATTTTGTAACCCCTTTTCACAACAGTATCCATTCCGTTCAACTAGTCTTTTTTCCCTGAGCTCTAATTCACTATCCAAATTTCTCCTTGGTTTCCTTAACTGCGTGCCGAATGCAGCGATTGATAACATAGAGGATAGGTTTCAACCCTGTCTCTTTCCCATCTCAACTTATGCTTCCCTTACATATTCATCGCCGTAACTGTAGACATTATTACAAATACATGGTGTACCAGAAATCTTTCCCTGATTACTACCATGCATAAAGCATAAAATATGATACATATACACACATCACTTATCTTGAAGTGCAGATAACGTATTCATGTATTTGTGTACACACACACACACATACAATTAATAAATTTCGATATGAGCTCCTTTCGTTGTCCGTGGCATATGTCAATTCCACCCATGTGTTTGTCAAAATTTCGTGAGGGATGAATGTTATGACGTCAGTAATTCTGCGCCGTAATGCTGCGATGTCGTTCATTAGTATCTGGTAACCCTCGTCCTAGATATAACTCCAAAGTAAGATATAAACTGGTGTTGCGTCCGGTGATCGCAGAGGCCAGTTGCTTGGTCCACCACGGCTGATTAATCTTCCTGAAAATGTTGTATCCAAACGGGCACGAAAATCTAGCCCCCCATGTGGTGGTGCACCATCTTGTTGGAAAATTAAGTCCGAATGTCCTGAATTTGAACTGTTTTTTGTGACTCTGTCTCCTGATACCAGAAGGCGCAATGGGCTTTCTCTTGGTCTGAATACATGTTGTTTGCAAATGGTGTCCGATTCCGCTGTTCTTAAGTCACTAGGCCCTATACTAAACGAAGTAACAGTAAGTATGAATGTACACAAAAACTTGAATATGTCACATGCAATTCAAGATAAAAAGTATTTGGTTACGTGTCATATTTTATGCCTTATGAATGTTTATAATCAAGGAAAGACTTCTGGGATACCTGTTACGTTGTGAAAGCAAGCACATAAATATGAGGGGCGATCAAAAATATTCCGTCCGAAGGCCGTACAATCCAGAATTGGTATACCAAGCAGACAAAATCGCCGTGAGCATTAATGCAGTCATACCACCGACGCACCAGGTTAAAGATACCCGTTTGATAAAACACGGTGTCCTTCTGCCTGCCGGCCGGGGTGGCCGAGCGGTTCTAGGCGCTACAGTCTGGAACCGCGCTACCGCTCCGTCGCAGGTTCGAATCCTGCCTCGGGCATGGATGTGTGTGATGTTAGTTACGTTTAAGTAGTTTTAAGTTCAGGGGACTGATGACCTCAGAAGTTAAGTCTCATAGTGCTTAGAGCCATTTGAACCATTTTGAACCTTCTGCCTGAAGAAGTCCGTAACTGCTAGCTGCACATCCTCGACCGACAGGAATCGTCTACCCTTCACCCTTCAAGTCTGTTTTAAGGGACTGGAGGTGTGATAATAGCATGGGGATAGGTCGAGTCCAGAAAGTTCCGTGAGGGAAATGTGTGACTAGGGCCTCCCGTCGGGTAGACAGTTCGCCGGGTGCAAGTCTTTCGATTTGACGCCACTTCGGCGACTTGCGCGTCGGTGGGGACGTAATGATGATGATTAGGACAACACAACACCCAGTCCCTGAGCGGAGAAAATCTCCGGCCCAGCCGGGAATCGAACCAGGGCCCTTGACATTCTGTCGCGCTGGCCATTCAGCTACCTGGGGCGGGCAGTTTCGTGATCTTGACGCAGCATTCCACAACGGTGGTTTTTAATAGACATACTGCCCTATGCACATTCTTGATTCTCCGATGGATGTCTACCGGTGTTTGCTCTTCGTCAGCCAAAAAAAGACTAACAGCACGTTGGTCCTCTGGTTCACGTTTCCGCATTTTCAACATGCACGTCGGAAAGACACGAATGCCACACTAATCCCTTGCCTATATGTCGGTGCATATATATTCCCGCGATGGAGTCGTTCTACGTTGCTTACACGCTGCAGTACCGCACCAAACCGGAAACATTTTGATCGCCCCTAATAAGTTTCGATATTTTGGTTTCCAGTCCACTAGTCAATGTCATTCCAATTTTGTCCTGTTTCAACATTTAAATCCGTTCTCCTCAACATGTATTATTGGAGAATTTGTATGTATAAAATATCTTATTAACGATAGATACTGTTTTAGACGTTTTATTGTGGTCTCAGCATGTCAATTTCATTCCAATTTTGTCCTGTTTCAACATTTAAATCTGTTCTCCTCAACATGTATTATTGGAGAATTTGTATGTGTAAAATATCTTATTAGCGATAGATACTGTTTCAGACGTTTTATTGTGGTCTCAGTATGTCGTTTTGGAGCGGATGTCAAAATCATTCACAAAAGTCACTCCAGGAGAGAATTACTGCATTGCAGAAAGTTTACATGTGTGTGCCTACATTTTAGTGGCAGTTGTTGTCTGTCATTCTTTGTGTTCAGTTAGTGCCAATATTTGTAGCAGCTGCTTTTGATTCAACGCGACAACGTAGCACCAGTGGCGACGACTTTGTAAGGACTTAATCGTTTGTTGGGATGAAAGTAAGTGAGATTAAGTGAAATGAAACGAAATTTTCGACCGAATTTAATTAGCAATTTGCTTTAGATCTGTGATCCATATTTTCACCGATTTCTTAGTACGGAAAGGACAGTTAGTGACAACAACAGAAATAAAACAATGTCGCTGAAAAGAAAAGCATCCACTGTCAGATATCTTTAAGTCTGCGTCTATGTACATAATCTGAAAAACTGCTGCTTACATGCCCCTGTGCGTGATGTAATTAGTCTAGCACGGTAACTCAGCGTGTTCGGTCAGAGAGCCGGTTGGCCTCTGTAATAAATAACTGAGTGGAAGGATCAACAAACGAACTTTAACGGATGTCATGTGACGTCCGCAACGACCAAACCCAACGATCAACAATGAAAAAAAAAAAAAAAGCGGTCTAAGGCGCTGCAGTCCTGGACTGCGCGGCTGGTCCCGGCGGAGGTTCGAGTCCTCCCTCAGGCATGGGTGTGTGTGTTTGTCCTTAGGATAATTGAGCTTAAGTAGTGTGTAAGCTGAGGGACTGATGACCTTAGCAGTTAAGTCACATAAGATTTCACACACATTTGAACATTTTTTTTTTTATTGCACCTCCGCGGTATTCCACCACGCGCTTTGCCCACGGCTGAGCCTATGTGGTCGTTCCATTTCATATCCATACAAACTGCTACACCCAGGTATTTCTATGAGTTTGCCGATTCCAACAGTGACTCATTGATATTACTGTCAAAGGATATTACGTTTTTTTCGTTTTGTGAAGTGCACAGTTTTACATTTCTGAACATTAAAAGCGCGTTGCCAATCTTTGCACCACTTTGAAATCTTATCAAGATCTGACAGATTATTTATGCAGCTTCTTTCACATAGTACCTCATTATAGATATCCGCATCGTCTGCAGAAAGTCCGAGGTTACTATTGATATTATCTGTAAGGTCATTAATATACCAGATGAACAGCAAGGGTACCAACACACTTCCCTAGAGCACATCTGAAGTTACTTCTACTACTGATGACTCTTCATCGAAGATAACATGCTGCATCCTTCCTACCCAAAAGTCCTCAATCCAGTCACAGATTTCACTTGATACTCCATATGATCGTATTTTTGACAAAAAGCATAAGTGTGGTACTAAGCCAAATGCTTTTTGGAAATCAAGAAATACTGCATCTACCTGACTGCCTTGATCCAAAGCATTCAGTATGTTAGTGTGAGTTGAGTTTCACATGATCGACGTTTCCGGAATCCTTGCTGGTTGGCATTGCCTTAATTCTGTTTAATATACCTCCGGCAATTCATGTTTTTAGAATTTCTGTGATTCTCTTCCGTGAGTCAACAATCCTGTGAGCTTTTGTGCAGCCTTCTTCGTTCACATTCAATCCCAAAAGTTAATCCTATTTGGTATGTCTTGATCTACGGCGTTCAGGTGTCACATGAGGAAAGTGCGAGCTGTGTCAAATGTTTTCCTGTGGTACTACAGTCTATATGAAAAATGCGGTAGTCGATGGGATGTGACGGTAATGACACAGAATTAAAGAGCAGTGACAAAGCTGTGCGTGGAACTGATTATAAAGAATTATACTGACATAACAGTGAGAAAAAAGAATCCTCGATATGTAGCCTGTCTGACAGTGGATATGTGCCAAGTCCCTCTGTCGACAGAAATGACGAGGATTTTGTGTTCCACTCCATATTAATCATAAATTTCAGTAAACGGTTAACGACGTGCTAGTGATAATGACAATGTCTAGTATATTCAGAATTCCCTACTGTAATAGAAGACTATATTAATACAACTAACAATGTGTAAATAAAATTGTAAGAACCGTTGAGAAAGATTGTCAGTGGCATGAATTCATTCAAAGATTGTACGGAAAATAACGATTTGTTTGTAGATAATATACCGAATTAGACTGCCTGTTATAAATGTCAACTTTTTCACCTAGAACTGAATTTTTTTCCGAATTGACTAATGCTAAGGAAGAGTTAATGAAATGCGAAAACCAGACCAGCATGTCATAACCATGATACAACAGAGATAGGAGAAGTAACACAGTTTTGAGGTAAAGCACATGTGGCAGTAGCGAGGCAGCACATAGATTGTAATACATCAATTAATTTTTTAATATTATAAGAAAAGCGACATCGGCCCATTCTTTCAGAACGTGTGTTACTAGTGACTGTCTGTAGGACGCACTAAAGAGCTCAGAGAAAAATGGTTCAATGGCTCTGAGCACTATGGGACTTAACTGCTGTGGTCATCAGGCCCCTAGAACTTAGAACTACTTAAACCAAACTAACCTAAGGACAACACACACATCCATGCCCGAGACAGGATTCGAACCTGCGACCGTAGCGAAGGCGCGGCTCCAGACTGTAGCGCCTAGAACCGCTCAGAGAAAATTTGTATCTGAGTTATGAATATTCATGAAAAGAAACTAAAATTTTATTTTTTTATTTATTTTTCAAATATGTATGTGTTAGAATTTTCTACATGATTGTAGTGTGTTCCTTGAGTACGCACAACTTTTTATTTTAGAATGATTTGCATGCAAGTATTCTGTAACAGCTCTCTTTTAAAGCACTATAAGTTTCCATTTTTTAAAACGCGACATCATCTCTGTTCCAATGATAATCATGCTATGTATAATATCCTAATATTGGTTGTTACTTGCAGTTCCTCGGAATTACCGAATAGGGCGAATAATTCTCAGGTGTACAGCCGGATGTCTGTGTCCAGCGTGCGCAATATTTTCGGAAGCGGCCATGTTCAAATGTGTGTGAAATCTTATGGGACTGAACTGCTAAGGTTATCAATCCCTAAGCTTACACACTACTTAACCTAATTTATCCAAAGGACAAACACACACACCCATGCCCGAGGGAGGACTCGAACCTCCGCCGGGACCAGCCGCACAGTCCACGACTGCAGCGCCTTAGAAGCGGCCATGTTCCATCGTCAGATGTTCTGATGCTGATAAACCTTTTTCCATTCTCTTTTCATTTTTCTGTTCCCTCCACCGGAGGAAGGGCGGGGGGGGGGGGGGGAAGAAAGGGGTGCACATAGAGGGTCCTATAATGCCCTTTGGCGCTTCAGCTTATCTTCCGCTGTGCTGCTTTTGCTCGTTTCATTTAAATCATATCGAAATGATATATCTGATTATTCCTATGTTTTCCTTTGTTTCCTTCTTGAATTGGTGCAAACTGATCCGGAGTTTGCCCTGAGAGAAATATCAGGAATTATCATCGTACAGTGTGTTTAGTTGGTTGTGTCCCAGCCTTTGTTCTTTAATTCTGTCTCTGTCTCATCTTTTGGTTCATCTGTTAAATGACTGAATAGTCCTCTTCGGTTATTACTGCTGTTGTTCACGTTCTCTTTCATAATGTTTATACTTTGTTTAATGATTCTTGGAGGATAGACGGATTTAAATTGTACAAAGTTTAATTTATTTTATTATTAGCTATAATTTTTGCTGTAAGATGTAACTAGCGCTGTTTTATCGCATTGGCTGCGTGCGATGATATTCTAAGTCGTTGTCCGACCTCGATTCGAGCCATTTGGCTGTGCAAGGCAAGGTGATTTCCTTTCGTTGTTCGAGTTCCACGACATGATTAAGTGTTTCTTTTGTTCGAAATCCGTATTGGTGCTGCATATTTTTTGTATTCACTAAAGCAACTATTGCGCATAACATAAAAGGTGGCGGAAAGCCAACTCATGACACAGAACGTTAGTTGGCTCTACAAGGTAGCTGGCTTCCTCACTTCACAACATATGTGATGACTGGGCGTAATCTCCGAAACAATTAATATTGGCCACCTAATATGAAACCTGAAATAAAAATGTATTAAAATGTTAATAATATAATTTTCAGTTTGTAGTTTTGATAGGTGCACTGGAGTTTAAAGCTTATCCTTTAAGTAACCTAACGCATAGAAAGCTATCTAATCTACAAAGTTATGTTTGAATTGCTGTCTGTGACAGTTGTTGAGTTCAGACTTTGAAGTCTGAATTTCACCAGACACACGGTGTTTAACTGTCAGACAATCACTTGTAAATAGCAGCTGGCTATTACAGCGTCAAAGCATGCTCAGCATCGGCTGGAACTGTAGCACGGAAGAATTGATGAACCGCTTCTGGATCCGGAACAATGGAACTACAGGAACTGGTCTAGCGCGGTGGCGCGCTCACATTTACATATCTCCAACCGCCGGAATAATGTTGCATCTATGACCACTATAGTGGATCCTCTTTCAGCGCCCCCACTGGCGGCTGACGGAACTAGCAGTAAATGTATCGGACTCTCTGAAGTTTTCGTAGCGGAAGCAGAAAATGGTTCCAGTTTGAGTGCCATCTATGTGGTGGCAGGTCGGAATTGGGCGGCATCTGGCGTGAAACCTGGTGATAGCGCTGTGTACCACGTGGCTATGTACACTGCAATGTAAAAGAACATGTATTATGAGAGTGTTCTACGTGAATGTCAGCACGTCATTCTATACCATTGCTGGCCCGTACGGCCGAGCGGTTCTAGGCGCTTCAGTCCTGAACCGCGCTGATGCTACGGTCGCAGGTTCGAATCCTCCCTCGGACATGGATGTGTGTGATGTCCTTAGGTTAGTTAGGTTTAAGTAGTCCTAAGTCTAGGCGACTGATGACCTCAGATGTTAAGTCGTATAGTGCTCAGAGCCAATTTGTATACTACCCTCCTTTTCTTATCAGCCTCCCATGGTGCTCCGTCCACACGTTGTCTAGGTTGTCTAGGGTGCCCTGCGAATATTGTGTTGGGAAGAAGCACTTATGCAACATCCAAACAATACCGATCTCTCCCCATGCGATTCGTCCGTTCATTTGCTTCGGACGAAGAGGTGCAAGCCTGGGTACAATCATGGTTCCGTAGGCAACTGAAACATTTTTCCAAAGGCGCTGACCGCCTTGTCTCACAGTGGGATAAATGTATTACCAGTTATAGCTATTACTTTTGAAATAACAAAAAGTTCACTTACTTTTTCTGCATATGACTCGTTTTATTTCACTGTCCCTTGATCTAAGACAGTCTACTCATATGAGCTACTTCAAGAAGTATGTAGTAAGTCAAATTCCAAAAAGGCAGGATTTGGCAGGTGTGAATATTACAAAATCATCAGTTTATTATGTCATGGTGCCAAAATATTGACTCAAATTATTTATGTAAGAATAGAAACTCATCGTAAATTTCTGTCAGATTCTTCAGCGCTACATCCAGAGCGTCATCGGAAGCTTCAAACATAAATTTTGTTTCTACAGTTTTGAAAATGTTGGTGATTTCTTTCATAGCCGTGTATCGTTGTCACATTTCCTGTATAAATCGAACTATGCATTCAAACACTGACCGACGAACTATTTGCTGAATCGATAATCGCCGGCCGGAGTGGCCGAGTCGCGAGCGGTTCTAGACGCTACAGTCTGGAACCACGCGACCGCTACGGTCACAGGTTCGAATCCTGCCTCGGGCATGGATGTGTGTGATGTCCTTAGGTTAGTTAGGTTGAAGTAGTTCTAAGTTCTAGGCGACTGATGACCACAGATGTTAAATCCCATAGTGCTCAGAGCCATTTGAACCATTTTGATCCGCGTCAGAGTCACGATGTGCGAGCGGGATGCACCCTTTTAAGACAATCACTATAAATAAATAAAAATTTATGCGATATTGGGTGTGTTCAATAGAAAAAAGTTGCAAAACGTTCTTCTACATTTAGTTCCGGCGTATAAAGTCTGGCTAGTGTTGATCTCGATGTAGCGTTGGTAAAAACAGTAACTTAAATCTAGATGATTCTGCTCTAGTTAATCTAGTCCCATTTTATTATTCATAACATAATCTTTATAATTATTATTATTAACCTTTGAATAAATGATTTTTAATACGTACTCTTCATGCTTTAGTTAAAAAATTAATAAATCACTGGTAAGCTCTTCATTGCACTTACACTGATCTGCCAGAACATTATGACCACCGATCTACTATTGATATAAACTCGACCTGACGATAGCAGCGTCACCTGGCAAGGAATGACTGCTAGTCAGACAAACGCACGGTGCATGTAGTATCAGTGAGCGTGCTGTCAATGTGTAGAATGGGGTAGGTGTGCGATCTATCTGAGTTTGACCGAGGGCATATTGTGGTGGTCCAGAGACTCGGCACGAGAATTTCGCAAACTGTACGACTTGTCTGATGTTCGAGAAATGCTGTGTTGATTGCCTTCAGCACTTGGCGAAACCAAGGTGAAACTACATCCAGATATCTTGGGGTTGGGCGGCCACCCCTCATTACAAATGTCGGATTTGTGGGTTGGGCAGACTAGTGAAACAGGACAGGTGGATAACTGAGGTGCTGGGTAATGTACTAGTGTGTCTGAACACAAAGTGCACCAAGCACTGCTAACGATGGACCTCCACAGCCGAAGACCCATGCATGTGCCAATATTAACACCAAGACATTGTCAACGACGACTAAAATGGGTACGTTACCATCGACATTGACAGATCGTTTTATGGTCTTATGAATCCCCACACCTCCTTCGTCACGCCGATGGGAGGCCGAAAATCCGTCGTCTTCCGGAGGAACAGTTCCTTGACACCAGTTCTGCGGGACGGAGATAAGCTGGTGGCGGCCCCATTATGCTCTGGGGAATATTCACGTGGGCATCCGTGGGTCCAGTGGAGCTCGCGCAAGGAACCTTGAAAGCCAAGGAGTATAGTACACTGGTTACAGACCACATACACTTCTTAATGACGATCATGTTTCCCGATGGCAGTGGCATTTTTCAACAAGATAATGCTCCATGTCACAAGGCTGGAAGTGTGACGGAGAGATTCGAGGAACACAGTGGCGAGTTCCTATTGATGTGCTGCCTCCCCTCCCCAACTCGTCAGATCTGAATACGATCGAACACATCTGGGATGTGATTGAACATGGCGTCAGAGCTCATAGCCCCCCTCTACGGAATTTATGGGCATTAGGTGACTTTTGTGTGCAGATGTGGTGGCAGATTGCTCCAGCGACCTACCATGGCCTCATTGCTTCCGTGTCACGATGCGTTGCGCTTTTCTCCATGCCAAAGTTGGACATACCTGATCTGTGTTTGTGGGTATCTTAAATTATACTTATACCACACCAGTGTTGATGGCATTGGTGACAGGAAACGTTTCATGTAGACTATTTACGTCTAGCAGACAACTAGTTATCATTTTACAGTTTCTAAGTTTCGTGCAACGTTTTACAAAAATTCTAAGAATTCTTGATATTTCCATTGACAGCTGCCACGGTCTGATGATAGGTATATAGATACCTATGTGGATACGTATGATCCTGTGAGGGGTTCCAAATCTCGAGGCCCTCGAAATCTGGAGGCCCAGGGCGGGCTGCACACTCTGCTCCCATGTGTGATGTTGCGGAACAACATGTGTCGCAATGAATGTACTCAGTGATATTAACACAAGCTTGAAATAAATTGAATATATCAGAAATTATATAAGCCTTTATAGTAAAATTATTTGCATTAACATAACAAAATTACGATAAGACTCACAATAAATTTCTCAGCGTGACACACATTGTAACCCAATAAGAACATATATAAACATATATAAAATATCGTTCCCACGTGGATCACAAGTTGATGGAAAATGAAGGTATAACAACCAAAATAAATATTATATACATATATTAACATAATACTGTAAGATGCAACTACATCGTTGATATCTTTTAACGTAGATATGACGTACATTTAAGTATTGTAACATAAATAGAAGTGTCCACACCAACAACATCCAAAATCGAATACGTAACTAATTACCACATGAACCATTTTATCGCTGATACCTTTGTTATCCACATTCGACACATCTAGTCACAACAGGTTTTGTTCTCTGTAAAACTAGTAAATAAACAGCAGCATTTAAAATGTCTTTTCTTCAATAAATCAGCTTGATATCGTCGACTGACTAGAATTCTACTGAGCAGCAATACGAGCAGCGATGGTGCAGGTTAAATGCACCGGTAGGCTCAGTGGGTTAGCATAAGCTTATACTAAAATGCATGTCCTATAAAGCCTTCTTCATACCGAAATAGTCACAAGCAACCGTGCAACATTACATGGCTGCTATATCATTGTTATGTTACAGATTTTTGAATATAAATAAACGTGGTTTGGTCAGGGTCACGCCATCTGGCCTATAACAGACGATACAGGAAATTTTATCAAGCAGCCTATGTTACACATCGTATGCGTATTTAATGTTTCAGCAGTCATATAGCCGGCCGGAGTGGCCGTGCGGTTCTGGGCGCTATAGTCTGGAGCCGAGCGACCGCTACGGTCGCAGGTTCTAATCCTGCCTTGGGCATGGATGTGTGTGATGTCCTTAGGTTAGTTAGGTTTAATTAGTTCTAAGTTCTAGGCGACTGATGACCTCAGAAGTTAAGTCGCATGGTGCTCAGAGCCATTTGAACCATCAATCATATTTTATAGACATTATCTTCCTTACACGTGCCTATATGTGTTTTTTAAAGTGCTTCACATGTATCACTTCAGACATCAGAAACTATCTGATACACAGCATTTTCTAAAATGCGAACACAAAAAAAGCATCAACCGATGTATGTTCAGTGTTTGGGAATAATGTTAAAGAAAGCTGGAGCTGCACATGAGTGGTAAGTCCACTACTTCCACTCATTTCAAGTTTACGTACAAAGTGAGGCACTTACAGTCTTATTTTCTTACTCTGCTTTGCTTACTTCGTCGAAAACATTGCGCTAACCGTGCAAAATAATCCTCTATGAATACCAAAGATTTGCATCGTCACTCTATGTAGAGTTCTATTGTGTATGCCGATTATTAGTACCAAAAAGCAACAACGTAGCGAGGCGAAATACCTGGTGCACTCAGCACCTAGCAGAAGAGCAGGAGGGGCAAGGCAGCGCAACGGAGCTTCTGCTGCCCAGTTTCAGTGGGTAGGATTCAGTAGCGCAGTGCGCCTTGCAATATGCAAAGCAAATCTCTCGATGTAGTTACAATTAGATTCTGAGTGTGATTCAGAACTGAGAAATGTTGTTTTATTATGCAGTGGGTATAAAAGTGGTGATAGGTCTTTGTGGAAAATCAAGCACATGCAAAAGCCAAGAACACACGGCGGATAAGTGTTGTCTATGGACGTTCGTGATGAAGTATTCGTGGAAAGCTTCCGACTAAATAGACGCTAGATTCACACACTGCTGGAGAAGCTGTGAGAGGAAATGTAAGTAACTTGAGAGAGCCCATATGCACTAAAGAAAATCAGCAATATATTGAAGGTATATGATTAAAACAAAATGTGTTTTGCCTCCCAACATTTATTACATTTCAGTGAAAGCAGTTTTAAAAGTAATTTAAGAATTCAAAGAAATAGTGCACACCTTAATAAAAGGATTTGATCTTGAATATGGTGCAAATAGTTCAAAACGCATATCGGTACAAAAATATACCGAAGTTTATGTGGCAGATGCAGAAGGACTATTCCAAAATCCAATGATGTGTGTTCTGTCAATATAGGACTCGTCAGAGAACGATGATGTGTCTGACTAATATTGCAAAGCCCTTAATTGTCGTTTTATCTACCAACCCAGAAAATTAACTGTGGGCAGACGACTTCTCTAAAATATAACCTATGAATTTACATACGTGCAATTTGAGGTTGATAACGCGATATTAGTCTCTGGGTATAGATCCTAAAGTGGGAATTTGCATAATAAATATCATGTGCCTGGAATGTACCTCACAATTGGACGGCGCTCGACTGGGGTCACAAAGCAAATCTCTAGACTTTTCCTTTTCTTTGCGCTCCTGCGTTGTTTTTCCGCTGAACAGTGTCTGTTGCCAGTATCAAAGTTAGAAAACATTGCCGCTCAATAGCGAGGTTTCTCTCCTGAATGCAAAGTCCCACCAGGACAGCCTATCACTTTCAGACGCCAAAATTATCTCAAAATGCTCCCCACTGCTAAAAAAAACGCCCACCCTAGCTCTCATGACTTCAGAGCTTAGCAAACCAACCGTATGTCTTACCACCAATGTGCTTGGTTCACACCAGAGGCCTCAGAATTTAGGAGATACTGCTCGCGAGGGTAGCCAACCTCGTGTTTTCGAAACCGGCAGGTTGCTATCTTCAAAGCCGACATCAAAACATAAGAAAACCACCCTTACTCACAGCTCATGGCACCCCTCCGCCCTCTGGAATCCTCCTATGTGGCATGGCATTGTCAACTGGACAATGACTTAGCAGCCTGCTGGGATACCTTGGCAGTCCAGTTTCAAAAACCCAGTGCCTGGGCCTCCTGGTCGCCATGCAAAGTGCCGTTTCTCTGTAACATTTCTGCTCGTCCCATCTTAGCTCCAGCACTGTGTCTTCTCATGCAGGTAAAAGCATTCAAAAACCAAAGAGTCGTTCACCATGTTAAAGAAGGGAAATTACATAGGGCACTATACTATCAGTCACTGTAGATATTTTCAATGCAATCACCTAATAAATTCTCTAAAATATTAATCCAGTATCAAAATTACTGAAAAAGGTATACACATTTGGAGGCCACGTTTCAGTATGGTATTGTTGATCTACACAATAAACTGCCTGACAAAAAAACTAAAACACAGAAGAAATGGTCGGTTATCAGTGTAACTTTGCACATACACACCCCATCAACGGGTATGTACATGATTACAGTTGCAATTCTCTGCGACAGATAGAATAGCCACCAGAGTGCATTAGTGTTCTTTGTCCCTGTTTGGGTATATAAACGCCATGCACAATGTCAGATGTTACCCGCCACGTTAGCCGAGAGCGCTAATGCGCTGCTTCGTGGACTCGGGTAGGCGCACTGGCCCCAGATCGAATCCGTCCAGCAGATTAACGACGACGGTAGGTGTGCCGGCCAGCCTGCATGTGGTTTTTAGACGGTTTTCCACATCCTCCTATGCGAATACCGGACTGGTCCCCACGTCCAGCCAAGTTACATGGCATGCAGACATCTGGACACTTTCTTATTATACCACGGATTACACTAGTCGGAGACATTTGGGGTACACTAATTCTGTCCCGGGGGGTACGGGGTGGCGGCAGGAAAGGCATCCGGCCACCCCTTAATCTAACATTGCCAAATCCGATTAACCGCGCCGACCCTGCACACCTGCGGGAAACAGGCCCAAGCAAAAGAAAGAAAGACAGAAAGAAAAGAATGCACAATGTCAGATGTTGTGTAACCACAGCTCCCACGGATTCCAAAAACATCGATAGTGAAACTCGTACTTTTATCACATGACGTACTGAAAGTTTTGGATCGAGGCAGTCAGGTAGATGCAGTATTTCTTGATATCCGAAAAGCATTTGACTCAGTAGCAAATCTATGCTTATTAATAAAAGTACGGTCGTATGGCGTATCAAGAGAAATTTGTGACTGCATTGAGGTGTTTTTGGTGGGAAGAACACAGCAAGTTATTTGGATGGGGAGTCAAGGATAGATGTAGAAGTTATTTCGGGTATACCCCCACGAAAATGTGTGAGACCCTTGCTGTGTTCATCTTGTATGTTAATGACCCCTACGGACAGTATTAATAATAACCTCAGACTTTTTGCAGATGATGCAGTTATCTATAGTGAAGTACTGTCTGAAAAAAAAGCTGCATAAATACTCAGTTTGTTCTTGATAAGATTTCAAAGCGGTGGAAAAATTGGCAACTTGCTTTAAGTGTTCAGAAATACAAAATTGTGCACTTCACAAAACGAAAGGACATAGTATCCTTTTACTATAATATCAATAAGTTACAGTTGTATATGTCAACTCATACATATAGCTGTGTGTAGCACTTTGTAGGGATATGAAATGTAATGAACACATGAGCTCAGTGGTGGGTAAAGCAGGTGGTAGACTTCGGTTTATTTGTAGAATGCTGGGGAAATAGTACTAACAGGGGATATTGAATGTATACAGAGAAGGGCAGCACGAATGGTCACAGGTCTGTTTGATCCATGAGAGTCTTACAGAGATGCTGTAGAAACTGAACTAGCAGACTCTATGAGATAGATGTAAGCTATCCAGAGAAAGCCTTATTCTAAATTTTCAAGAACATGCTCTAAATGATGTCTCTATGAATGCACTACAACCCTCTATTTATCATAATTATTGCTCCCATACGGATCGGGAGGATAAGATTAGATTGATTACAGCATGCATGGAGGCACTTAAACAGTCATTCTTCCCATGCTTCCTACATGAATGGAGTGGGAAAAACCCTAACAAATGTGCAATGGGAGACATTTAAACAGTCAGATTCACTGCGCCCTGTACGTGAATGGAACGGGAAAAAATCCTAATAATTGATACAGTGGGACATATCCTTTGCCGTGCACTTCACAATGGTTTGCAGAGTATAGATGTAGATGTAAAAGGACGTTGCGATGCCATGTAGTCGTGTGAGATGGTGTTATCAGCAACCACTCATTGTGGGTCTCCCTTTGGGCGGTTGATCTAATAGTGTAATATCCAGATTTGTGGGTAATTTGGATGTGACAGTGGCCCGATGGTGGACAGCACGGGAACCGTTTCACATATGCGCAAGTAATGAACTCGCAGCAACATTCTGCGTCATCCTGCACCAGTGGTCAGAGACTAGCAGCAGCCATGCTAAGGAATTACCTCCCACACATAGACTGCCATTTTCACAACAATACAAATGGCTGCGTTTGTAGTGATGGCATGACTGGAAAGCAAGGAATGGTGATGAGTGGCGTCCCATTGTGTTCAGCCATGAATCGCGGTTCGGCACTGCCTGAGATGAGCATAGTCGCCGAGTATGGTGGGACTCTGGATAGGTCCCATTCATCCAGGTGTTTTTGGAGGGGCACAGCGGTGTTACTCCTGGTGTCATGGAGTGAGGAGCTATGGGATATTACCTCAGGTCATGGCTGATAGTGTTGAGGTGATTTTGACGGCGTAACAGTACATCATGGACATTCTACATCCTCATGGGTTACCTCCCATTCTAAAGTATCGTGGTGCCATTTTTCAACAGGACACTGCTCTTCCATACGTATTATGTTTCTCTATGATGTGTGTATTTGATTTTGAAGTACTCCCGTGTGCAGCAAAACCCCCAGATCTGTCTCCGATAGAACAGGTGTGGGACCAGCATGGGCATCAACTCTGTCCCCTTGCCAATAGCAAGGATTTTATGGATCAGGTACAAAAGTTGTGCGTCTTCTTGCCTCAGGAGAGGATACAATGGCTTTATGACACCCTTCCTAATCGAATTAGCGCGTGCTGCCAGGCCAGAGGCGGTGCAAAGTCACATCTTTAAGTGGGCTCATACTGCCAAATTCTTTTTGAAGTGTCATTTCGTTTTGTCCTCCCCTTTTGGGTGCTAGACTTTTTTTTCAGGTAATATATTTCTCCTTCTACATTCGATACTATACAAAACGCTTTTATTCTCTCTGACTCCTGCGATGCTTTTGGCATGTCTTTGGTTGAAAGATAGGCAGTCATATGCAACAGATGTAAAGTATCATTACCCTTTGCTATAACATCATCAAGGAGAGGTTTGTTTAGTGGTAGAAAGCAGATTTAAAAATATACTATAACTAAAATATTGAACAAATTACGTCGTTAAAGACCGCCATCTGACACTACCCATTGGGTATATATGTAACTTCATTAATGGTCCGGCAGACAAGTATTACCAAACGTGGATCTGTCAACCTGTGCGTATAATTTTCACACGTGTATAGCGATGTATAAGTTTTTATCCACTTTATGGTGAAAAGTGTTAATCTTTGCCTCAAAACTTTTTCTTCTTCATGACCAAAAGCTAATGCTTGCAGTCACTGTAAGACTAGCCAGTTGCATCATTCTGCAAATGGTTTTCGCTATTAAGAGCCTTGCACGGAAGTGGTTTAATATGTAATTATGTTAACAAAGAGAAGCTGTGAAAGTACAAAAGCAAATAAAAGTGGAAAGAGGAAGAACTACACCTTGAAACTCCCATACTTTATGTATGGAAGTTTCAAGAAGAGGTAACCGGTATTGATATTTTTCTAAAAATTTGCGGATCGTACTTAAAAACGACGTAGCAGTTCGCTGTTAGCCATTTTAGATTACAGATTTTCCTCTAGAAGCAACATTTCCTCAGGAAATTCTCACTCGTAGCCCCTAAATATACACTGTATTTTGCATTCTTCTTTATACTTCCCAAGGCAGACGGTTTTGCTAGGACACAATCTGCAATTGTGTGCCTCTATTCTAATCTCGCCATGACCCGTCGGTGGCCTCTGACAGTACCAAACCCTGACTTGGAGCGTCACAGATACTGTTCTGTTATCTCACACACAGACAGCAGCGCGTGTGCTGGCACTATTTCATCATCGAGGCAAAAGTGCAGCACACTTGATCTGCCCTTGTTGTGACGCAGCTTCTGCAGATATCTTGTCTGAAAATAGAGAGGACAACTTTGATTAAAATAAAAAGAAGACTCCCATAGAATAACCCAAGCGATAAAATGCAGTGGTTCATCTACATTTACATTTGTACTGAGCGCTTTACTACGAAGTACGTGACGAGAACTTTTTTATTATAGCATAATTATATTGTTTCTCCACGTTCCATGTAAGCATGGAGTTTTTGAAGAATGACTGCCGTTATGCCTCTCAGCAAGCTGTTATTTGCTGAATATAAGCTGCACTCTCTCTAGATCTACATCTGTATTATCACATTGCAATCCAAATTTAAGTGCTTGGAAGAGAGCTCATCGAACTCCTTTCACACCACTTCCACCGAGCGAGGTGGTGCAGTGGTTAGCACGCTGGACTAGCGTTCGGAAGGAAGACGGTTCAAACCCGCGTTCGGTCATCCAGATTCAGGTTTTCCGTGATTTCCCTAAATCGCTTCAGGCAAATGCCGCGATGGTCCCTTTGAAGGGGCACGCCGATTTCCTTCCCCATTCTTCCTTAATCCGATGGGACCGATGACCTCGTTATTTGGTCCCCTCCCCCAAATCAACTAACCAACCAATCAGACCACTTCTCTAACCTACCACTCTAGAATAGCACGCGGGAATAAGGAATACCTATATCTCTCCGTGTGAGCTCAATTTCTCATTACGATGGTCGTTTCACTGTTTGTAGGTGGGAGTCAACAAAATTTTGCGCATTCGTTCGAGAAAGTTTTAGATTGAAATTTCGTACAAAGATCTCAGTGCAAATAAAAACACCTTTGTATTAATGATTGTCAATCCAATCACGTATTATATGCGTAACACTCACTCCTCTGTTTTGCTATAATACAAACGCGCTGCTCTTCTTTGAACTTTTTCGATGTCCACTGTCAGTTCTATCTTGTAAGGATCCCCTTACCGCACAGCAAAAGTCTAGTAGAGGGCGGACAAGCATGGTGTAGGCAATGTGTTTAGTAGTACAGTATGTTGCATCTTCCAAGTGTCCTTCCAAGGAAACACAGTCTTTGTTAGATATCCAGAGGGCTGCTGAATGTTCGTAGTTTCGGGCCTGAAAGACAGTGTTTAAAACTTTGTAAGCAAGTACGTGTGAGTCGTACGGTGTTTTTCTTTGAGTGCCCGCCACTTAACATTTTTCAACATTTCTATTACACTCTGTCTACAGTAAAGAAGCCTGTGACTGTTCACTTCCTGCGCCCGGGTACGATTCCCGGCGGGGTCAGGGATTTTCTCTGCCTCGTGATGACTGGGTGTTGTGTGCTGTCCTTAGGTTAGTTAGGTTTAAGTAGTTGTAAGTTCTAGGGGACTGATGACCATAGATGTTAAGTCCCATAGTGCTCAGAGCCATTTTTATTTCCTTTAAAACTCTCGATGGGCCATGCTTCTTCGACGTGATATGGATTCCATGAACGCAACCGATATTCAAGTATGGGCGGTACGGTTCTTTCGTTTACAATCTCTATTTGTAGACAGATAGCAGTTTGCCAGAGTCCTACCGTAGAATTGCTTTACATACTACTGAGCATATGTAGTCGTTCCAGTTCCTATTTCTGCACAATATTTGTATGACATTATTGACCCTAGTTATGACTCATTAATCTTGTAGTCAAAGAATGCCACACTATTTATGATTCGTGAGGTACGAAGTATTGTAGTTTTGTACATTAAAAGCTATTGGAAAGTGTTTGCATCAAGATAACATTTTCGCGAGAGCTAAATTGTTATTACTATAACTGTTCCCGGTCAGACTTTACTCATAGACAGAAAGTAGAAGCCGACCACGGGGAACACCAGTTAGGCCACCGAAGAAATGTACTAACACGCGAGACTATATTGATCCTACGACTTATCTTAGATGATAGGTTAAAGAAAGACAAACCTATGTTTATAGCATTTGTGGATTCAGAGAAAGCTTACGAGAACATTGACTGCAGTGCACTCTTTGAAAGTCTAAGATAGCAGGGATAAAACACAGAGATCAAAAACTTATTTACTTCTTATACAGAAACACACACTGCAGTTATAAGAGTTGAATAATATGAAAGGGATGCAATAATTGTGAAAGAGATAAGAGAGGGTTGTAACTTCCCTCCATGTTATTTGTTCAGATGTGTGTGAAATCGTATGGGACTTAACTGCTAAGGTCTTCAGCCCCTAATCTTACGCACTACTTAACCTAAATTATCCTAAGTACAAACACACACACCCCCATGCCCGAGGGAGGACTCGAACCTCCGCCGGGACCCGCCGCACAGTCCATGACTGCAGCGCCCTAGACTGTTCGGCTAATTCCTCGCGTCTCCATGTTATTTAATCTGCATATTGAGCAAGCAGTAAATAAAACCTAGGAGAAATTTGATGAGAGGATTGAAGTTCAGGGAGAAGATATAAAAAGTTTACGGGCTGTCACTGACAGCGTTCTCTCACAGAATGCACTTCGAAGAGCAGTCGGATGAAATGTACAGTGTCTTAAAAAGACGTTGTAAGCTGAACATCAATAAAAGTAAAACGAGAGTGGTCGAATGTAGGAGCATTAAATCAGACGATGCCGAGGAAAGTAGCTTAGAAAATAAGACACGAAAATTATCATACGAGTTTTTTTTTTTAATTTGGGCAGAGAAATAACTGATGTTGGCCAAAGCAGAGAGAATGTAAAACGCTGACAGCCTATAGCAAGAAAAACATTTCTGAAAAAAGGGGAATCTGCTAACATCTAACATAATTTTAAGCGCCAGAAACTCTGTTCTGAAGGTAGATGTGTGGAGTATAGTCTTGTAGGGAAGTGAAATGTGGACCATAAGCAGCAGGACAAAAGAAGCTTTTAAAACGTCTTGGCACAGTAGAAGATTACATCGGTAGATTGAGTAACTAAGAAGAATGTACTGAATCTAGTTGGGGAAGAAAAAAATTTATAGTACAACTTGACTAAAAGACGGAATGCTGTGATAGGATGCAAGAGAAAGGAGGGGTGGGGTGCATTTGTAGAGGGAGACCAAGGCATGAATACAGTAAGCGGGTTCAAATGGATACAGCTTGCCGTAGCTATTAATGCATAATACAGTAACGGTGCTAGTATGTTCCATTGGAGCACACCAGATATCATTCCAGTGTCTGTAGATGACCCTCTTTCCAGGGTATGGTGCTCTTTCCTGCCAGTCAAGCAATTTTCGATCCACTCGAGAACTTGGACAGAGATCCCAAGGGGATCGATGGTTTCGGAAACCAAGCTGATTTCAAGGGAGAAAAAAATGGTTCAAATGGCTCTGAGCACTATGGGACTCAACTGCTGTGGTCATCAGTCCCCTAGAACTTAGAACTACTTAAACCTAACTAATCTAAGGACATCACTCACATCCATGCCCGAGGCAGGATTCGAACTTGCGACCGTAGTGGTCACGCGGTTCCAGACTGTAGCGCCTAGAACCGCACGGCCACTCCGGACGGCCTTTCAAGGGAGAACACTATTTTATTCTTCCTAGATCATTACGTTTGAATTCAGAACATGCTCAAGTATTTTCCGGCAAATAGTTGTTAGTGATGTAGTTGTGTGGCTTGGTTATACTGCTTTTTTATTGATGGGTGTACCTTTACTCTTTTCCATTCACTGAGAACACTTCCTTGCTCAAAAGACATTCGCTAATGTGTGGGAAAGAGTGCAACTAATTCACTACCAAGTTGTGTATAAAACTTGACAGAAACTCTATCGTGCGTCGGGTTCTTATTGAATTTCAACGATCTGAGGTCCTTTTCAACACCACTGGTACGTGTTATTATATCATTCATCCTGGTACGGTACGGCTATTCGGTGATAACGATATTCCTTGATTTATCTTTTCTGAAGAAACAGTCGACACTTAATTTTGCATTCCGGCTCTTATTTTTCTATTTCCTGGTTCCGTTTCTATCTCGCTAAGAAGTGTCTGGACTTTGATATTTGTGCCACTGACACCCTTAAAGTATACTATTAATTTCGAGGAATTTTGAGTTACGTCCTGCGATAGTATTTCTCTACACTAGTTATTGACGGCTTCACGCGCTGCCCATCTGGTAGCTGAGTGCCTATGTGTGTACGTAAGCTTCGTTTTCTACCTGTCATGCACTAGGCGATGTTCCTTATGTAGCTTTCTTATACTGTTTGTATACCAACGGTGATGTTAATCATCTTGAATTCATCTGCTAGGTACATTTGACAGCACAAAAAGTAGCGGCAGCTGAAACTTGAATTTCCCAGCCACATTAGCATGAACCACTCACTTTACAGACTGGGCAGTAATGCACATAACTCAGGGAGTCACGTCATGCTGACACTCAACATGGGGCCCGCAACGTCTAAAAACACACCAGGAAATCTGCTCCTTGTCATTCCTCGGATTTCATACTTGGAAAAGGCACTTGAGGTCGTGAGGTAGAGTCAGTGGCAGAACAAGAGAATGAAACATCTGAATATCCTAGCTCTCAGTATAGTGACTTTATAGATACAGGGCGTAGACATAACATCACATACCCGCTTAACCTATGAAGTTTCCTCGCCCGCTTGTGGGCTCTTCACTTTTTTCGACAGGCAGTGTAATTTCTGTAAGTGGGATTCGATCTGAATCCCGCCATTGTGCAGTTCCTTGTACGCGTATGAAGTTACATTAACATCTGACTACGTTTCCTGACTGTTTTACTTGTATCAGACAGTGTATATAGAAAAATTTGTTTTAAATATAGTCTCGGCGCTGCGATCGGCAACTCCTATATAACACAAGAAGAGTCTGGCGCAGTTGTTAGATCGATTACGGCTACTAAAATGGCAGATTATCAAATTTAAGTCAGTTTGAACGTGCTGTTATAGTCGGCGCACAAGCGATAGGACACAGCATCTCCGAGGTAGCGATGGAGTGGGGGTTTTACCGTAAGACCATTTCACGAGTGTACCGTGAATATCAGGAATCCCGTAAAACATCAAATCTCCGACATCGCTGAGACTGGAAAAAGATTCTGCAAGAGCGGAACCAACGACTACTGAAGTGACTTGTTCAACGTGACAGAATGCAACCCTTCCGCAGATTGCTGCACATTTCAATGCTGGGCCGTCAACAAGTGTCAGCGTGCGAACCATTCAACAAAACATCATCGATATGGGCTTTCGAACCCGAGGGCACAGTCGTGTACCCTTGATGACTGCACGACACAAAGCTTTACGCCTCACCTGGGCCCGTCAACACCGTCATTAGACTGTTGGTGATTGGAAACATGTTGCCTTGTAGGGCGAGTCTCGTTTCAGATTGTATCGAGGGCATGGACGTTTACGACTATGGAGACAACCCCATGAATCTATGGACCCTGCATGTCAGCAGGTGTGCAGTTGGATGATATGGGACCCCTGTTACGTCTAGATACGACTCTGACAGGTGACACGTTCGTAAGCATACTGTCTGATCACCTGCATCCATTCATGTCCGTTGTGCATTCCGACGGACTTGGGCAATTCCAGCAGGAGAATTCGACACCCCACATCTCCAGAATTGTTACAGAGTGGCTCCAGGAACACTCTTCTAAGTATAAACACTTCCACTGGCCCACTGGCCACCAAACTCAGCAGGCATTAAAATTATTTAGCATATCTGGGATACCTCGCAACGTGCTGTTCGGAAGAGATATCCCACCTCTCGTACTCTTATGGATTTATGGACAGCCCTGAAGGATTCATGGTGTCAGTTCCCTCCAGTACTACTTCAGACATTAGCCGGGTCCATGCCACGTCCTGTTGCGGCACTTCTCCGTGCTCACGGGGGCCCTACACGATATTAGGCAGGTATACCAGTTTCTTTGGCTCTTTAGTGTATAACGCTGGGTCTATGACCTGCATGAAAATGAAACTGCAGGGTGAAAATTGCTTGACACACAGATGAAATATGTGTGAAAATACGTGTGAGATGTATGAAAGTCGGTACTCATGTTAGTTGAGAACCGGAAAGAAATAGTCGGCCGGGGTGGCCGAGCGGTTCTAGGCGCTTCAGTCTGGTACCGCGCGACCGCTACGTCGCAGGTTCGAATCCTGCCTCGGGCATGGATGTTTGTGATGTCCTTAGATTAGTTAGGTTTAAGTAGTTCCAAGTTCTAGGGGACTGATGACCTCAGAAGTCCCATAATGCTCAGAGCCATTTGAACCATTTGATAGAAATACTGTGGTCCACCGGCCTTGTATTGTGTGTGTGTGTGTGGGAGGGGGGGGGGGGGGTGATAACACGAAGAGAGAAGCGGGGAGAAGGAGAAGGACAGACATGACATAGAGAGGAAAGGAAGAGATAGAATAATAGAAGACCTGGGGAAAAGCATTTGTGATTAGGAATAAAAAGCATAAGTTAAAAGCCATTCAGAGCAACTGACATTTGTCTAGCGACAACCGCCGACACTGCGTAATTTCAGCGTTGAATATACCCAAGGTACAGGGGAAGAATTTCCAAAGATACTTTCGTAGATAAAAGAAAGTGGCAGCAGTTCTACAGAAGTTGTATGACTTTTTCTATTTTCATTTTCTTTTTTGAGAAAAGACTGAAGACTGGCTCAATACTAATGTACTAATGTTTAATTTCTTACAATCCCTCCATCCGGGGTCCCAGTGCAAACTAAAGTAGATCGCCCAACGACTTAAACGAAGAAAAACAAGAAGTGGAAACTACCTACATCAGAGGAATTGGCGTACGGATGTAATTCACTAGATATTTAAAATAAATTTAGTTTCTCAAGCAGATGACAGACAGTTTGAAATTTCATAAAATATTTTATTTAATTATTCATAAACATTAAATATATAATTATCAGGACCAGAATTTGTGTAAACTTAATGATATTCTTCCTTTCACTGTTTGACGTCGTTTTGTAGCCACAACTAGGATTTATCGTAAAATGCTTTTAGAGGCGTATTCCAAAACATAAACAACATATTTGTTTTAATTTCTCTACAAATTTCATATGGTGGGCAATCAACCTTTGATTGGATATGCACCATTGCGAAGCTACGGCCATAAAACAACAACCAATCAGGGATGAGCGCGCAGATATGTGTGTTTACACCACCTTTCCCAGCGAATATATGATAGACTGAGTAGGTACTTAGTATTATATTAGGTGAAGATAATAGTTTCTTATAGACAGTCACAGCTAGGCAAAGCCATGGCTGGTTACGTCTGTCACGAATTTGCTCTGGCATTTAATAACTAAAATATGACTATTAAATTGTTTACTCTGAAAGCATCGAAACACCACTTATTTGTTAAGATAATAAGCTGTACTGCAAAAACAGCAGTTCAGTAAGATTGTCGACGTAAGTAACTGTAAAGTGCATTTCTATTAATAATGAAATCCAAAGGACACAGGCTTTAAGTTTTGCTAACGTACAGAGAGCGTGAACGAACTTTCATTCTAACAAGTAGAGCATAGCACATCAGCAACATAGCAGGACAAAACCGTTCACATTCCGAATAACTTCTGCGCTCACCGCTGACTGGCTACCGTTCTACAATGTATCAAGGTCAAAAAATCATGGTCACTTAAATATTTAAATTGATGGCTAATTTTAAGTAAATGTCATGCAAAATTGGTATTTCTGAAACAAAATAATTACTTTACAACATTATAAGTAAGTAGGGAAAAAATTCATAATTTTGTTCGAAAGCATTTTATAACAAAAATGAGATTTAGAATATTTATATCCATCTTTCTTTTTATGATATTATTCACAAATTATTATTGTCTTCTGCCATGATTTTACTAGTTCATCACTTTCCATGAATTATAAGTGCCTACAACGTAACAATCAACACTGTACACACTGAACTGTTGAAAAGATGTCATTTGTTTTTTTCATCTGCTTCTGATTGAACTTGTATAGCCGAGCTGAATTTGCACATGGACAAAGATGGTCCAACAAGGGCAGTAGTTGGGAAATGGGAACTGCACACTGATCTTTTGATGATGGTCATTTGAAAGCAGTAGCAGGACTATGAGGTGTCATAAAGGAGATGGTTATATCTTGCAGCTCTTGAGAGATATTTACTATCTGTCCCACCCACCATTGATTGTCATACGCACAAGAAATGAAGTGGCTCACAACAGGGTCTTCTGATGTATGCTGTTGCCTCTGCATTTCACACACAATAAACAAGCTGCATTTCGTGGAGAACCGTTCTTGCAATGTATGTGCCACCCCAAAATGCAGCCCAGTAGTGAGTTGATTGAATTCCTACTACAGGATTCATAGCAGACCACTCTCCTCCTTTTTTTTTAAACAGAATTCCCTTAATGTACTTTCGTTTAGAATTAAGAGTTTCATGTTTGTTGATATGGTGTGTACAAATCCAGTGGCATCTCCTACAGCATCAATAGCTTCATGCTGGAGATTAAATCTTGTTGTAAGATGTTTACAGAGACCTACCCCATCACATGCATATTTTCCACGACCTGTTGCTGAAGATATACATTTTTGTCTTAATTTCTGTACTACAGTGTTGACCAAGCTCATAAACCTGAAAGCGGTTTTTAAAATGAGATGCTATAACATCAGTCACAAACACATGTTAAGGAAATGCATGGCCTCTAGATGCTACGTCATCAATTATCGTGCTGACAGCATGGCATGCATGTGCACTGCCATGAATGAGATCACCACTGACAATAGCAAAACAGTGTGATGTTCCAAGGAAGTGAGCAACACATGTGAATATTGATACCTTCGACGAGTGCTAGTGGTAACTTTGAATTTCGTTCTGTAAAGCAAGAGACCAGTTCTCTGCAAAGTCAAAATGAAGAACTAATGTGTCAATATTCTGGGGTGTGGCTGATATTACTTCTGCTATGGCCTGTCTCTGAATCCTCTAGATATGATGGTGAACTATTTCTTTCATGACCCAATGCCTAACCTCTGTAACAAACTTCTCTGGCTCTACTGCCTTCTTCACCAACTCTCCTCTCTCCCACAGTTCGTAGGTTACGTCATTGTCAGCATCCTGAGAATATAATTCTTCAACAGTCATCACTTCAACATCAGGACACATTGCACACTCCTGCAACCAACATTTATCTTGCGGCTCTTGAGATATACACAGCTGCATCAGCTCCATCTCCGTATACTTCTTTCCTGTGACACTGCTTATGTCGAAACAAACAAGTTTCAAATTAGTGCTGTAAATACATGTGCATACATCTTTCACTGGCTGGCATTTTACCCATTTCGGTCGTAAGGACTAGAATTTTGTGAGACCAATTTTTAAATTCGCGTTCTCCTTTTTATTGGGAGATATGCTTCTCTTATTGATCTTATGATGTATCTTTTTACCTTTTTAACTTTTTCACCATTTTCAGTAACAGAAATGACATCAGCCTGCTGCAATTTTTTCATCACTTAGGTAATATTCCAGAACAGTAGCAAGCGTATCATCTTGCAACGGATGCCCTCAGTAAGAATCTGGACGTGGCCAAATACCTTTTTCATTCTTTATTTTACGAGCCTTAGAAATTAAATAATGTGAGGAAGTCGGTATGTATTTCTGTATCTGCTGCTTAGAGTAGCTACCAGGTATTAGTGTCAGTAAGTGTATCTCCTCAGTATCCGTGACTGCTGAGATAGCAGTATAGAGGTTTTGAAACCACACACCACAATTAGTGCACATACCACTATCTTCAGGTTCTGCACCCAGTGCATCTACATTATACACTTCACAAAGTTTTGAGGATGCTGCCTGTGTAAAACGTGTTTCAATTTCTTCCACTTTTCTTTTTGACATATTATTTTCATCTTGTGCTTTTTACCTCTCCTGGACGTTTAAGGGAGGATGTAGTAGGGGCCACAGTAGAAATGCTAACGTTAAATGCATCAACAACTTCACACCTAGGAATATAAACATCTGCATTGTCTTTTTCAGTTTCAAACTCGGGTGATGATGACCGTTCAGCTGGGTTGTCACTAAATTTCTTCTTGTAGTGAATGTACCAATTCCTTCACAATTGATGCGATGCAAATACCGTTACTTGAGCACCAAGATGTTTCTGCAATACCTCTGACAGATTTTCAACAACTGTGAAGTGTTTTTCACTTTTCTTGAACACCACCTCCTTGTGTCTTTTTTCATAGTCCACACACCTCACTCTTTCACTACTGTATTTCCTCACTGACATTGTACCTCTCAAAAAGTTGAAACCAAACACAAAAGTCGATGCAGAGTGGTTTATGTGTAAGTAGTGTTGCCAGCATGCATATTTTACACTAGAAACTCAGTGATGCGAAATATGCAGAATGTTGAACAATTTTTAACGCTTTACACAGGAAAATATTGCCCATTTTGTTTACACTGACTACTTACATACCAACCAAACAGTATTTTGTGTAATTCTCAAAAGTTTTCGGATTGGGGGTTTTCGAGTAAATAATTTGTAAACACTCGCAAAAATGCAATTTTTTGCATTTATAGTGATAAATATTTAAATAATACAGATAGCCGGAGCAGAGAAGATACTGTTTATAATTACATCAGTAGTATCTGGTAATATGACAGAAAAGATAGCGTCCTGTCACTTTCCAAATCAAGTAAAAAAAAATTTAATTGGAAAAATTAAGTTAAATTTCGTATCTTCATCTTAAATTTGTAAGTTAAAGGAAACCCATACGAATGCGGGTGTCAACTAAATTTCAGCACACTAAGAGGGATCTTTAACGAAAAACATCTGCCAGGTCTCCAGTACTTTTGGTTTATTAGTTATTTTTTTCTCTACTGTTTTCAGAGTTATTTACAAACTATACATCTTTCAAAGGGCCGTAATATTTACAAAAATGAAGATAAAGCGAAAATACTTTAGTTCTTAACACTTATAATATAGAGATTTAATATATTTGTTTTCAAAGAAATTCATGATCACGAGTTAACATGATATGTATGATTTGATATAAAATCTCGCTAGTGTGTGTCATTACACACGTTTTCTAGCATTCTGCCAATTGTACATCGCGGGAGACGAGAAGTGTATGACGCAGCAGTTGCCTTGTTGCAGGGTGCCGCAAGATGTCGGCATTCCCGCCAAGCATGCACGCCGTGTACAAAGTGCGCTCCAATATGCAGCGCCAAGATGCACAAAGCCGAGAAGATCCAGAGGCATCTGGGACAGGCAGCGCCGGCCGCGGCGGCTTCCCGCACGTGGGGAACAAGTGTGAGTCTCCTCTTGCATTTATTATTTACTAAGTTTTCATCATAAAAACACAAAGTACATATATTTATTAATATTTACGATGTTGACGCCCACTACCCAGAATCTAATGCGGGTCATATTTCCAAGTAACTACAGGAAGTCGTATACAACAGTGATTAAACATTGCCGGCTGGGGTGACCGAGAGGTTCTAGGCGCTACAGTCTGGAACGGCGCGACCGCTACGGTCGCAGGTTCGAATCCTGCATCGGGCATGGATGTGTGTGACGTCCTTAGGTTAGTTAGGTTTAAGTAGTTCTAAGTTCTAGGGGACTGATGACCCCAGCAGTTAAGTCCCACAGTGCTCAGAGCCATTTTTTGATTAAACATTCGCCTCCACATTTCGATGTAAATTAAACATTTGCAATAACTGGTACAATTAAATTTAAAACATAAAGTAGAAAGCACCCAAA